>NW_027363395.1:0-600000 GCF_046119375.1 Phyllobates terribilis
TGTCCCCACAGACCCACATATAATATAATGTCCTCACAGAACCACATATAATATATTGTCCCCACAGACCCACATATAATATAATGTCCCCACAGAGCCACATATAATATAATGTCCCCACAGACCCACATATAATATAATGTCCCCACAGACCCACATATAATATAATGTCCTCACAGACCCACATATAATATAATGTCACCACAGACCCACATATAATATAATGTCCTCACAGACCCACATATAATATAATGTCCCCACAGACCCACATATAATATAATGTCCCCACAGACCCACATATAGTATAATGTTCCCACAGACCCACATATAATATAATGTCCCCACAGACCCACATATAATATAATGTCCCCACAGACCCACATAAAATATAATGTCCTCACAGACCCACATATAATATAATGTTCCCACAGACCCACATATAATATAATGTCCCCACAGACCCACATATAATATAATGTCCTCACAGACCCACATATAATATAATGTCCTCACAGACCCACATATAATATAATGTCCCCACAGACCCACATATAATATAATGTCCTCACAGACCCACATATAATATAATGTCCCCACAGACCCACATATAATATAATGTCCCCACAGACCCACATATAATATAATGTTCCCACAGACCCACATATAATATAATGTCCTCACAGACCCACATATAATATAATGTCCTCACAGACCCACATATAATATAATGTCCTCACAGACCCACATATAATATAATGTCCTCACAGACCCACATATAATATAATGTTCTCACAGACCCACATATAATATAATGTCCTCACAGACCCACATATAATATAATGTCCTCACAGACCCACATATAATATAATGTCCTCACAGACCCACATATAATATAATGTCCTCACAGACCCACATATAATATAATGTTCTCACAGACCCACATATAATATGTCCCCACAGACCCACATATAATATAATGTCCCCACAGACCGACATATAATATTATGTCCCCACAGACCCACATATAATATAATATCCTCACAGACCCACATATAATATAATGTCCTCACAGACCCACATATAATATAATGTCCTCACGGACCCACATATAATATAATGTCCTCACAGATCCACATATAATATAATGTCCTCACAGACCCACATATAATATAATGTCCTCACAGACCCACATATAATATAATGTCCTCACAGACCCACATATAATATAATGTCCTCACAGACCCACATATAATATAATGTTCTCACAGACCCACATATAATATGTCCCCACAGACCCACATATAATATAATGTCCCCACAGACCCACATATAATATTATGTCCCCACAGACCCACATATAATATAATATCCTCACAGACCCACATATAATATAATGTCCTCACAGACCCACATATAATATAATGTCCTCACGGACCCACATATAATATAATGTCCTCACAGATCCACATATAATATAATGTCCTCACAGACCCACATATAATATAATGTCCTCACAGACCCACATATAATATAATGTCCTCACAGACCCACATATAATATAATGTCCTCACGGACCCACATATAATATAATGTCCTCACAGATCCACATATAATATAATGTCCTCACAGACCCACATATAATATAATGTCCTCACAGACCCACATATAATATAATGTCCTCACAGACCCACATATAATATAATGTCCTTACAGACCCACATATAATATAATGTCTCCACAGACCCACATATAATATAATGTCCTCACAGACCCACATATAATATAATGTCCTCACAGACCCACATATAATATAATGTTCTCACAGATCCACATATAATATAATGTCCTCACAGACCCACATATATAATGTCCTCACAGACCCACATATAATATAATGTCCTCACAGACCCACATATAATATAATGTCCTAACAGACCCACATATAATATAATGTCCTCACAGACCCACATATAATATAATGTCCTCACAGACCCACATATAATATAATGTCCTCACAGACCCACATATAATATAATGTCCTCACAGACCCACATATAATATAATGTCCTCACAGACCCACATATAATATAATGTCCCCACAGACCCACATATAATATAATGTCTCCACAGACCCACATATAATATAATGTCCTCACAGACCCACATATAATATAATGTCCTCACAGACCCACATATAATATAATGTCCTCACAGACCCACATATAATATAATGTCCTCACAGACCCACATATAATATAATGTCCCCACAGACCCACATATAATATAATGTCCCTACAGACCCACATATAATATAATGTCCCCACAGACCCACATATAATATAATGTCCCCACAGACCCCATATAATATAATGTCCTCACAGACCCACATATAATATAATGTTCTCACAGACCCACATATAATATAATGTTCTCACAGATCCACATATAATATAATGTCCTCACAGACCCACATATAATATAATGTCCTCACAGACCCACATATAATGTAATGTCCTCACAGACCCACATATAATATAATGTCCTCACAGACCCACATATAATATAATGTCCTCACAGACCCACATATAATATAATGTCCTCACAGACCCACATATAATATAATGTCCTCACAGACCCACATATAATATAATGTCCTCACAGACCCACATATAATATAATGTCCCCACAGACCCACATATAATATAATGTCCTCACAGACCCACATATAATATAATATCCTCACAGACCCACATATAATATAATGTCCTCACAGACCCACATATAATATAATGTCCCCACAGACCCACATATAATATAATGTCCTCACAGACCCACATATAATATAATGTCCTCACAGACCCACATATAATATAATGTCCTCACGGACCCACATATAATATAATGTCCTCACAGACCCACATATAATATAATGTCCTCACGGACCCACATATAATATAATGTCCCCACAGACCCACATATAATATAATGTCCTCACAGACCCACATATAATATAATGTCCTCACAGACCCACATATAATATAATGTCCTCACAGACCCACATATAATATAATGTCCCCACAGACCCACATATAATATAATGTCCTCACAGACCCACATATAATATAATGTCCTCACAGACCCACATATAATATAATGTCCTCACAGACCCACATATAATATAATGTCCTCACAGACCCACATATAATATAATGTCCTCACGGACCCACATATAATATAATGTCCTCACAGACCCACATATAATATAATGTCCTCACGGACCCACATATAATATAATGTCCCCACAGACCCACATATAATATAATGTCCTCACAGACCCACATATAATATAATGTCCTCACAGACCCACATATAATATAATGTCCTCACAGACCCACATATAATATAATGTCCCCACAGACCCACATATAATGTAATGTCCCCACAGACCCACATATAATATAATGTCCTCACAGACCCACATATAATATAATGTCCCCACAGACCCACATATAATATAATGTCCTCACAGACCCACATATAATATAATGTCCCCACAGACCCACATATAATATAATGTCCTCACAGACCCACATATAATATAATGTCCTCACAGACCCACATATAATATAATGTCCTCACAGACCCACATATAATATAATGTCCCCACAGACCCACATATAATATAATGTCCTCACAGACCCACATATAATATAATGTCCTCACAGACCCACATATAATATAATGTCCCCACAGACCCACATATAATATAATGTCCCCACAGACCCACATATAATATAATGTCCTCACAGACCCACATATAATATAATGTCCTCACAGACCCACATATAATATAATGTCCCACATATAATATAATGTCCCCACTGACCCACATATAATATAATGTCCCCACAGACCCACATATAATATAATGTCCCCACAGACCACATATAATATAATGTCCCCACAGACCCACATATAATATAATGTCCTCACAGACCCACATATAATATAATGTCCCACATATAATATAATGTCCCCACTGACCCACATATAATATAATGTCCCCACAGACCCACATATAATATAATGTCCTCACAGACCCACATATAATATAATGTCCTCACAGACCCACATATAATATAATGTCCCCACTGACCCACATATAATATAATGTCCTCACAGACCCACATATAATATAATGTCCTCACAGACCCACATATAATATAATGTCCCCACAGACCCACATATAATATAATGTCCTCACAGACCCACATATAATATAATGTCCCCACAGACCCACATATAATATAATGTCCTCACAGACCCACATATAATATAATGTCCTCACAGACCCACATATAATATAATGTCCTCACAGACCCACATATAATATAATGTCCCCACAGAACCACATATAATATAATGTCCTCACAGACCCACATATAATATAATGTCCTCACAGACCCACATATAATATAATGTCCCCACAGACCCACATATAATATAATGTCCTCACAGACCCACATATAATATAATGTCCTCACAGACCCACATATAATATAATGTCCTCACAGACCCACATATAATATAATGTCCCCACAGACCCACATATAATATAATGTCCTCACAGACCCACATATAATATAATGTCCTCACAGACCCACATATAATATAATGTCTCCACAGACCCACATATAATATAATGTCCTCACAAACCCACATATAATATAATGTCCCCACAAACCCACATATAATATAATGTCCTCACAGACCCACATATAATATAATGTCCTCACAGACCCACATATAATATAATGTCCTCACAGACCCACATATAATATAATGTCCTCACAGACCCACATATAATATAATGTCCTCACAGACCCACATATAATATAATGTCTCCACAGACCCACATATAATATAATGTCCTCACAGACCCACATATAATATAATGTCCTCACAGACCCACATATAATATAATGTCTCCACAGACCCACATATAATATAATGTCCTCACAAACCCACATATAATATAATGTCCTCACAGACCCACATATAATATAATGTCCTCACAGACCCACATATAATATAATGTCCTCACAGACCCACATATAATATAATGTCCTCACAGACCCACATATAATATAATGTCCTCACAGACCCACATATAATATAATGTCCTCACAGACCCACATATAATATAATGTCCTCACAGACCCACATATAATATAATGTCCTCACAGACCCACATATAATATAATGTCCTCACAGCCCCACATATAATATAATGTCCCCACAGCCCCACATATAATATAATGTCCTCACAGACCCACATATAATATAATGTCCTCACAGACCCACATATAATATAATGTCCCCACAGACCCACATATAATATAATGTCTCCACAGACCCACATATAATATAATGTCCTCACAAACCCACATATAATATAATGTCCTCACAGACCCACATATAATATAATGTCCTCACAGACCCACATATAATATAATGTCCTCACAGACCCACATATAATATAATGTCCTCACAGACCCACATATAATATAATGTCCTCACAGACCCACATATAATATAATGTCCTCACAGACCCACATATAATATAATGTCCTCACAGACCCACATATAATATAATGTCCTCACAGAACCACATATAATATATTGTCCCCACAGACCCACATATAATATAATGTCCCCACAGAGCCACATATAATATAATGTCCCCACAGACCCACATATAATATAATGTCCCCACAGACCCACATATAATATAATGTCCTCACAGACCCACATATAATATAATGTCACCACAGACCCACATATAATATAATGTCCTCACAGACCCACATATAATATAATGTCCTCACAGACCCACATATAATATAATGTCCCCACAGACCCACATATAATATAATGTCCCCACAGACCCACATATAGTATAATGTTCCCACAGACCCACATATAATATAATGTCCCCACAGACCCACATATAATATAATGTCCCCACAGACCCACATAAAATATAATGTCCTCACAGACCCACATATAATATAATGTTCCCACAGACCCACATATAATATAATGTCCCCACAGACCCACATATAATATAATGTCCTCACAGACCCACATATAATATAATGTCCTCACAGACCCACATATAATATAATGTCCCCACAGACCCACATATAATATAATGTCCTCACAGACCCACATATAATATAATGTCCCCACAGACCCACATATAATATAATGTCCCCACAGACCCACATATAATATAATGTTCCCACAGACCCACATATAATATAATGTCCTCACAGACCCACATATAATATAATGTCCTCACAGACCCACATATAATATAATGTCCTCACAGACCCACATATAATATAATGTCCTCACAGACCCACATATAATATAATGTTCTCACAGACCCACATATAATATAATGTCCTCACAGACCCACATATAATATAATGTCCTCACAGACCCACATATAATATAATGTCCTCACAGACCCACATATAATATAATGTCCTCACAGACCCACATATAATATAATGTTCTCACAGACCCACATATAATATGTCCCCACAGACCCACATATAATATAATGTCCCCACAGACCCACATATAATATTATGTCCCCACAGACCCACATATAATATAATATCCTCACAGACCCACATATAATATAATGTCCTCACAGACCCACATATAATATAATGTCCTCACGGACCCACATATAATATAATGTCCTCACAGATCCACATATAATATAATGTCCTCACAGACCCACATATAATATAATGTCCTCACAGACCCACATATAATATAATGTCCTCACAGACCCACATATAATATAATGTCCTCACGGACCCACATATAATATAATGTCCTCACAGATCCACATATAATATAATGTCCTCACAGACCCACATATAATATAATGTCCTCACAGACCCACATATAATATAATGTCCTCACAGACCCACATATAATATAATGTCCTTACAGACCCACATATAATATAATGTCTCCACAGACCCACATATAATATAATGTCCTCACAGACCCACATATAATATAATGTCCTCACAGACCCACATATAATATAATGTTCTCACAGATCCACATATAATATAATGTCCTCACAGACCCACATATATAATGTCCTCACAGACCCACATATAATATAATGTCCTCACAGACCCACATATAATATAATGTCCTAACAGACCCACATATAATATAATGTCCTCACAGACCCACATATAATATAATGTCCTCACAGACCCACATATAATATAATGTCCTCACAGACCCACATATAATATAATGTCCTCACAGACCCACATATAATATAATGTCCTCACAGACCCACATATAATATAATGTCCCCACAGACCCACATATAATATAATGTCTCCACAGACCCACATATAATATAATGTCCTCACAGACCCACATATAATATAATGTCCTCACAGACCCACATATAATATAATGTCCTCACAGACCCACATATAATATAATGTCCTCACAGACCCACATATAATATAATGTCCCCACAGACCCACATATAATATAATGTCCCTACAGACCCACATATAATATAATGTCCCCACAGACCCACATATAATATAATGTCCCCACAGACCCCATATAATATAATGTCCTCACAGACCCACATATAATATAATGTTCTCACAGACCCACATATAATATAATGTTCTCACAGATCCACATATAATATAATGTCCTCACAGACCCACATATAATATAATGTCCTCACAGACCCACATATAATGTAATGTCCTCACAGACCCACATATAATATAATGTCCTCACAGACCCACATATAATATAATGTCCTCACAGACCCACATATAATATAATGTCCTCACAGACCCACATATAATATAATGTCCTCACAGACCCACATATAATATAATGTCCTCACAGACCCACATATAATATAATGTCCCCACAGACCCACATATAATATAATGTCCTCACAGACCCACATATAATATAATATCCTCACAGACCCACATATAATATAATGTCCTCACAGACCCACATATAATATAATGTCCCCACAGACCCACATATAATATAATGTCCTCACAGACCCACATATAATATAATGTCCTCACAGACCCACATATAATATAATGTCCTCACGGACCCACATATAATATAATGTCCTCACAGACCCACATATAATATAATGTCCTCACGGACCCACATATAATATAATGTCCCCACAGACCCACATATAATATAATGTCCTCACAGACCCACATATAATATAATGTCCTCACAGACCCACATATAATATAATGTCCTCACAGACCCACATATAATATAATGTCCCCACAGACCCACATATAATATAATGTCCTCACAGACCCACATATAATATAATGTCCTCACAGACCCACATATAATATAATGTCCTCACAGACCCACATATAATATAATGTCCTCACAGACCCACATATAATATAATGTCCCCACAGACCCACATATTATATAATGTCTCCACAGACCCACATATAATATAATGTCCTCACAGACCCACATATAATATAATGTCCTCACAGACCCACATATAATATAATGTCCTCACAGACCCACATATAATATAATGTCCTCACAGACCCACATATAATATAATGTCCCCACAGACCCACATATAATATAATGTCCCTACAGACCCACATATAATATAATGTCCCCACAGACCCACATATAATATAATGTCCCCACAGACCCCATATAATATAATGTCCTCACAGACCCACATATAATATAATGTTCTCACAGACCCACATATAATATAATGTTCTCACAGATCCACATATAATATAATGTCCTCACAGACCCACATATAATATAATGTCCTCACAGACCCACATATAATGTAATGTCCTCACAGACCCACATATAATATAATGTCCTCACAGACCCACATATAATATAATGTCCTCACAGACCCACATATAATATAATGTCCTCACAGACCCACATATAATATAATGTCCTCACAGACCCACATATAATATAATGTCCTCACAGACCCACATATAATATAATGTCCCCACAGACCCACATATAATATAATGTCCTCACAGACCCACATATAATATAATATCCTCACAGACCCACATATAATATAATGTCCTCACAGACCCACATATAATATAATGTCCCCACAGACCCACATATAATATAATGTCCTCACAGACCCACATATAATATAATGTCCTCACAGACCCACATATAATATAATGTCCTCACGGACCCACATATAATATAATGTCCTCACAGACCCACATATAATATAATGTCCTCACGGACCCACATATAATATAATGTCCCCACAGACCCACATATAATATAATGTCCTCACAGACCCACATATAATATAATGTCCTCACAGACCCACATATAATATAATGTCCTCACAGACCCACATATAATATAATGTCCCCACAGACCCACATATAATATAATGTCCTCACAGACCCACATATAATATAATGTCCTCACAGACCCACATATAATATAATGTCCTCACAGACCCACATATAATATAATGTCCTCACAGACCCACATATAATATAATGTCCTCACGGACCCACATATAATATAATGTCCTCACAGACCCACATATAATATAATGTCCTCACAGACCCACATATAATATAATGTCCCCACAGACCCACATATAATATAATGTCCTCACAGACCCACATATAATATAATGTCCTCACAGACCCACATATAATATAATGTCCCCACAGACCCACATATAATGTAATGTCCCCACAGACCCACATATAATATAATGTCCTCACAGACCCACATATAATATAATGTCCCCACAGACCCACATATAATATAATGTCCTCACAGACCCACATATAATATAATGTCCCCACAGACCCACATATAATATAATGTCCTCACAGACCCACATATAATATAATGTCCTCACAGACCCACATATAATATAATGTCCTCACAGACCCACATATAATATAATGTCCCCACAGACCCACATATAATATAATGTCCTCACAGACCCACATATAATATAATGTCCTCACAGACCCACATATAATATAATGTCCCCACAGACCCACATATAATATAATGTCCCCACAGACCCACATATAATATAATGTCCTCACAGACCCACATATAATATAATGTCCTCACAGACCCACATATAATATAATGTCCCACATATAATATAATGTCCCCACTGACCCACATATAATATAATGTCCCCACAGACCCACATATAATATAATGTCCCCACAGACCCACATATAATATAATGTCCCACATATAATATAATGTCCCCACTGACCCACATATAATATAATGTCCCCACAGACCCACATATAATATAATGTCCTCACAGACCCACATATAATATAATGTCCTCACAGACCCACATATAATATAATGTCCCCACTGACCCACATATAATATAATGTCCTCACAGACCCACATATAATATAATGTCCTCACAGACCCACATATAATATAATGTCCCCACAGACCCACATATAATATTATGTCCCCACAGACCCACATATAATATAATATCCTCACAGACCCACATATAATATAATGTCCTCACAGACCCACATATAATATAATGTCCTCACAGACCCACATATAATATAATGTCCTCACAGACCCACATATAATATAATGTCCCCACAGACCCACATATAATATTATGTCCCCACAGACCCACATATAATATAATATCCTCACAGACCCACATATAATATAATGTCCTCACAGACCCACATATAATATAATGTCCTCACAGACCCACATATAATATAATGTCCTCACAGACCCACATATAATATAATGTCCTCACAGACCCACATATAATATAATGTCCTCACAGACCCACATATAATATAATGTCCTCACAGACCCACATATAATATAATGTCCTCACAGACCCACATATAATATAATGTCCTCACAGACCCACATATAATATAATGTCCTCACAGACCCACATATAATATAATGTCCTCACAGACCCACATATAATATAATGTCCTCACAGACCCACATATAATATAATGTCCTCACAGACCCACATATAATATAATGTCCCCACAGACCCACATATAATATTATGTCCCCACAGACCCACATATAATATAATATCCTCACAGACCCACATATAATATAATGTCCTCACAGACCCACATATAATATAATGTCCTCACAGACCCACATATAATATAATGTCCTCACAGACCCACATATAATATAATGTCCCCACAGACCCACATATAATATTATGTCCCCACAGACCCACATATAATATAATATCCTCACAGACCCACATATAATATAATGTCCTCACAGACCCACATATAATATAATGTCCTCACAGACCCACATATAATATAATGTCCTCACAGACCCACATATAATATAATGTCCTCACAGACCCACATATAATATAATGTCCTCACAGACCCACATATAATATAATGTCCTCACAGACCCACATATAATATAATGTCCTCACAGACCCACATATAATATAATGTCCTCACAGACCCACATATAATATAATGTCCTCACAGACCCACATATAATATAATGTTCTCACAGACCCACATATAATATGTCCCCACAGACCCACATATAATATAATGTCCCCACAGACCCACATATAATATTATGTCCCCACAGACCCACATATAATATAATATCCTCACAGACCCACATATAATATAATGTCCTCACAGACCCACATATAATATAATGTCCTCACGGACCCACATATAATATAATGTCCTCACAGATCCACATATAATATAATGTCCTCACAGACCCACATATAATATAATGTCCTCACAGACCCACATATAATATAATGTCCTCACAGACCCACATATAATATAATGTCCTCACGGACCCACATATAATATAATGTCCTCACAGATCCACATATAATATAATGTCCTCACAGACCCACATATAATATAATGTCCTCACAGACCCACATATAATATAATGTCCTCACAGACCCACATATAATATAATGTCCTTACAGACCCACATATAATATAATGTCTCCACAGACCCACATATAATATAATGTCCTCACAGACCCACATATAATATAATGTCCTCACAGACCCACATATAATATAATGTTCTCACAGATCCACATATAATATAATGTCCTCACAGACCCACATATATAATGTCCTCACAGACCCACATATAATATAATGTCCTCACAGACCCACATATAATATAATGTCCCCACAGACCCACATATAATATAATGTCCTCACAGACCCACATATAATATAATATCCTCACAGACCCACATATAATATAATGTCCTCACAGACCCACATATAATATAATGTCCCCACAGACCCACATATAATATAATGTCCTCACAGACCCACATATAATATAATGTCCTCACAGACCCACATATAATATAATGTCCTCACGGACCCACATATAATATAATGTCCTCACAGACCCACATATAATATAATGTCCTCACGGACCCACATATAATATAATGTCCCCACAGACCCACATATAATATAATGTCCTCACAGACCCACATATAATATAATGTCCTCACAGACCCACATATAATATAATGTCCTCACAGACCCACATATAATATAATGTCCCCACAGACCCACATATAATATAATGTCCTCACAGACCCACATATAATATAATGTCCTCACAGACCCACATATAATATAATGTCCTCACAGACCCACATATAATATAATGTCCTCACAGACCCACATATAATATAATGTCCTCACGGACCCACATATAATATAATGTCCTCACAGACCCACATATAATATAATGTCCTCACAGACCCACATATAATATAATGTCCCCACAGACCCACATATAATATAATGTCCTCACAGACCCACATATAATATAATGTCCTCACAGACCCACATATAATATAATGTCCCCACAGACCCACATATAATGTAATGTCCCCACAGACCCACATATAATATAATGTCCTCACAGACCCACATATAATATAATGTCCCCACAGACCCACATATAATATAATGTCCTCACAGACCCACATATAATATAATGTCCCCACAGACCCACATATAATATAATGTCCTCACAGACCCACATATAATATAATGTCCTCACAGACCCACATATAATATAATGTCCTCACAGACCCACATATAATATAATGTCCCCACAGACCCACATATAATATAATGTCCTCACAGACCCACATATAATATAATGTCCTCACAGACCCACATATAATATAATGTCCCCACAGACCCACATATAATATAATGTCCCCACAGACCCACATATAATATAATGTCCTCACAGACCCACATATAATATAATGTCCTCACAGACCCACATATAATATAATGTCCCACATATAATATAATGTCCCCACTGACCCACATATAATATAATGTCCCCACAGACCCACATATAATATAATGTCCCCACAGACCCACATATAATATAATGTCCCACATATAATATAATGTCCCCACTGACCCACATATAATATAATGTCCCCACAGACCCACATATAATATAATGTCCTCACAGACCCACATATAATATAATGTCCTCACAGACCCACATATAATATAATGTCCCCACTGACCCACATATAATATAATGTCCTCACAGACCCACATATAATATAATGTCCTCACAGACCCACATATAATATAATGTCCCCACAGACCCACATATAATATTATGTCCCCACAGACCCACATATAATATAATATCCTCACAGACCCACATATAATATAATGTCCTCACAGACCCACATATAATATAATGTCCTCACAGACCCACATATAATATAATGTCCTCACAGACCCACATATAATATAATGTCCCCACAGACCCACATATAATATTATGTCCCCACAGACCCACATATAATATAATATCCTCACAGACCCACATATAATATAATGTCCTCACAGACCCACATATAATATAATGTCCTCACAGACCCACATATAATATAATGTCCTCACAGACCCACATATAATATAATGTCCTCACAGACCCACATATAATATAATGTCCTCACAGACCCACATATAATATAATGTCCTCACAGACCCACATATAATATAATGTCCTCACAGACCCACATATAATATAATGTCCTCACAGACCCACATATAATATAATGTCCTCACAGACCCACATATAATATAATGTCCTCACAGACCCACATATAATATAATGTCCTCACAGACCCACATATAATATAATGTCCCCACAGACCCACATATAATATTATGTCCCCACAGACCCACATATAATATAATATCCTCACAGACCCACATATAATATAATGTCCTCACAGACCCACATATAATATAATGTCCTCACAGACCCACATATAATATAATGTCCTCACAGACCCACATATAATATAATGTCCCCACAGACCCACATATAATATTATGTCCCCACAGACCCACATATAATATAATATCCTCACAGACCCACATATAATATAATGTCCTCACAGACCCACATATAATATAATGTCCTCACAGACCCACATATAATATAATGTCCTCACAGACCCACATATAATATAATGTCCTCACAGACCCACATATAATATAATGTCCTCACAGACCCACATATAATATAATGTCCTCACAGACCCACATATAATATAATGTCCTCACAGACCCACATATAATATAATGTCCTCACAGACCCACATATAATATAATGTTCTCACAGACCCACATATAATATGTCCCCACAGACCCACATATAATATAATGTCCCCACAGACCCACATATAATATTATGTCCCCACAGACCCACATATAATATAATATCCTCACAGACCCACATATAATATAATGTCCTCACAGACCCACATATAATATAATGTCCTCACGGACCCACATATAATATAATGTCCTCACAGATCCACATATAATATAATGTCCTCACAGACCCACATATAATATAATGTCCTCACAGACCCACATATAATATAATGTCCTCACAGACCCACATATAATATAATGTCCTCACGGACCCACATATAATATAATGTCCTCACAGATCCACATATAATATAATGTCCTCACAGACCCACATATAATATAATGTCCTCACAGACCCACATATAATATAATGTCCTCACAGACCCACATATAATATAATGTCCTTACAGACCCACATATAATATAATGTCTCCACAGACCCACATATAATATAATGTCCTCACAGACCCACATATAATATAATGTCCTCACAGACCCACATATAATATAATGTTCTCACAGATCCACATATAATATAATGTCCTCACAGACCCACATATATAATGTCCTCACAGACCCACATATAATATAATGTCCTCACAGACCCACATATAATATAATGTCCTAACAGACCCACATATAATATAATGTCCTCACAGACCCACATATAATATAATGTCCTCACAGACCCACATATAATATAATGTCCTCACAGACCCACATATAATATAATGTCCTCACAGACCCACATATAATATAATGTCCTCACAGACCCACATATAATATAATGTCCCCACAGACCCACATATAATATAATGTCTCCACAGACCCACATATAATATAATGTCCTCACAGACCCACATATAATATAATGTCCTCACAGACCCACATATAATATAATGTCCTCACAGACCCACATATAATATAATGTCCTCACAGACCCACATATAATATAATGTCCCCACAGACCCACATATAATATAATGTCCCTACAGACCCACATATAATATAATGTCCCCACAGACCCACATATAATATAATGTCCCCACAGACCCCATATAATATAATGTCCTCACAGACCCACATATAATATAATGTTCTCACAGACCCACATATAATATAATGTTCTCACAGATCCACATATAATATAATGTCCTCACAGACCCACATATAATATAATGTCCTCACAGACCCACATATAATGTAATGTCCTCACAGACCCACATATAATATAATGTCCTCACAGACCCACATATAATATAATGTCCTCACAGACCCACATATAATATAATGTCCTCACAGACCCACATATAATATAATGTCCTCACAGACCCACATATAATATAATGTCCCCACAGACCCACATATAATGTAATGTCCCCACAGACCCACATATAATATAATGTCCTCACAGACCCACATATAATATAATGTCCCCACAGACCCACATATAATATAATGTCCTCACAGACCCACATATAATATAATGTCCCCACAGACCCACATATAATATAATGTCCTCACAGACCCACATATAATATAATGTCCTCACAGACCCACATATAATATAATGTCCTCACAGACCCACATATAATATAATGTCCCCACAGACCCACATATAATATAATGTCCTCACAGACCCACATATAATATAATGTCCTCACAGACCCACATATAATATAATGTCCCCACAGACCCACATATAATATAATGTCCCCACAGACCCACATATAATATAATGTCCTCACAGACCCACATATAATATAATGTCCTCACAGACCCACATATAATATAATGTCCCACATATAATATAATGTCCCCACAGACCCACATATAATATAATGTCCTCACAGACCCACATATAATATAATGTCCTCACAGACCCACATATAATATAATGTCCCCACAGACCCACATATAATATAATGTCACCACAGACCCACATATAATATAATGTCCTCACAGACCCACATATAATATAATGTCCTCACAGACCCACATATAATATAATGTTACCACAGACCCACATATAATATAATGTCCCCACAGACCCACATATAATATAATGTCCTCACAGACCCACATATAATATAATGTCCCCACAGACCCACATATAATATAATGTCCTCACAGACCCACATATAATATAATGTCCTCACAGACCCACATATAATATAATGTCCTCACAGACCCACATATAATATAATGTCCTCACAGACCCACATATAATATAATGTCCCCCAGTCAGAGGCCAAATAATATAATAAAAATGAACTCTCTTCTCCTCCTTCTTCCAGGCTCCGGGTCACCGCAGCCTCCGCCTCCTCTTCTATCACGTCTCACAGTCAACGCTTGTCGGTGCCATGCAGTGACGTCATCGCGCTGACCGACGTCCCCTGCGTAACACCGGCTCCAACGGCATGAAGTATCCTGCGTCCTGCTGAGGTAACAAGCGCAGCCTCATCTCCTGTCCCGGGCGGCGCTGACAGAGCTGGGAGGTACCGACGGCCGGGGGCGGGCAGAGGGCGGTGTTGGAGGCCGTCACTGTGCTTTATGCCGGAGGAAGGACCCTGGAGGCGGCGCTGGCGAGCTACAGTTGGTGATTTTATTTATTCCTTTTTTATCAAATTGCGCCCTCTACCGCCCGGTAATTGTATACATAGGACATGTAATGTGCGGCTTTATGCTGCTCGCTCTTGCGCTCCCTCTACTGGTGAATGCAAGTATTGGTTATTTCACTTTCTGTGCCAGGATGTCCATATTTATAGATTACATCAAGTGCACAATAGCAGTGATTCCGGGGCCCATCCTGTGCTGTGTATGGTGGGGGTGGTTGTTCTATCACAGAGAAGCCTCTGCATAAAGATTTATTCCAGATTACAAAAAACATTAAGCTGTGAAAATAATGAATTGCTGTAGGAGCTATTGCTGTGCTCGTCCTGGGCTTCTCTCTGCTCTTATGACATCATCACCTTTTCTTCCTTTATGACATCATCGTTTTCTCCCTTATTACATAGCTCAATCCCCCACTCACACCAGTTGCAGCCGATCACTGGAGCAGAGCAGTCGTCTCACCGGCAGATGTGTCCTCCCCTCCAATTACAAGCAAGACCAGCATTTTCTCCAGGCCACAGATGGAAGATGGCGATTACTAAGTGACGGATAAGTATGAATGATCCCTTTCCGTGTTCCTCCTTCCACTGTCTTCCCTGGGGTATAACTTTCTAGGACCCCAGTACAGCGGCCGCAGTACTTCAGGATACAAGGATTGCAGCAGGTATCACCCCTCGCCCCGGGGTCCGATCTGTGCGGCTGAAGCTGCAGGGACTGTGGAAGAAATGATAAGAACACGATCCCATATTACTGCGCATCCTGGGGACAGGCCAGAGATAGCACCGGACGGGCCAGAGACAGGACGGGACAGGCCACAGACAGGACGAGATGGGAAGGGACTGGCCAGATACAGGAAGGGACAGGCCAGATACGGGACAGGACAGGCCAGATGCGGGACGGGCCAGATACGAGATGGGACGGGCCAGATATAGGACGGGACGAGGCAGAGATAGGATGGGACGGGCCAGATACGGGACAGGACAGGCCAGATACAGGACGGGCCAGGGACAGGACGTGCCAGATACGGGACAGGCCAGATATGGAACGGACCAGATACTGGATGGGATGGGCCAGATACAGGGCGGGCCAGATACAGGACGAGACGGACCAGAGCTGCGCCAGAGACAGGAAGGGATGGGCCAGAGACAGGACAGGACGGGCCAAAGACTGGACCGGACGGGCCAGAGACGGGACGGGTAAGAGACAGGATTGGACATGCCAGAGATAGCACCGGACGGGCCAGAGACAGGACGGGACAGGCCAGAGACAGGACAAGATGGGAAGGGACTGGCCAGATACAGGAAGGGACAGGCCAGATACGGGACAGGACAGGCCAGTTGCGGGACGGGCCAGATACAAGACGAGATGGGCCATATATAGGACGGGATGAGGCAGAGATAGGATGGGACGGGCCAGAAACAGGACGGGACGAGCTATACATTATGGGACGGGAAATAGACAGGACGGGACGGGCCATAGACGGTACGCGACGGGCCAGATACAGGACAGGACGAGCCAGAGACAGTACGTGACGGGCCAGAAACAGGACGGGACAAGCAATACATTATGGGACGGGCCATATACAGGACGGGACGGGCCAGAGACAAGACGGAACGGGACAGATACAGGAAAAGACTGGCCAAAGACAGGACTGTACGGGCCAAATAGTGCGCAGCCTGCATTGGTGGGTAAGTCGGCTCTCTTGCATGGTGTGAGATGGGAAGCCATGCCACAACGCCGCCATGGATGTTACAATTAAGTAGTTTAGGTCAGGCGTAGAGAAAATGGAAGTTTTGTAAATAAATATTACAACTATTGTTTACTAGGCAAACATCACATGTAGAGTTTGCATGATATACCTTCCTAGTGCTTTATCTAAATTAGAAGCAAATTGTTTGAAGATTACTTCTACCTAAATGGTAGAAAATGCACCTATCTTGGTGATGGATAGGACAGCTTGAGGGGATATGGAGGAGGCTGTTTTTTTGATAGGTGTCATTTAAACATTTTGCTAATAATTTATGGAAAGTATCATATTTTTCTAACTATTGAACTCACCTTAATTTAAAACACACCCCAGGTTAAATTTCCTGGAGGTTTAAATTTGTGGAGGATTTGATAATACTACCTTTAATGGGATGGGCCAGATACAGGACGGGACAGGCCAGATACGTGACGGGATGGGCCAGATGCAGGACAGGCCAGAGGCAGGACCGGACGGGACGTGCCTGAGAAAGGACGGGACGGGCCAGAGACGAGGCGACCAGATACAGGACGGGACGGTCCAGATACAGGACGGGCCAGGGACGGGACGGACCAGAGCAGGACTGGACTGGCCAGAGGCAGGACAGGACCAGTTAGGCCAGAGACAGGTCGGGACGGGCCTGATACAGGAAGGGACGGGCCAGATACGGGACGGGCCAGATTCAAGACAGGATGGGCCATAGACAGGACAGGATGGGACGGGCCCGATACAGGAAGGGACGGGCCAGATACGGGACGGGCCAGATTCAGGATGGGACTGGCCAGATACAGGACGGGACCGACCAGATACAGGACGGGATGGGCCAGAGAGAGGACGGAATGTGCTAGAGACATTAAGGAATAGGCCATACACAGGACGGGTCGAGCCAGAGACAGGATGGGACGGGCCAGATACATGACGGGATGGGCCAGAAACGTGACGAGCCAGATATGGGATGGGACGGGCCAGATACAGGACGGTACGGACCAAATACGGGACGGAACGGGCCAGATACGGGACGGGTCAGATGCGGGACGGGCCAGATACGGGACAGGCCAAATACAGGACGGGCCAGATACGGGACAGGCCGGGCCAGGGACTGGACGTGCCAGATACGGGACAGGCCAGATATGGAACGTGCCAGATACTAGACGGGATGGGTCAGATATGGGACAGCCCAGATACATGATGGGACGGGCCAGATACGGGATGGGATGGGCCAGATACGGGACGGGTCAGATGCGGGATGGGCCAGATACGGGACAGGACAGATACAGGACGGGCCAGATACGGGATAGGCCGGGCCAGGGACAGGACGTGCCATATACGGGACAGGCCAGATATGGAACGTGCCAGATACTAGACGGGATGGGCCAGATATCGGGCGGGCCAGATATGGGACTAGACGGGCCAGAGCTGGGCCAGAGACAGGAAGGGATGGGCCAGAGACAGGACGGGACGGGCCAAAGACTGGACCGGACGGGCCAGAGACGGGACGGGCAAGAGACAGGATTGGACAGGCCAGAGATAGCACCAGACGTGCCAGAGACAGGACGGGACAGGCCAGAGACAGGACGAGATGGGAAGGGACTGGCCAGATACAGGAAGGGACAGGCCAGATATGGGACAGGACAGGCCAGATGCGGGACGGGCCACATACGAGATGGGACGGGCCAGATACAGGACGGGACGAGCCAGAGATAGGACAGGACGGGCCAGAAACAGGACTGGACGAGTAATACATTATGGGACGGGAAATAGACAGGATGGGACGGGCCAGAGACGGTACGGGACGTGCCAGATACAGGACAGGACGAGCAAGTGACAGGATGGGACGGGCCAGAAACAGGACAGGACATGCTATACATTATGAGACCGTCCAGAGACTGGACGGGACGGTCCAGATACAGGAAAAGACGGGCCAGAGACAGGATGGGATGGCCCAGATACAGTACGGGGCGACCAGATACAGGACGGGACGGTTCAGATACAGGATGGGCCAGGGACGGGACGGACCAGAGTAGGACGGGACTGGCCAGAGGCAGGACTGGACTGGTCAGGCCAGAGACAGGACGGGATGGGCCAGATACAGGAAGGGATGGGCCAGATACGGGACGGGCCAGATTCAAGACGGGATGGGCCAGAGATAGGACGTGATGGGACGGGCCAGATACAGGAAGGGACGGGCCATATACTGGACGTGCCACATTCAGGACGGGACGGGCCAGATACAGGACGGGACGGGCCAGATACAGGACGGGACCGACCAGATACAGGACGGGATGGGCCAGAGACAGGACGGAATGTGCTAGAGACATTACGGGACAGGCCATAGACAGGACGAGTCGGGCCAGAGACAGGATGGGACAGGCCAGATTCATGACGGGATGGGCCAGAAACGTGACGAGCCAAATATGGGATGGTATGGGACAGATATGGGACAGCCCACATACATTACGGGACGGGCCAGATACAGGACGGTACGGACCAAATACGGGACGGGACGGGCCAGATACGGGACGGGTCAGATGCGGGACGGGCCAGATACGGGACAGGCCAGATACAGGACGGGCCAGGGACAGGACGTGCCAGATACGGGACAGGCCAGATATGGAACGGGCCAGATACTGGATGGGATGGGCCAGATACAGGGCGGGCCAGATACAGGACGAGACGGACCAGAGCTGCGCCAGAGACAGGAAGGGATGGGCCAGAGACAGGACAGGACGGGCCAAAGACTGGACCGGACGGGCCAGAGACGGGACGGGTAAGAGACAGGATTGGACATGCCAGAGATAGCACCGGACGGGCCAGAGACAGGACGGGACAGGCCAGAGACAGGACAAGATGGGAAGGGACTGGCCAGATACAGGAAGGGACAGGCCAGATACGGGACAGGACAGGCCAGTTGCGGGACGGGCCAGATACGAGACGGGATGGGCCATATATAGGACGGGATGAGGCAGAGATAGGATGGGACGGGCGAGAAACAGGACGGGACGAGCTATACATCATGGGACGGGAAATAGACAGGACGGGACGGGCCATAGACGGTACGCGACGGGCCAGATACAGGACAGGACGAGCCAGAGACAGTACGTGACGGGCCAGAAACAGGACGGGACAAGCAATACATTATGGGACGGGCCATATACAGGACGGGACGGGCCAGAGACAAGACGGAACGGGACAGATACAGGAAAAGACTGGCCAAAGACAGGACTGTACGGGCCAAATAGTGCGCAGCCTGCATTGGTGGGTAAGTCGGCTCTCTTGCATGGTGTGAGATGGGAAGCCATGCCAGTACGCCGCCATGGATGTTACAATTAAGTAGTGTAGGTCAGGCGTAGAGAAAATGGAAGTTTTGTAAATAAATATTACAACTATTGTTTACTAGGCAAACATCACATGTAGAGTTTGCATGATATACCTTCCTAGTGCTTTATCTAAATTAGAAGCAAATTGTTTGAAGATTACTTCTACCTAAATGGTAGAAAATGCACCTATCTTGGTGATGGATAGGACAGCTTGAGGGGATATGGAGGAGGCTGTTTTTTGATAGGTGTCATTTAAACATTTTGCTAATAATTTATGGAAAGTATCATATTTTTCTAACTATTAAACTCACCTTAATTTAAAACACACCCCAGGTTAAATTTCCTGGAGGTTTAAATTTGTGGAGGATTTGATAATACTACCTTTAATGGGATGGGCCAGATGCAGGACAGGCCAGAGACAGGACCGGACGGGACGTGCCTGAGAAAGGACGGGACGGGCCAGAGACGAGGCGACCAGATACAGGATGGGACGGTCCAGATACAGGACGGGCCAGGGATGGGACGGATCAGAGCAGGACGGGACTGGCCAGAGGCAGGACAGGACCAGTTAGGCCATGACAGGTCGGGACGGGCCTGATACAGGAAGGGACGGGCCAGATACGGGACGGGCCAGATTCAAGACAGGATGGGCCATAGACAGGACAGGATGGGACGGGCCCGATACAGAAAGGGACGGGCCAGATACGGGACGGGCCAGATTCAGGATAGGACGGGCCAGATACAGGACGGGACCGACCAGATACAGGACGGGATGGGCCAGAGAGAGGACGGAATGTGCTAGAGACATTAAGGAATAGGCCATACACAGGACGGGTCGAGCCAGAGACAGGATGGGACGGGCCAGATACATGACGGGATGGGCCAGAAACGTGACGAGCCAGATATGGGACGGGCCAGATATAGGACGGTACGGACCAAATACGGGACGGGACGGGCCAGAAACGGGACGGGTCAGATGCGGGACGGGCCAGATATGGGACAGGCCAAATACAGGACGGGCCAGATACGGGACAGGCCGGGCCAGGGACAGGACGTGCCAGATACGGGACAGGCCAGATATGGAACGTGCCAGATACTAGACGGGATGGGTCAGATATGGGACAGCCCAGATACATGATGGGACGGGCCAGATATGGGATGGGATGGGCCAGATACGGGACGGGTCAGATGCGGGATGGGCCAGATACGGGACAGGACAGATACAGGACGGGACAGATACGGGACAGGCCGGGCCAGGGACAGGACGTGCCAGATACGGGACAGGCCAGATATGGAACGTGCCAGATACTAGACGGGATGGGCCAGATATCGGGCGGGCCAGATATGGGACGAGACGGTCCAGAGCTGGGCCAGAGACAGGAAGGGATGGGCCAGAGACAGGACGGGACGGGCCAAAGACTGGACCGGACGGGCCAGAGACGGGACGGGCAAGAGACAGGATTGGACAGGCCAGAGATAGCACCAGACGTGCCAGAGACAGGACGGGACAGGCCAGAGACAGGACGAGATGGGAAGGGACTGGCCAGATACAGGAAGGGACAGGCCAGATACGGGACAGGACAGGCCAGATGCGGGACGGGCTATATACGAGACGGGACGGGCCAGATTTAGGACGGGACGAGGCAGAGATAGGATGGGCCAGAAACAGGATGGGACGAGCTATGCGTTATGGGACGGTAAATAGAAAGGACGGGACGGGCCAGAGACGGTACGCGATGGGCCAGATACAGGACAGGACGAGCCAGAGACAGTACGGGACGGGCCAGAAACAGGACGGGACAAGCAATACATTATGGGACGGGCCATAGACAGGACGGGACGTGCCAGAGACAAGACGGAACGGGACAGATACAGGAAAAGATGGGCCAAAGACAGGACGGGACAGGCCAGATACAGGACGGTACGGGCCAAATAGTGCGCAGCCTGCATTGGTGGGTATGTCGGCGGTATTGCATGGTGTGAGATGGGAAGCCATGCCAGCACGCCGCCATGGATGTTACAATTAAGTAGTGTAGGTCAGGCGTAGAGAAAATGGAAGTTTTTCAAATAAATATTACAACTATTGTTTAATAGGCAAACATCACATGTAGAGTTTGCATGATATACCTTCCTAGTACTTTATCTAAACTAGAAGCAAATTGTTTGAAGATTACTTCTACCTAAATGGCAGAAAATGCACCTATCTTGGTGATGGATAGGACAGCTTGAGGGGATATGGAGGAGGCTGTTTTTTGATAGGTGTCATTTAAACATTTTGCTAATAATTTATGGAAAGTATCATATTTTTCTAACTATTAAACTCACCTTAATTTAAAACACACCCCAGGTTAAATTTCCTGGAGGTGTAAATTTGTGGAGGATTTGATAATACTACCTTTAATGAGATGGGCCAGATACAGGACGGGACAGGCCAGATACGTGACAGGATGGGCCAGATACAGGACAGGCCAGAGACAGGACCGGACGGACCGTGTCTGAAAAATGACGGGACGGGCCCGAGACGGGGCGACCAGATACAGTACGGGACGGTCCAGATACAGGACGGGCAGCGAAGGGACGGACCAGAGCAGGACGGGACTGGCCAGAGGCAGGACAGGACCGGTCAGGCCAGAGACAGGACGAGACGGGCCCGATACAGGAAGGTACGGGCCAAATACGGGACGGGCCAGATTCAGGATGGGATGGGCCAGAGATAGGACGTGATGGGACGGGCCACATACAGGAAGGGATGGGCCAGATACAGGACGGGTCAGATTCAGGACGGGACGGACCAGATACAGGACGGGACCGAACAGTTACAGGACGGGATCGGCCAGACACAGGACGGAATGTGCTAGAGACATTACGGGACAGGCCATAGACAGGACGGGTCGGGCCAGAGACAGGACGGGACGGGCCAGATACATGACTGAATTTGTCAGAAACGTGACGAGGCAGATATGGGACGGTATGGGCTAGAAATGGGACAGACCAGATACATGACGGGACTGGCCAGTTACAGGACGGTACGGACCAGATATGTGACGGGCCAGATACGGGACGATTCATATGCGGGACGGGCCAGATATGGGACAGTCCAGATACAGGACGGGCCAGATACGGGACAGGCCGGCCCAGGGACAGGACATGCCAGATACGGGACAGGCCAGATATGGAACGGGCCAGATACTGGACGGGATGGGCCACATACAGGGCGGGCCAGATTCGGGATGAGACGGGCCAGAGCTGGGCCAGAAACAGGAAAGCACGGGCCGGAGACCATACGGGACGGGCCAAAGACGGGACGGGACGGGCCAGAGACGGAACGGGGGAGACAGGACGAGACAGGCCAGAGACAGGACGAGATGGGAAGGGACTGGCCAGATACAGGAAGGGACAGGCCAGATACGGGACAGGACAGGCCAGATGCGGGACGGGCCAGATACAATGTGGGACGTGCCAGATATTGGACGGGACGAGGCAGAGATAGGATGGGACGGGCCAGAAACAAGACGGGACGAGCTATACATTATGGGACGGGAAATAGACAGGACGGGACGGGCCAGAGACGGTACACGACAGGCCAGATACAGGACAGGACGAGCCATAGACAGTACGGGACGGGCCAGAATCAGGACGGGACAAGCTATACATTATGGGACGGGCCATAGACAGGACGGGACGGGCCAGAGACAAGACGGAAGGGGACAGATACAGGAAAAGACGGCCAAAGACAGGACGGGATGGCCCAGATACAGTACAGGACAGGCCAGATACAGGACGGTACGGACCAAATAGTGCACAGCCTGCATTGGTGGGTAAGTCGGCGGTCTTGCATGGTGTGAGATGGGAAGCCATGCCAGCACGCCGCCATGGATGTTACAATTAAGTAGTGTAGGTCAGGTGTAGAGAAAATGGAAGTTTTGCAAATAAATATTACAACTATTGTTTAATAGGCAAACGTCACATGTAGAGTTTGCATGATATACCTTCCTAGTACTTTATCTAAATTAGAAGCAAATTGTTTGAAGATTACTTCTACCTAAATGGCAGAAAATGCACCTATCTTGGTGATGGATAGGACAGCTTGAGGGGATATGGAGGAGGCTGTTTTTTGATAGGTGTCATTTAAACATTTTGCTAATAATTTATGGAAAGTATCATATTTTTCTAACTATTAAACTCACCTTAATTTAAAACACACCCCAGGTTAAATTTTCTGGAGGTTTAATTTTGTGGAGGATTTGATAATACTACCTTTAATGGGATGGGCCAGATACAGGACGGGACAGGCCAGATACGGGATGGACCAAATACAGGACGGGCCAGAGAAAGGACCGGACGGGACACGCCAGAGACAGGACGAGACGGGCCAGAGACTGGACGGGACGGGCCAAAGACAGGATGAGACTGGCCGGAGATAGGAAGGACCGAGGTGTACCAGAGGCAGGATGGGACGGGCTAGAGACGGGGCGACCAAACACAGGATACACGATGGTCCAGGGACGGTATGGACCAGAGCAGGACGGGACTGGCCAGAGGCAGGACAGGACGGGCAAGAGAGAGGATGGGACGGGCCAAAGAGAGGACGGGACGGGCCAGAGACAGGACGGGACGGGCCAAAGACAGGAAGGGACGGACCAGAGATAGGTCTGGCAAGAGACAGGATTGGACAGGCCAGAGACAGCACCAGACGGGCCAGAGACAGGACGGGACAGGCCAGAAACAGGACGGGACGGGCCAGAGACAGGACAAGATGGGAATGGATTGGCCAGAAACAGGAAGGGACAGGCCAGATACGGGACAGGTCAGGCCACATACGGGACGGGCCAGATACGAGATGGGATGGGCCAGATGCAGGACGGGACGAGCCAGAGATAGGACGGGACGGGCCAGAAACAGGACTGGACGAGCTATACATTATGGGACGGGAAATAGACAGGATGGGATGGCCCAGAGATGGTATGGGACGGTCCAGATACAGGAAAAGACGGGCCAGAGACAGGACGGGATGCCCCAGATACAGTACGGGACAGGCCAGATACAGGACGGTACGGGCCAAATATTGGACAGGCCAGATACAGGACGACATGGGCCAGATACGTGACGGGCCAGATATGGGAAAGGACAGGCTAGATATGGGATGAGCCATGGACAGGATGGGATGGGCCAGATACGGGACGGGCCAGATACTGAATGGGCCTGGCCACATACGGGACGGGCCAGATAGGGACTGGTTGGGTCAGATACGGGACAGGAAGTGCCAGAGACGGGAAGGGACGAGGCGGGACAGATACGGGATGAGATGGGCCAGATAAGAGATAGCCAGATACGGGACGGGATGGTCAGATACGGGACCAAACGGGTCAGATATGCGACTGGACGGACCAGATACGGGACGGGGCGGGTTAGACATTACAGGACGGGCCATAGACAGGATGGGAGGGGCCAGGGACAGGCTGGGACGGGCCAGAGACAGGATGGGACTGGCCAGAGACGGGACGGGCCAGAGACGGGATGGGTCAGATATAGAACTGGGGACACATTAGGAATGCGTGCACTGTTCCTTTAAGAATCAGGAAGTGCTGCTGCTACCGCCCTCAAAAAGCAGCCAAGACACATGCACACAGCCCGCATAGGAACATAGTGCGTAGCCTGCATTGATGGGTAAGTCGGCGGTCTTGCATGGTGTGAGATGGGAAGCCATGCCAGCTTGCCGCCAGGGATGTTACAATTAAGTAGTGTAGGTCAGGTGTAGAGAAAATGGAAGTTTTGCAAATAAATATTACAACTATTGTTTAATAGGCAAACGTCACATGTAGAGTTTGCATGCTATACCTTCCTAGTACTTTATCTAAATTAGAAGCAAATTGTTTGAAGATTACTTCTACCTAAATGGCAGAAAATGCACCTATCTTGGTGATGGATAGGACAGCTTGAGGGGATATGGAGGAGGCTGTTTTTTGATAGGTGTCATTTAAACATTTTACTAATAATTTATGGAAAGTATCATATTTTTCTAACTATTAAACTCACCTTAATTTAAAACACACCCCAGGTTAAATTTCCTGGAGGTGTAAATTTGTGGAGGATTTGATAATACTACCTTTAATGGGATGGGCCAGATGCAGGACAGGCCAGAGACAGGACCGGACGGGACGTGCCTGCGAAAGGACGGGACGGGCCAGAGACGAGGCGACCAGATACAGGATGGGACGGTCCAGATACAGGACGGGCCAGGAATGGGACGGATCAGAGCAGGACGGGACTGGCCAGAGGCAGGACAGGACCGATCGGGCCAGAGACAGGACAGGACGGGCAAGAGACAGG
This sequence comes from Phyllobates terribilis, assembly GCF_046119375.1. NCBI lineage: Eukaryota > Metazoa > Chordata > Amphibia > Anura > Dendrobatidae > Phyllobates > Phyllobates terribilis. The sequence goes on from NW_027363395.1 coordinate 28,896, forward strand.
ATTGGACAGGCCAGAGATAGCACCGGTCGGGCCAGAGACAGGACGGACGAGGCCAGAGACAGGATGGGACCGACCAGATACCGGTCGGGACGGGCCAGATACAGGAATGGACGGGCCAGATACGGGACGGGCCAGATTCAAGACAGGATGGGCCAAAGACAGGACAGGATGGGACGGGCCACATACAGGAAGGGACGGGCCAGATACGGGACGGGCCAGATTCAGGATGGGACGGGCCAGATTCAGGACGGGACCGACCAGATACAGGACGGGATGGGCCAGAGACAGGACGGAATGTGCTAGAGACATGGGATAGGCCATACACAGGACGGGTCAGGCCAGAGACAGGATGGGACGGGCCAGATATATGACGGGATGGGCCAGAAACGTGACGAGCCAGATATGGGACGGTATGGGCCAGATATGGGACAGCCCACATACATGACGGGACGGGCCAGATACAGGACGGTACGGACTAGATACGGGACGGGACGGGCCAGATACGGGACGGGTCAGATGCGGGACGGGCCAGATACGGGACTGGCCAGATACAGGACGGGCCAGATACGGGACAGGCCGGGCCAGGGACAGGACGTGCCAGATACGGGACAGGCCAGATATGGAACGGGCCAGATACTGGACGGGATGGGCCAGATACAGGACGGGCCAGATACAGGACGAGACGGACCAGAACTGCGCCAGAGACAGGAAGGGATGGGCCAGAGACAGAACAGGACGGGCCAAATACTAGACAGGACGGGCCAGAAACGGGACGGACAAGAGACAGGATTGGACAGGCCAGACATAGCACCGGACGGGCCAGAGACAGGACGGGACAGGCCAGAGACAGGACGAGATGGGAAAGGACTGTCCAGATACAGGAAGGGACAGGCCATATACGGGACAGGACAGGCCAAATGCGGGATGGGCCAGATACGAGACGGGACGGGCCAGAAACAGGACGGGACGAGCTATACATTATGGGACGGGAAATAGACAGGACGGGACGGGCCATAGACGGTACTCGACGGGCCAGATACAGGACAAGACGAGCCAGAGACAGTACGGGACGGGCCAGAAACAGGACGGGACAAGCTATACATTATGGGACGGGCCATAGACAGGACGGGACGGGCCAGAGACAAGACAGAACGGGCCAAATAGTGCGCAGCCTGCATTGGTGGGTAAGTCGGCAGTGTTGCATGATGTGAGATGGGAAGCCATGCCAGCACGCTGCCAGTGATGTTAAAATTAAATAGTGTTGGTCAGGCGTAGAGAAAATGGAAGTTTTTCAAATAAATATTACAACTATTGTTTAATAGGCAAACATCACATGTAGAGTTTGCATGATTTACCTTCCTAGTACTTAGAAGCAAATTGTTTGAAGATTACTTCTACCTAAATGGCAGAAAATGCACCTATCTTGGTGATGGATAGGACAGCTTGAGGGGATATGGAGGAGGCTGTTTTTTGATAGGTGTCATTTAAACATTTTGCTAATAATTTATGGAAAGTATCATATTTTTCTAACTATTAAACTCACCTTAATTTAAAACACACCCCAGGTTAAATTTCCTGGACGTGTAAATTTGTGGAGGATTTGATAATACTACCTTTAATGGGATGGGCCAGATCCAGGACGGGACAGACCAGATACGTGAAGGGATGGGCCAGATGCAGGACAGGCCAGAGACAGGACGGACGGGACGTGCCTGAGAAAGGACGGGACTGGCCAGAGACGGGGCAACCAGATACAGGACGGGACGGTCTAGATACAGGATGGGCCAGGGACGGGATGGACCAGAGCAGGACGCGACTGGCCAGAGGCAGGACAGGACCAGTCAGGCCAGAGACAGGATGGGACGGGCCAGATACTGGAAGAGACGGGCCAGATACGGGACAGAATGTGCTAGAGACATTAAGGGACAGGACATAGACAGGACGGGTCGGGCCAGAGACAGGATGGGTCGGGCTAGAGACAGGATGGGACGGGCCAGATACATGACGGGATGGGCCAGAAACGTGACGAGCCAGATATGGGACGGTATGGGCCAGATATGGGACAGCCCAGATACATGACGGGACGGGCCAGATTTAGGACGGTACGGACCAGATACGGGACAGGACGGGCCAGATACGTGACGGGTCAGATGCGGGATGGGCCAGATACGGGACAGGCCAGATCCAGGACGGGCCAGATACGGGACAGGCCGGGCCAGGGACAGGACGTGCGAGATACGGGACAGGCCAGATATGGAACGGGCCAGATAGTGGACGGGATGGGCCAGATACAGAGCGGGCCAGATACGGGATGAGAAGGGCCAGAGCTGGGCCCGAGACAGGAAGGGATGGGCAAGAGACATGACTGGACGGGCCAAAGACTGGACGGGACGGGCCAGAGACGGGACGGGCAAGAGACAGGATTGGACATGCCAGAGATAGCACCGGACGGGCCAGAGACAGGACGGGACAGGCCAGAGACAGGACAAGATGGGAAGGGACTGGCCAGATACAGGAAGGGACAGGCCAGATACGGGACAGGACAGGCCAGATGCGGGACGGGCCAGATACGAGACGGGACGGGCCAGATATAGGACGGGACGAGGCAGAGATAGGATGGGACGGGCCAGAAACAGGACGGGACGAGCTATACATTATGGGACGGGAAATAGACAGGACGGGATGGGCCAGAGAGGGTACGCGACGGGCCAGATACAGGACAAGACGAGCCAGAGACAGTACGGGACCGGCCAGAAACAGGACGGGACAAGCTATACATTATGGGACGGCCATAGACAGGACGGGCCAGATTAAGGACGGGACGGGCCAGAGACAATACTGAAGGGGACAGATACAGGAAAAGACGGGCCAAAGACAGGACTGCATGGCCCAGAAACAGTACGGGACAGGCCAGATACAGGACGGTATGGGCCAAATAGTGCGCAGTCTGCATGGTGTGAGATGGGAAGCCATGCCAGCACGCCGCTAGGGATGTTACAATTAAGTAGTGTAGGTCAGGCGTAGAGAAAGTGGAAGTTTTGCAAATAAATATTACAACTATTGTTTAATAGGCAAACATCACATGTAGAGTTTGCATGATATACCTTCCTAGTACTTTATCTAAATTAGAAGCAAATTGTTTGAAGATTACTTCTACCTAAATGGCAGAAAATGCACCTATCTTGGTGATGGATAGGACAGCTTGAGGGGATATGGAGGAGGCTGTTTTTTGATAGGTGTCATTTAAACATTTTGCTAATAATTTATGGAAAGTATCATAGTTTTCTAACTATTGAACTCACCTTAATTTAAGACACACCCCAGGTTAAATTTCCTGGAGGTGTAAATTTGTGGAGGATTTGATAATACTACCTTTAATGGGATGGGCCAGATACCGGACGGGACAGGCCAGATACGGGACGGACCAAATACAAGACGAGCCAGAGACAGGACTGGACGGGACACGCCAGAGACAGGACGAGACGGGCCAGAGACAGGACGGGACGGGCCAAAGACAGGATGAGACTGGCCGGAGTTAGGACGGACCGAGGCGTGCCAGAGACAGGACGGGATGTGCTAGAGACGGGGTGACCAGATACAGGATTCAGGACGGTCCAGGGATGGGACGGGCCAGAGCAGGACGGGACTGGCCAGAGGCAGGACAGGACGGGCAAGAGAGAGGAAGGGCCAAAGAGAGGACGGGACGGGCCAGAGACAGGACAGGACGGGTCAAAGACAGGACGAGACTGACCAGAGATGGGTCGGGCAAGAGACAGGATTGGACAGTCCAGAGACAGCACCAAACGGGCCTGGCCAGAGACATGACGGGATGGGCCAGAGACAGGACGAGATGGGAAGGGATTGGCCTGATACAGGAAGGGACAGGCCAGATACGGGACAGGACAGGCCACATGCGGGACGGGCCAGATACGAGATGGGACGGGCCAGATACAGGACGGGACGAGCCAGAGATAGGACGGGACGGGCCAGAAACAGGACTGGACGAGCTATACATTATGGGACGAGAAATAGACAGGATGGAACGGGCCAGAGACGGTATGGGTCGTGCCAGATACAGGACAGGACGAGCCAGAGACAGGACGGGGTCGGGCCAGAAACAGGACGGGACAAGCTATACATTATGGGACGGTCCAGATACAGGAAAAGAGGGGCCAGAGACAGGACGGGATGCCCCAGATACAGTACGGGACAGGCCAGATACAGGACGGTACGGGCCAAATATGGGACGGGCCAGATACAGGACGACATGGGCCAGATACGGGACGGGCCAGATATGGGACTGGACAGGCTAGATATGCGATGAGCCATGGACAGGATGGGGTGGGCCAGATACGAGATGGACAGATACGGGATGGGCCAGATACTGAATGGGCCTTGCCACATTTGGGACCGGCCAGATAGGGACTGGTTGGGTCAGATACGGGACAGGACTTTCCAGAGACGGGAAGGGATGAGGCGGGCTAGATACGGCATGAGATAGCCAGATACGGGACGGGATGATCAGACACGGGACTAAACGGGTCAGATATGGGACTGGACGGACCAGATACGGGACAGGGCGGGTTAGACATTACAGGACAGGCCATAGACAGGATGGGAGGGGCCAGGGATGGGCCAGAGACTGGACAGGACGGGCCAGAGACGGGACGGGTCATATACAGGACTAGGGACACATTTGGAATGCATGCACTTTTCCTTTAAGAATCAGGAAGTACTGTCGCTGCCGCCCTCAACAAGCAGCCAAGACACATGCACACAGCCAGCATAGGAACATAGTGCGTAGCCTGCATTGGTGGGTAAGTCGGTGGTCTTGTATGGTGTGAGATGGGAAGCCATGCCAGCACGCCGCCAAGGATGTTACAATTAAGTAGTATAGGTCAGGTGTAGAGAAAATGGAAGTCTTGCAAAAAAATATTACAACTATTATTTAATAGGCAAACATCACATGTAGAGTTTGCATGATATACCTTCCTGGTACTTTATCTAAATTAGGAGCAAATTATTTGAAGATTACTTCTACCTAAATGGCAGAAAATGCACCTATCTTGGTGATGGATAGGACAGCTTGAGGGGATATGGAGGAGGCTGTTTTTTGATAGGTGTCATTTAAACATTTTGCTAATAATTTATGGAAAGTATCATATTTTTCTAACTATTAAACTCACCTTAATTTAAGACACACCCCAGGTTAAATTTCCTGGAGGTGTAAATTTGTGGAGGTTTTGATAATACTACCTTTAATGGGATGGGCCAGATACAGGACTGGACAGGCCAGATATGTGACGGGATGGGCCAGATACAGGATAGGTCAGAGACAGGACCGAACGGGACGTGTCTGAGAAAGGACGGGACGGGCCAGAGAAGGGGCGACCAGATACAGGACGGGACGGTTCAGATACAGGACGGGCCAGGGACGGGACGGACCAGAGCAGGACGGGACTGGCCAGAGGCAGGACAGGACCGGTCAGGCCAGAGATAGGATGGGACGGGCCAGATTCAACACGGGATGGGCCAGAGATAGGACGTGATGGGACGGGCCAGATACAGGAAGGGATGGGCCAGATACGGGACGGGACAGATTCACGACGGGACGGTCCAGATACAGGACGGGACCGACCAGATACAGGACGGGATGGGCCAAAGACAGGACGTAATGTGCTCGAGACATTACGGTACAGGCCATAAACAGGACGGGTCGGGCCAGAGACAGGATGGGACGGGCAAGATACATGACGGGATGGGCCAGAAACGTGACGAGTCAGATATGGGACGGTATGGGCCAGATATGGGACAGCCCAGATACATGACGGGACGGGCCAGATACGGGATGGGATGGGCCAGATACTGGACGGGTCAGATGCGGGATGGGCCAGATACGGGACAGGACAGATATGGAACGTGCCAGATACTAGACGGGATGGGCCAGATACCGGGCGAGCCAGATACGGGACGAGACTGGCCAGAGACAGGAAGGGATGGGCCAGAGACAGGACGGGATGGGCCAAAGACTGGACGGGACGGGCCAGAGACGGGACGGGCAAGAGACAGGATTGGACAGGCCAGAGATAGCACCGGACGGGCCAGAGACAGGACGGGACAGGCCAGCGACAGGACGAGATGGGAAGGGACTTGCCAGATACAGGAAGGGACAGGCCAGATACGGGACAGGACAGGCCAGATGCGGGACGGGCCAGATACGAGACGGGACGCGCCAGATATAGGACGGGACGAGGCAGAGATAGGATGGGACGGGCCAGAAACAGGACGGGAAGAGCTATACATTATGGGACGGGAAATGGACGGGACGGGCCAGATACAGGACAAGACGAGCCAGAGATAGTACGGGACTGCTCAGAAACAGGACGGGACAAGCTATACATTATCGGACGGGCCATAGACAGGACGGGCCAGATTCAGGATGGGACGGGCCAGATACAGGACGGGACCGACCAGATACAGGATGGGATGGGCCAGAGACAGGACGGAATGTGCTAGAGACATTACGGGACAGGCCATAGACAGGACGGATCGGGCCAAAGACAGGATGGGATGGGCCAGATACATGACGGGATGGGCCAGAAACGTGACGAGCCAGATATGGGATGGTATGGGCCAGCTATGGGACAGCCCAGATACATGACGGGACGGGCCAGATACAGGACGGGACAGGCCAGATACTGGATGGGCCAGATACGGGACGGGCCAGAGACAGGACCGGACTTGCCAGAGACAGACGGGACGGGACGGGCCAAAGACAGGATGAGACTGGCCGAAGATAGGACGGACCGAGGCGTGCCAGAGACAGGACGGGACCTGCTAGAGACGGGGCGACCAGATACAGGATGGGGCGGTCCAGATACAGGACGGTCTAGGGACGGGACTGGCCAGAGCAGGATGGGACTGGCCTGAGGCAGGACAGGACCGGTCGGGCTAGAGACAGGACGGGACAGGCAAGAGAGAGGACGGGACGGGCCAAAGAGAGGACGGGACGGGCCAGAGACAGGACGGGAAGGGCCAAAGACAGGACGGGACGGTCCAGAGATGGGACGGGCAAGAGACAGGATTGGACAGGCCAGAGATAGCACCGGTCGGGCCAGAGACAGGCTGGGACAGGCCAGAGACAGGACGGGACGGGCCAGAGACGGGACGGGCCAGAGACAGGACTGGGGACACATTAGGAATGCGTGCACTGTTCCTTTAAGAATCAGGAAGTGCTGCCGCTGCCGCCCTCAACAAGCAGCCAAGACACATGTACACAGCCAGCATAGGAACATAGTGTTCAGCCTGCATTGGTGGGTAAGTCGACGGTCTTGCATGGTGTGAGATTGGAAGCCATGCCAGCACGCCACCAGTGATGTTACAATTAAGTAGTGTAGGTCAGGTGTAGAGAAAATGGAAGTTTTGCAAATAAATATTACAACTATTATTTAATAGGCAAACGTCATATGTAGAGTTTACATGATATACCTTCCTGGTACTTTATCTAAATTAGAAGCAAATTGAAGATTACTTCTGCCTAAATGGCAGAAAATGCACCTATCTTGGTGATGGATAGGACAGCTTGAGGGGATATGGAGGAGGCTGTTTTTTGATAGGTGTCATTTAAACATTTTGCTAATAATTTATGGAAAGTATCATATTATTCTAACTATTGAACTCACCTTAATTTAAAACACACCCCAGGTTAAATTTCCTGGAGTTGTAAATTTGTGGAGGATTTGATAATACTACCTTTAGTGGGATGGGCCAGATACAGGACGAGACAGGCCAGATACGTGACGGAATGGGCCAGATACAGGACAGGCCAAAGATAGGACCGGACGGGCCGTGCCTGAAAAAGGACGGGACGGGCCAGAGACGGGGCGACCAGATACAGGATGAGACTGGCCGAAGATTGGACGGAGCGAGGCATGCCAGAGACAGGACTGGACGTGCTAGAGACGGGGCGACCAGATACAGGACGGGGCGGTCCAGATACAGGACCGTCCAGGGACGGGACTGGCCAGAGCAAGATGGGACTGGCCTGAGGCAGGACAGGATCGGTCGAGCCAGAGACAGGACGGGACGGGCAAGAGAGAGGACGGGACGGGCCAGAGACAGGACGGGATGGACCAGAGATGGGACGGGCAAGAGACAGGATTGGACAGGCCAGAGATAGCATCGGTCGGGCCAGAGACAGGACTGACCAGGCCTGAAACAGGATCGGACGGGCCAGAGACAGGATGAGATGGGAAGGTACTGGCCAGATACAGGAAGGGACTGGCCAGATAAGGGACAAGACAGGCCAGATGCAGGACGGGCAAGATACGAGATGGGACGGGCCAGATACAAGACGGGACGAGCCGGAGATAGGACGGGACGGGCCAGAAACAGGACTGGACGAGCTATACATTATGGGACGGGAAATAGACAGGATGGGACGGGCCAGAGACGGTACGGGACGTGCCAGATACAGGACAGGACGAGCCAGAGACCGGACGGGACGGGCCAGAAACAGGACCGGACAAGCTATACATTATGGGACGGGACAGAGACCAGACGGTCCAGATACTGGAAAAGACGGGCCAGAGACAGGACAGGATGGCCCAGATACACTACGGGACAGGCCAGATACAGGACGGTACGGGCCAAATATGGGACGGGCCAGATACAGGACGACATGGGCCAGATACGGGATGAGCCAGATATGGGACAGGAGAGGCTAGATATGGGATGAGCCATGGACAGGATGGGATGGGGCTCATACGAGATGGCCAGATACAGGACGGGCCAGATACTGAATGGGCCTGGCCACATACGGGACGGTCCAGATAGGGACTGGTATGGTCAGATACGGGACAGGACGTGCCACAGATGGGAAGGGACGATGCGGGCCAGATACGGGATGAGATGGGCTAGATAAGGGAAAGCCAGATACGGGACGGGATGGTCAGATACGGGACTAAACGGGTCAGATATGCGACTGGACGGACCAGATACGGGACGGGGCGGGTTAGACATTACAGAACGGGTCATAGACAGGATGGATGGGGCCAGGGACAGGCTGGGACGGGCCAGAGACAGGACCGGACAGGCCAGACACGGGACGGGTCAGATACAGGACTGGGGATACAAAAGGAATGCGTGCACTGTTCCTTTAAGAATCAGGAAGTGCTGCCGCTGCCGCCCTCAAAAAGCAGCCAAGACACATGCACACAGCCCACATAGGAACATAGTGCGCAGCCTGCATTGGTGGGTAAGTCGGCGGTCTTGCATGGTGTGAGATGGGAAGCCATGCCAGCACGCCACCAGGGATGTTACAATTAAGTAGTGTAGGTCAGGTGTACAGAAAATGGAAGTTTTGCAAATAAATATTACAACTATTGTTTAATAGGCAAACATCACATGTAGAGTTTGCATGATATACCTTCCTAGTACTTTATCTAAATTAGAAGCAAATTGTTTGAAGATTACTTCTACCTAAATGGCAGAAAATGCACCTATCTTGGTGATGGATAGGACAGCTTGAGGGGATATGGAGGAGGCTGTTTTTTGATAGGTGTCATTTAAACATTTTGCTAATAATTTATGGAAAGTATCATATTTTTCTAACTATTGAACTCACCTTAATTTAAAACACACCCCAGGCTAAAGTTCCTTTATGTGTAAATTTGTGGAGGATTTGATAATACTACCTTTAATGGGGTGGGCCAGATACAGGACGGGACAGACAAGATACGTAATTGGCCAGATACAGGACGGGCCAGAGACAGGACCGGACGGCACACGCCAGAGACATGACGAGACGGGCCAGAGACAGGACGGGACAGGCGAAAGACAGGATGAGACTGGCCGGAGATATTATGGACTGAGGCGTACCAGAGACAGGACGGGACGGGCTAGAGACAGGGCGACAGATACAGGATGGGACGGTCCAGATACAGGACAGTCCAGGGACGGGACGGGCCAGAGCAGGACGAGACTGGTCAGAGACAGGACAGGACCGGTCGGGCCAGAGACAGGAGGGGACGGGCAAGATAGAGGATGGGACGGGTCAAAGAGAGGACGGGACGGGCCAGATACAGGAAGGGACGGGCCAGAAACAGGACGGGACAAGCTATACATTATGGGATGGGCCAGAGACCGGACGGGACGGTCCAGATACAGTACGGGACAGGCCCGATACAGGACGGTACGGGCCAAATATAGAACGGGCCAGATACAGGACAACATGGGCAAGATACAGGACGGGCCAGATATGGGACAGGACAGGCTGGATATGGGATGAGCCATGGACAGGATGGGATGGGCCAGATACGAGATGGCCAGATACGGGACAGGCCAGATACTGAATGGGCCTGGCCACATACGGGACGGGCCAGATAGGGACTGGTTGGGTCAGACACGGGACAGGACGTGCCAGAGTTGGGAAGGGGCAAGCCAGGCCAGATACGGGATGAGATGGGCCAGATAAGGGAAAGCCAGATACGGGACGGGATGGTCAGATACGGCACTAAACGGGTCAGATATGGAACTGGACAGACCAGATACGGGACGGGGCGACTAGATACAGAATGGGACGGTCCAGATACAGGACGGGCCAGGGAAGGGACGGACCAGAGCAGCACTGGACTGGCCAGAGTCAGGACAGGACCGGTCAGGCCAGAGAAAGGACGGGACGGGCCAGATACAGGAAGGGACGGTCCAGATACGGCACGGGCCAGATTCAAGACTTAATGGGCCAGAGACAGGACAGGATAGGACGGGCCAGATACAGGAAGGGACGAGCCAGATACGGGATGGGCTAGATTCAGGACGGGACGGGCCAGATACAGGACTGGACCGAACCGATGCAGGACGGGATGGGCCAGAAACAAGACTGAATGTGCTAGAGACATTACGGGATGGGCCATAGACAGGACGGGTCGGGCCAGAGACAGGATGGGATGGGCCAGATACATGACGGGATGGGCCAGAAACGTGACGAGCCAGATATGGGACGGTATTGGCCAGATATGCGACAGCCCAGATACATGACGGGATGGGCCAGATACAGGACGGTACGGACCCGATACGGGATGGGACGGGCCAGATACTGGACAGGCCAGATACAGGACGGGCCAGATACGGGACAGGCCGGGCCAGGGACAGGACGTGCCAGATACGAGACTGGCCAGATATGGAACGGGTCAGATACTGGACGGGATGGGCCAGATACGGGATGAGACGGGCCAGACCTGGGCCAGAGACAGGAAGGGATGGGCCAGAGACGGGACCGGCAAGAGACAGGATTGGACAGGCCAGAGATAGCACCGGACGGGCCAGAGACAGGGCGGAACAGGCCAGCGACAGGACGAGATGGGAAGGGACTGGCCAGATACAGGAAGGGACAGGCCAGATACGGGACAGGACAGGCCAGATGCGGGATGGGCCAGATACGAGACGGGACGCGCCAGATATAGGACGGGACAAGGCAGAGATAGGATGGGACGGGCCAGAAACAGGATGGGACGAGCTGTACATTATGGGACGGGAAATGGATGGGACGGGCCAGATACAGGACAAGACGAGCCAGAGATAGCACGGGACTGGCCAGAAACAGGACGGGACAAGCTATACATTATCGGACGGGCCATAGACAGGACGGGCCAGATTCAGGATGGGACGGGCCAGATACAGGACGGGACCAACCAGATACAGGACGGGATGGGCCAGAGACAGGACGGAATGTGCTAGAGACATTACGGGACAGGCCATAGACAGGACAAATCGGGCCATAGACAGGATGGGACGGGCCAGATACATGACGGGATGGGCCAGAAATGTGACGAGCCGGATATGGGATGGTATGGGCCAGCTATGGGACAGCCCAGATACATGACGGGATGGGCCAGATACTGGACGGGACAGGCCAGATACTGGATGGGCCAGATACGGGACGGGCCAGAGACAGGACCGGACTTGCCAGAGACAGACGGGACGGGACGGGCCAAAGACAGAATGAGACTGGCCGAAGATAGGACGGACCGAGGCGTGCTAGAGATAGGACGGGACCTGCTAGAGACGGGGCGACCAGATACAGGACGGGGCGGTCCAGATACAGGACGGTCCAGGGACGGGACTGGCCAGAGCAGGATGGGACTGGCCTGAGGCAGGACAGGATCGGTCGGGCCAGGGACAGGATCGGTCGAGCCAGAGACAGGACGGGACGGGTAAGAGAGAGGACGGGACGGGCCAGAGACAGGACGGGAAGGGCCAAAGACAGGACGGGACGGACCAGAGATGGGACGGGCAAGAGACAGGATTGGACAGGCCAGAGATAGCATCGGTCGGGCCAGAGACAGGACTGACCAGGCCTGAGACAGGATTGGACGGGCCAGAGACAGGATGAGATGGGAAGGTACTGGCCAGATACAGGAAGGGACTGGCCAGATAAGGGACAAGACAGGCCAGATGCGGGACGGGCCAGATACGAGATGGGACGGGCCAGATACAAGACGGGACGAGCCGGAGATAGGACGGGACGGGCCAGAAACAGGACTGGACGAGCTATACATTATGGGACGGGAAATAGACAGGATGGGACGGGCCAGAGACGGTACGGGACGTGCCAGATACAGGACAGGACGAGCCAGAGACCGGACGGGACGGGCCAGAAACAGGACGGGACAAGCTATACATTATGGGACGGGACAGAGACCAGACGGTCCAGATACAGGAAAAGACGGGCCAGAGACAGGACAGGATGGCCCAGATACACTACGGGACAGGCCAGATACAGGACGGTACGGGCCAAATATGGGACGGGCCAGATACAGGACAACATGGGCCAGATACGGGACGAGCCAGATATGGGACAGGAGAGGCTAGATATGGGATGAGCCATGGACAGGATGGGATGGGGCTGATACGAGATGGCCAGATACGGGACTGGCCAGATACTGAATGGGCCTGGCCACATACGGGACGGGCCAGATAGGGACTGGTATGGTCAGATACGGGACAGGACGTGCCACAGATGGGAAGGGACGATGCGGGCCAGATACGGGATGAGATGGGCTAGATAAGGGAAAGCCAGATACGGGACGGGATGGTCAGATACGGGACTAAACGGGTCAGATATGCGACTGGACGGACCAGATACGGGACGGGGCGGGTTAGACATTACAGAACGGGTCATAGACAGGATGGATGGGGCCAGGGACAGGCTGGGACGGGCCAGAGACAGGACCGGACAGGCCAGACACGGGACGGGTCAGATACAGGACTGGGGATACAAAAGGAATGCGTGCACTGTTCCTTTAAGAATCAGGAAGTGCTGCCGCTGCCGCCCTCAAAAAGCAGCCAAGACACATGCACACAGCCCACATAGGAACATAGTGCGCAGCCTGCATTGGTGGGTAAGTCGGCGGTCTTGCATGGTGTGAGATGGGAAGCCATGCCAGCACGCCACCAGGGATGTTACAATTAAGTAGTGTAGGTCAGGTGTACAGAAAATGGAAGTTTTGCAAATAAATATTACAACTATTGTTTAATAGGCAAACATCACATGTAGAGTTTGCATGATATACCTTCTTAGTACTTTATCTAAATTAGAAGCAAATTGTTTGAAGATTACTTCTACCTAAATGGCAGAAAATGCACCTATCTTGGTGATGGATAGGACAGCTTGAGGGGATATGGAGGAGGCTGTTTTTTGATAGGTGTCATTTAAACATTTTGCTAATAATTTATGGAAAGTATCATATTTTTCTAACTATTGAACTCACCTTAATTTAAAACACACCCCAGGCTAAAGTTCCTTTGTGTGTAAATTTGTGGAGGATTTGATAATACTACTTTTAATGGGGTGGGCCAGATACAGGACGGGACAGACAAGATACGGAATGGGCCAGATACAGGACGGGCCAGAGACAGGACCGGACGGCACACGCCAGAGACATGACGAGACGGGCCAGAGACAGGACGGGACAGGCGAAAGACAGGATGAGACTGGCCGGAGATATTATGGACTGAGGCGTACCAGAGACAGGACGGGACGGGCTAGAGACGGGGCGACAGATACAGGACGGGACGGTCCAGATACAGGACAGTCCAGGGACGGGACGGGCCAGAGCAGGACGAGACTGGTCAGAGACAGGACAGGACCGGTCGGGCCAGAGACAGGAGGGGGCGGGCAAGATAGAGGACGGGACGGGTCAAAGAGAGGACGGGCCAGATACAGGAAGGGACGGGCCAGAAACAGGACGAGACAAGCTATACATTATGGGATGGGCCAGAGACCGGACGGGACGGTCCAGATACAGTACGGGACAGTCCCGATACAGGACGGCACAGGCCAAATATAGGACGGGCCAGATACAGGACAACATGGGCAAGATACAGGACGGGCCAGATATGGGACAGGACAGGCTGGATATGGGATGAGCCATGGACAGGATGGGATGGGCCAGATACGAGATGGCCAGATATGGGACAGGCCAGATACTGAATGGGCCTGGCCACATACGGGACGGGCCAGATAGGGACTGGTTGGGTCAGACACGGGACAGGACGTGCCAGAGTTGGGAAGGGGCAAGGCAGGCCAGATACGGGATGAGATGGGCCAGATAAGGGAAAGCCAGATACGGGACGGGATGGTCAGATACGGCACTAAACGGGTCAGATATGGAACTGGACAGACCAGATACGGGACGGGGCGACTAGATACAGAATGGGACGGTCCAGATACAGGACGGGCCAGGGAAGGGACGGACCAGAGCAGCACTGGACTGGCCAGAGTCAGGACAGGACCGGTCAGGCCAGAGAAAGGACGGGACGGGCCAGATACAGGAAGGGACGGTCCAGATACGGCACGGGCCAGATTCAAGACTTAATGGGCCAGAGACAGGACAGGATAGGACGGGCCAGATACAGGAAGGGACGAGCCAGATACGGGATGGGCTAGATTCAGGACGGGACGGGCCAGATACAGGACTGGACCGAACCGATGCAGGACGGGATGGGCCAGAAACAAGACTGAATGTGCTAGAGACATTACGGGATGGGCCATAGACAGGACGGGTCGGGCCAGAGACAGGATGGGATGGGCAAGATACATGACAGGATGGGCCAGAAACGTGACGAGCCAGATATGGGACGGTATTGGCCAGATATGCGACAGCCCAGATACATGACGGGATGGGCCAGATACAGGACGGTACGGACCCGATACGGGATGGGACGGGCCAGATACGGGACTGGTCAGATGCGGGACGGGCCAGATACTGGACAGGCCAGATACAGGACGGGCCAGATACGGGACAGGCCGGGCCAGGGACAGGACGTGCCAGATACGAGACTGGCCAGATATGGAACGGGTCAGATACTGGACGGGATGGGCCAGATACGGGATGAGACGGCCCAGACCTGGGCCAGAGACAGGAAGGGATGGGCCAGAGACGGGACCGGCAAGAGACAGGATTGGACAGGCCAGAGATAGCACCGGACGGGCCAGAGACAGGACGGAACAGGCCAGCGACAGGACGAGATGGGAAGGGACTGGCCAGATACAGGAAGGGACAGGCCAGATACGGGACAGGACAGGCCAGATGCGGGACGGGCCAGATACGAGACAGGACGCGCCAGATATAGGACGGGACAAGGCAGAGATAGGATGGGACGGGCCAGAAACAGGATGGGACGAGCTATACATTATGGGACGGGAAATGGATGGGACGGGCTAGATACAGGACAAGACGAGCCAGAGATAGTACGGGACTGGCCAGAAACAGGACGGGACAAGCTATACATTATCGGACGGGCCATAGACAGGACGGGCCAGATTCAGGATGGGACGGGCCAGATACAGGACGGGACCAACCAGATACAGGACGGGATGGGCCAGAGACAGGACGGAATGTGCTAGAGACATTACGGGACAGGCCATAGACAGGACAAATCGGGCCATAGACAGGATGGGACGGGCCAGATACATGACGGGATGGGCCAGAAATGTGACGAGCCGGATATGGGATGGTATGGGCCAGCTATGGGACAGCCCAGATACATGACGGGACAGGCCAGATACTGGATGGGCCAGATACGGGACGGGCCAGAGACAGGACCGGACTTGCCAGAGACAGACGGGACGGGACGGGCCAAAGACAGGATGAGACTGGCCGAAGATAGGACGGACCGAGGCGTGCTAGAGATAGGACGGGACCTGCTAGAGACGGGGCGACCAGATACAGGACGGGGCGGTCCAGATACAGGACGGTCCAGGGACGGGACTGGCCAGAGCAGGATGGGACTGGCCTGAGGCAGGACAGGACCGGTCGGGCCAGGGACAGGATCGGTCGAGCCAGAGACAGGACGGGACGGGCAAGAGAGAGGACGGGACGGGCCAGAGACAGGACGGGAAGGGCCAAAGACAGGACGGGACGGACCAGAGATGGGACGGGCAAGAGACAGGATTGGACAGGCCAGAGATAGCATCGGTCGGGCCAGAGACAGGACTGACCAGGCCTGAGACAGGATCGGACGGGCCAGAGACAGGATGAGATGGGAAGGTACTGGCCAGATACAGGAAGGGACTGGCCAGATAAGGGACAAGACAGGCCAGATGCGGGACGGGCCAGATACGAGATGGGACGGGCCAGATACAAGACGGGACGAGCCGGAGATAGGACGGGACGGGCCAGAAACAGGACTGGACGAGCTATACATTATGGGACGGGAAATAGACAGGATGGGACGGGCCAGAGACGGTACGGGACGTGCCAGATACAGGACAGGACGAGCCAGAGACCGGACGGGACGGGCCAGAAACAGGACGGGACAAGCTATACATTATGGGACGGGACAGAGACCAGACGGTCCAGATACAGGAAAAGACGGGCCAGAGACAGGACAGGATGGCCCAGATACACTACGGGACAGGCCAGATACAGGACGGTACGGGCCAAATATGGGACGGGCCAGATACAGGACGACATGGGCCAGATACGGGACGAGCCAGATATGGGACAGGAGAGGCTAGATATGGGATGAGCCATGGACAGGATGGGATGGGGCTGATACGAGATGGCCAGATACGGGACTGGCCAGATACTGAATGGGCCTGGCCACATACGGGACGGGCCAGATAGGGACTGGTATGGTCAGATACGGGACAGGACGTGCCACAGATGGGAAGGGACGATGCGGGCCAGATACGGGATGAGATGGGCTAGATAAGGGAAAGCCAGATACGGGACGGGATGGTCAGATACGGGACTAAACGGGTCAGATATGCGACTGGACGGACCAGATACGGGACGGGGCGGGTTAGACATTACAGAACGGGTCATAGACAGGATGGATGGGGCCAGGGACAGGCTGGGACGGGCCAGAGACAGGACCGGACAGGCCAGACACGGGACGGGTCAGATACAGGACTGGGGATACAAAAGGAATGCGTGCACTGTTCCTTTAAGAATCAGGAAGTGCTGCCGCTGCCGCCCTCAAAAAGCAGCCAAGACACATGCACACAGCCCACATAGGAACATAGTGCGCAGCCTGCATTGGTGGGTAAGTCGGCGGTCTTGCATGGTGTGAGATGGGAAGCCATGCCAGCACGCCACCAGGGATGTTACAATTAAGTAGTGTAGGTCAGGTGTACAGAAAATGGAAGTTTTGCAAATAAATATTACAACTATTGTTTAATAGGCAAACGTCACATGTAGAGTTTGCATGATATACCTTCTTAGTACTTTATCTAAATTAGAAGCAAATTGTTTGAAGATTACTTCTACCTAAATGGCAGAAAATGCACCTATCTTGGTGATGGATAGGACAGCTTGAGGGGATATGGAGGAGGCTGTTTTTTGATAGGTGTCATTTAAACATTTTGCTAATAATTTATGGAAAGTATCATATTTTTCTAACTATTGAACTCACCTTAATTTAAAACACACCCCAGGCTAAAGTTCCTTTGTGTGTAAATTTGTGGAGGATTTGATAATACTACTTTTAATGGGGTGGGCCAGATACAGGACGGGACAGACAAGATACGGAATGGGCCAGATACAGGACGGGCCAGAGACAGGACCGGACGGCACACGCCAGAGACATGACGAGACGGGCCAGAGACAGGACGGGACAGGCGAAAGACAGGATGAGACTGGCCGGAGATATTATGGACTGAGGCGTACCAGAGACAGGACGGGACGGGCTAGAGACGGGGCGACAGATACAGGACGGGACGGTCCAGATACAGGACAGTCCAGGGACGGGACGGGCCAGAGCAGGACGAGACTGGTCAGAGACAGGACAGGACCGGTCGGGCCAGAGACAGGAGGGGGCGGGCAAGATAGAGGACGGGACGGGTCAAAGAGAGGACGGGCCAGATACAGGAAGGGACGGGCCAGAAACAGGACGAGACAAGCTATACATTATGGGATGGGCCAGAGACCGGACGGGACGGTCCAGATACAGTACGGGACAGTCCCGATACAGGACGGCACAGGCCAAATATAGGACGGGCCAGATACAGGACAACATGGGCAAGATACAGGACGGGCCAGATATGGGACAGGACAGGCTGGATATGGGATGAGCCATGGACAGGATGGGATGGGCCAGATACGAGATGGCCAGATACGGGACAGGCCAGATACTGAATGGGCCTGGCCACATACGGGACGGGCCAGATAGGGACTGGTTGGGTCAGACACGGGACAGGACGTGCCAGAGTTGGGAAGGGGCAAGGCAGGCCAGATACGGGATGAGATGGGCCAGATAAGGGAAAGCCAGATACGGGACGGGATGGTCAGATACGGCACTAAACAGGTCAGATATGGGACTGGACAGACCAGATACGGGACGGGGCGACTAGATACAGAATGGGACGGTCCAGATACAGGACGGGCCAGGGAAGGGACGGACCAGAGCAGCACTGGACTGGCCAGAGTCAGGACAGGACCGGTCAGGCCAGAGAAAGGACGGCACGGGCCAGATACAGGAAGGGACGGGACAGATACGGCACGGGCCAGATTCAAGACGGAATGGGCCAGAGACAGGACAGGATAGGACATGCCAGATACAGGAAGGGACGAGCCAGATACGGGATGGGCTAGATTCAGGACTGGACCGAACCGATGCAGGACGGGATGGGCCAGAGACAAGACGGAATGTGCTAGAGACATTACGGGATGGGCCATAGACAGGACGGGTCGGGCCAGAGACAGGATGGGATGGGCCAGATACATGACGGGATGGGCCAGAAACATGACGAGCCAGATATGGGACGGTATTGGCCAGATATGCGACAGCCCAGATACATGACAGGATGGGCCAGATACAGGACGGTACGGACCAGATACGGGATGGGACGGGCCAGATACGGGACGGGTCAGATACGGGACGGGCCAGATACTGGACAGGCCAGATACAGGACGGGCCAGATACGGGACAGGCCGGGCCAGGGACAGGACGTGCCAGATACGAGACTGGCCAGATATGGAACGGGTCAGATACTGGACGGGATGGGCCAGATACGGGATGAGACGGGCCAGACCTGGGCCAGAGACAGGAAGGGATGGGCCAGAGACGGGACCGGCAAGAGACAGGATTGGACAGGCCAGAGATAGCACCGGACGGGCCAGAGACAGGACGGAACAGGCCAGCGACAGGACGAGATGGGAAGGGACTGGCCAGATACAGGAAGGGACAGGCCAGATACGGGACAGGACAGGCCAGATGCGGGACGGGCCAGATACGAGACGGGACGCGCCAGATATAGGACGGGACAAGGCAGAGATAGGATGGGATGGGCCAGAAACAGGACGGGACGAGCTATACATTATGGGACGGGAAATGGACGGGACGGGCCAGATACAGGACAAGACGAGCCAGAGATAGTACGGGACTGGCCAGAAACAGGACGGGACAAGCTATACATTATCGGACGGGCCATAGACAGGACGGGCCAAATTCAGGATGGGACGGGCCAGATACAGGGCGGGACCGACCAGATACAGGACGGGATGGGCCAGAGACAGGACGGAATGTGCTAGAGACATTACGGGACAGGCCATAGACAGGACAAATCGGGCCATAGACAGGATGGGACGGGCCAGATACATGACGGGATGGGCCAGAAACGTGACGAGCCAGATATGGGATGGTATGGGCCAGCTATGGGACAGCCCAGATACATGACGGGACGGGCCAGATACAGGACGGGACAGGCCAGATACTGGATGGGCCAGATACGGGACGGGCCAGAGACAGACGGGACGGGATGGGCCAAAGACAGAATGAGACTGGCCGAAGATAGGACGGACCGAGGCGTGCCAGAGACAGGACGGGACCTGCTAGAGACGGGGCGACCAGATACAGGACGGGGCGGTCCAGATACAGGACGGTCCAGGGACGGGACTGGCCAGAGTAGGATGGGACTGGCCTGAGGCAGGACAGTACCGGTCTGGCCAGAGACAGGACGGGACGGGCAAGAGAGAGGACGGGACGGGCCAAAGAGAGGACGGGACGGGCCAGAGATAGGACGGGAAGGGCCAAAGACAGAACGGGACGGACCAGAGATGGGACGGGCAAGAGACAGGATTGGACAGGCCAGAGATAGCACCGGTCGGGCCAGAGACAGGCTGGGACAGGCCAGAGACAGGACGGGACGGGCCAGAGACGGGACGGGCCAGAGACGGGATGGGTCAGATACAGGACTGGGGACACATTAGGAATGCGTGCACTGTTCCTTTAAGAATCAGGAAGTGCTGCCGCTGCCGCCCTCAACAAGCAGCCAAGACACATGTACACAGCCAGCATAGGAACATAGTGTTCAGCCTGCATTGGTGGGTAAGTCGACGGTCTTGCATGGTGTGAGATTGGAAGCCATGCAGAGCTTGCCGCCAGTGATGTTACAATTAAGTAGTGTAGGTCAGGTGTAGAGAAAATGGAAGTTTTGCAAATAAATATTACAACTATTATTTAATAGGCAAACGTCACATGTAGAGTTTGCATGATATACCTTCCTAGTACTTTATCTAAATTAGAGGCAAATTGAAGATTACTTCTGCCTAAATGGCAGAAAATGCACCTATCTTGGTGATGGATAGGACAGCTTGAGGGGATATGGAGGAGGCTGTTTTTTGATAGGTGTCATTTAAACATTTTGCTAATAATTTATGGAAAGTATCATATTATTCTAACTATTGAACTCACCTTAATTTAAAACACACCCCAGGTTAAATTTCCTGGAGTTGTAAATTTGTGGAGGATTTGATAATACTACCTTTAGTGGGATGGGCCAGATACAGGACGTGACAGGCCAGATACGTGACGGAATGGGCCAGATACAGGACAGGCCAAAGATAGGACCGGACGGGCCGTGCCTGAAAAAGGACGGGACGGGCCAGAGACGGGGCGACCAGATACAGGATGAGACTGGCCGAAGATAGGACGGAGCGAGGCATGCCAGAGACAAGACGGGACGTGCTAGAGACGGGGCGACCAGATACAGGACGGGGCGGTCCAGATACAGGACCGTCCAGGGCCTGGACTGGCCAGAGCAGGATGGGACTGGCCTGAGGCAGGACAGGATCGGTCGAGCCAGAGACAGGACGGGACGGGCAAGAGAGAGGACGGGACGGGCCAGAGACAGGACGGGAAGGGCCAAAGACAGGACGGGACGGACCAGAGATGGGACGGGCAATAGACACGATTGGACAGGCCAGAGATAGCATCGGTCGGGCCAGAGACAGGACTGACCAGGCCTGAGACAGGATCGGACGGACCAGAGACAGGATGAGATGGGAAGGTACTGGCCAGATACAGGAAGGGACTGGCCAGATAAGGGACAAGACAGGCCAGATGCGGGACGGGCCAGATACGAGATGGGACAGGCCAGATACAAGACGGGACGAGCCGGAGATAGGACGGGACGGGCCAGAAACAGGACTGGACGAGCTATACATTATGGGACGGGAAATAGACAGGATGGGACGGGCCAGAGACGGTACGGGACGTGCCAGATACAGGACAGGACGAGCCAGAGACCGGACGGGACGGGCCAGAAACAGGACGGGACAAGCTATACATTATGGGACGGGACAGAGACCAGACGGTCCAGATACAGGAAAAGACGGGCCAGAGACAGGACAGGATGGCCCAGATACACTACGGGACAGGCCAGATACAGGACGGTACGGGCCAAATATGGGACGGGCCAGATACAGGACGACATGGGCCAGATACGGGACGAGCCAGATATGGGACAGGAGAGGCTAGATATGGGATGAGCCATGGACAGGATGGGATGGGGCTGATACGAGATGGCCAGATACGGGACGGGCCAGATACTGAAAGGGCCTGGCCACATACGGGACGGGCCAGAGAGGGACTGGTATGGTCAGATACGGGACAGGACGTGCCACAGATGGGAAGGGACGATGCGGGCCAGATACGGGATGAGATGGGCTAGATAAGGGAAAGCCAGATACGGGACGGGATGGTCAGATACGGGACTAAACGGGTCAGATATGCGACTGGACGGACCAGATACAGGACGGGGCGGGTTAGACATTACATAACGGGTCATAGACAGGATGGATGGGGCCAGGGACAGGCCTGGACGGACCAGTGACAGGACCTCACAGGCCAGACACGGGACGGGTCAGATACAGGACTGGGGATACAAAAGGAATGCGTGCACTGTTCCTTTAAGAATCAGGAAGTGCTGCCGCTGCCGCCCTCAAAAAGCAGCCAAGACACATGCACACAGCCCACATAGGAACATAGTGCGCAGCCTGCATTGGTGGGTAAGTCGGCGGTCTTGCATGGTGTGAGATGGGAAGCCATGCCAGCACGCCACCAGGGATGTTACAATTAAGTAGTGTAGGTCAGGTGTACAGAAAATGGAAGTTTTGCAAATAAATATTACAACTATTGTTTAATAGGCAAACATCACATGTAGAGTTTGCATGATATACCTTCCTAGTACTTTATCTAAATTAGAAGCAAATTGTTTGAAGATTACTTCTACCTAAATGGCAGAAAATGCACCTATCTTGGTGATGGATAGGACAGCTTGAGGGGATATGGAGGAGGCTGTTTTTTGATAGGTGTCATTTAAACATTTTGCTAATAATTTATGGAAAGTATCATATTTTTCTAACTATTGAACTCACCTTAATTTAAAACACAACCCAGGCTAAAGTTCCTTTATGTGTAAATTTGTGGAGGATTTGATAATACTACCTTTAATGGGGTGGGCCAGATACAGGACGGGACAGACAAGATACGGAATGGGCCAGATACAGGACAGGCCAGAGACAGGACCGGACGGCACACGCCAGAGACATGACGAGACGGGCCAGAGACAGGACGGGACAGGCGAAAGACAGGATGAGACTGGCCGGAGATATTATGGACTGAGGCGTACCAGAGACAGGACGGGACGGGCTAGAGACGGGGCGACAGATACAGGACGGGACGGTCCATATACAGTACAGTCCAGGGACGGGACGGGCCAGAGCAGGACGAGACTGGTCAGAGACAGGACAGGACCAGTCGGGCCAGAGACAGGAGGGGACGGGCAAGATAGAGAACGGGATGGGTCAAAGAGAGGACGGGACGGGCCAGATACAGGAAGGGACGGGCCAGAAACAGGACGGGACAAGCTATACATTATGGGATGGGCCAGAGACCGGACGGGACTGTCCAGATACAGTACGGGACAGGCCCGATACAGGACGGTACGGGCCAAATATAGGACGGGCCAGATACAGGACAACATGGGCAAGATACAGGACGGGCCAGATATGGGACAGGACAGGCTGGATATGGGATGAGCCATGGACAGGATGGGATGGGCCAGATACGAGATGGCCAGATACGGGACAGGCCAGATACTGAATGGGCCTGGCCACATACGGGACGGGCCAGATAGGGACTGGTTGGGTCAGACTCGGGACAGGACGTGCCAGAGTTGGGAAGGGGCAAGGCAGGCCAGATACGGGATGAGATGGGCCAGATAAGGGAAAGCCAGATACGGGACGGGATGGTCAGATACGGCACTAAACGGGTCAGATATGGGACTGGACAGACCAGATACGGGACGGGGCGACTAGATACAGAATGGGACGGTCCAGATACAGGACGGGCCAGGGAAGGGACGGACCAGAGCAGCACTGGACTGGCCAGAGTCAGGACAGGACCGGTCAGGCCAGAGAAAGGACGGGACGGGCCAGATACAGGAAGGGACGGGCCAGATACGGCACGGGCCAGATTCAAGACGGAATGGGCCAGAGACAGGACAGGATAGGACGGGCCAGATACACAAAGGGACGAGCCAGATACGGGATGGGCTAGATTCAGGACGGGACGGGCCAGATACAGGACTGGACCGAACCGATGCAGGACGGGATGGGCCAGAGACAAGACGGATTGTGCTAGAGACATTACGGGATGGGCCATAGACAGGACGGGTCGGGCCAGAGACAGGATGGGATGGGCCAGATACATGACGGGATGGGCCAGAAACGTGACGAGCCAGATATGGGACGGTATTGGCCAGATATGCGACAGCCCAGATACATGACGGGATGGGCCAGATACAGGACGGTACGGACCAGATACGGGATGGGACGGGCCAGATACGGGACGGGTCAGATGCGGGACGGGCCAGATACTGGACAGGCCAGATACAGGACGGGCCAGATACGGGACAGGCCGGGCCAGGGACAGGACGTGCCAGATACGAGACTGGCCAGATATGGAACGGGTCAGATACTGGACGGGATGGGCCAGATACGGGATGAGACGGGCCAGACCTGGGCCAGAGACAGGAAGGGATGGGCCAGAGACGGGACCGGCAAGAGACAGGATTGGACAGGCCAGAGATAGCACCGGACGGGCCAGAGACAGGACGGAACAGGCCAGCGACAGGACGAGATGGGAAGGGACTGGCCAGATACAGGAAGGGACAGGCCAGATACGGGACAGGACAGGCCAGATGCGGGACGGGCCAGATACGAGACGGGACGCGCCAGATATAGGACGGGACAAGGCAGAGATAGGATGGGACGGGCCAGAAACAGGACGGGACGAGCTATACATTATGGGACGGGAAATGGACGGGACGGGCCAGATACAGGACAAGACGAGCCAGAGATAGTACGGGACTGGCCAGAAACAGGACGGGACAAGCTATACATTATCGGACGGGCCATAGACAGGACGGGCCAGATTCAGGATGGGACGGGCCAGATACAGGACGAGACCGACCAGATACAGGACGGGATGGGCCAGAGACAGGACGAAATGTGCTAGAGACATTACGGTACAGGCCATAGACAGGACAAATCGGGCCATAGACAGGATGGGACGGGCCAGATACATGACGGGATGGGCCAGAAACGTGACGAGCCAGATATGGGATGGTATGGGCCAGCTATGGGACAGCCCAGATACATGACGGGACGGGCCAGATACAGGACGGGACAGGCCAGATACTGGATGGGCCAGATACGGGACGGGCCAGAGACAGGACCGGACTTGCCAGAGACAGACGGGACGGGACGGGCCAAAGACAGGATGAGACTGGCCGAAGATAGGACGGACCGAGGCGTGCCAGAGACAGGACGGGACCTGCTAGAGACGGGGCGACCAGATACAGGACGGGGCGGTCCAGATACAGGACGGTCCAGGGACGGGACTGGCCAGAGCAGGATGGGACTGGCCTGAGGCAGGACAGGACCGGTCGGGCCAGAGACAGGACGGGACGGGCAAGAGAGAGGACGGGACGGGCCAAAGAGAGGACGGGACGGGCCAGAGATAGGACGGGAAGGGCCAAAGACAGGACGGGACGGACCAGAGATGGGACGGGCAAGAGACAGGATTGGACAGGCCAGAGATAGCACCGGTCGGGACTGGTCAGAGCAGGATGGGACTTGCCTGAGGCAGGACAGGACCAGTCGGGCCAGAGACAGGACGGGACGGGCAAGAGAGAGGACGGGACGGGCCAAAGAGAGGATGGGACGGGCCAGAGATAGGCTGGGACAGGCCAGAGACAGGACGGGACGGGCCAGAGACGGGACGGGCCAGAGACGGGATGGGTCAGATACAGGACTGGGGACACATTAGGAATGCGTGCACTGTTCCTTTAAGAATCAGGAAGTGCTGCCGCTGCCGCCCTCAACAAGCAGCCAAGACACATGTACACAGCCAGCATAGGAACATAGTGTTCAGCCTGCATTGGTGGGTAAGTCGACGGTCTTGCATGGTGTGAGATTGGAAGCCATGCCAGCTTGCCGCCAGTGATGTTACAATTAAGTAGTGTAGGTCTGGTGTAGAGAAAATGGAAGTTTTGCAAATAAATATTACAACTATTGTTTAATAGGCAAACGTCACATGTAGAGTTAGCATGATATACCTTCTTAGTACTTTATCTAAATTAGAAGCAAATTGTTTGAAGATTACTTCTACCTAAATGGCAGAAAATGCACCTATCTTGGTGATGGATAGGACAGCTTGAGGGGATATGGAGGAGGCTGTTTTTTGATAGGTGTCATTTAAACATTTTGCTCATAATTTATGGAAAGTATCATATTATTCTAACTATTGAACTCACCTTAATTTAAAACACACCCCAGGTTAAATTTCCTGGAGTTGTAAATTTGTGGATGATTTGATAATACTACCTTTAGTGGGATGGGCCAGATACAGGACGAGACAGGCCAGATACGTGACGGAATGGGCCAGATACAGGACAGGCCAAAGATAGGACCGGACGGGCCGTGCCTGAAAAAGGATGGGACGGGCCAGAGACGGGGCGACCAGATACAGGATGAGACTGGCCGAAGATAGGACGGAGCGAGGCATGCCAGAGACAGGACGGGACGTGCTAGAGACTGGGCGACCAGATACAGGACGGGGCGGTCCAGATACAGGACCGTCCAAGGACGGGACTGGCCAGAGCAGGATGGGACTGGCCTGAGGCAGGACAGGATCGGTCGAGCCAGAGACAGGACGGGACGGGCAAGAGAGAGGACGGGACGGGCCAAAGAGAGGACGAGACGGGCCAGAGACAGGACGGTAAGGGCCAAAGACAGGACGGGACGGACCAGAGATGGGACGGGCAAGAGACAGGATCGGACGGGCCAGAGACAGGATGAGATGGGAAGGTACTGGCCAGATACAGGAAGGGACTGGCCAGATAAGGGACAAGACAGGCCAGATGCGGGACGGGCCAGATACGAGATGGGACGGGCCAGATACAAGACGGGACGAGCCGGAGATAGGACGGGACGGGCCAGAAACAGGACTGGACGAGCTATACATTATGGGACGGGAAATAGACAGGATGGGACGGGCCAGAGACGGTACGGGACGTGCCAGATACAGGACAGGACGAGCCAGAGACCGGACCGGACGGGCCAGAAACAGGACGGGACAAGCTATACATTATGGGACGGGACAGAGACCAGATGGTCCAGATACAGGAAAAGACGGGCCAGAGACAGGACAGGATGGCCCAGATACACTACGGGACAGGCCAGATACAGGACGGTACGGGCCAAATATGGGACGGGCCAGATACAGGACGACATGGGCCAGATACAGGACGAGCCAGATATGGGACAGGAGAGGCTAGATATGGGATGAGCCATGGACAGGATGGGATGGGGCTGATACGAGATGGCCAGATACGGGACGGGACAGATACTGAATGGGCCTGGTCACATACGGGACGGGCCAGATAGGGACTGGTATGGTCAGATACGGGATAGGACGTGCCACAGATGGGAAGGGACGATGCGGGCCAGATACGGGATGAGATGGGCTAGATAAGGGAAAGCCAGATACGGGACGGGATGGTCAGATACGGGACTAAACGGGTCAGATATGCGACTGGACGGACCAGATACGGGACGGGGCGGGTTAGACATTACAGAACGGGTCATAGACAGGATGGGTAGGGCCAGGGACAGGCTGGGACGGGCCAGAGACAGGACCAGACAGGCCAGACACGGGACGGGTCAGATACAGGACTGGGGATACAAAAGGAATGTGTGCACTGTTCCTATAAGAATCAGGAAGTGCTGCCGCTACCGCCCTCAGAAAGCAGCCAAGACACATGCACACAGCCCGCATAGGAACATAGTGCGCAGCCTGCATTGGATGGCTAAGTCGGCGGTCTTGCATGGTGTGAGATGGGAAGCCATGCCAGCACGCCGCCATGGATGTTACAATTAAGTAGTGTAGGTCAGGCGTAGAGAAAATGGAAGTTTTTCAAATAAATATTACAACTATTGTTTAATAGGCAAACATCACATGTAGAAGTTTGTATGATATACCTTCCTAGTACTTTATCTAAATTAGAAGCAAATTGTTTGAAGATTACTTCTACCTAAATGGCAGAAAATGCACCTATCTTGGTGATGGATAGGACAGCTTGAGGGGATATGGAGGAGGCTGTTTTTTGATAGGTGTCATTTAAACATTTTGCTAATAATTTATGGAAAGTATCATATTTTTCTAACTATTAAACTCACCTTAATTTAAAACACACCCCAGGTTAAATTTCCTGGAGGTGTAAATTTGTGGAGGATTTGATAATACTACCTTTAATGAGATGGACCAGATACAGGACGGGATGGGTCTGATACGGGACGGGCCAGATTCAGGACGGGCCGGGCCAGATACAGGACGGGACCGACCGACCAGATACAGGATGGGATGGGCCAGAAACAGGACGGAATGTGCTAGAGACATTAAGGGACAGGCCATAGACAGGACGGTTCGGGCCAGAGACAGGATGGGACGGGTCAGATACATGACGGGAAGGGCTAGAAACGTGACGAGCCAGATATGGGACGGTATGGGCCAGATATGGGACAGCCCAGATACATGACGGGACAGGCCAGATTTAGGACGGTACGGACCAGATACGGGACGGGACGGGCCAGATACGGGACGGGTCAGATGCGGGATGGGCCAGATACGGGACAGGCCAGATACAGGACGGGCTAGATACGGGACAGGCCGGGCAGGGACAGGACGTGCCAGATACGGGACTGGCCAGATATGGAACGGGCCAGATACTGGACGGGATGGGCCAGATGCAGGGCGGACCAAATACGGGACGAGACGGGCCAGAACTGGGCCAAACACAGGAAGGGATGGGCCAGAGACGGGACGGGACGGGCCAAAGACTGGACGGGACGGGCCAGAGAAGGGACGGGCAAGAGACTGGATTGGGCAGGCCAGAGATAGCGACGGACCGGCCAGAGACAGGACGGGACAGGCCAGAGACAGGATGACATGGGAAGGGACTGGCCAGATACAGGAAGGGACAGTCCAGATACGCGACAGGACATGCCAGATGCGGAACGGGCCAGATACGAGACGGGACGGGCCAGATATATGACGGGACGACGCAGAGATAGGATGGGACGGGCCAGAAATAGGACGGGGCGAGCTATACATTATGGGACGGGAAATAGACAGGACGGGACGGACCAGAGAGGGTACGTGACGGGCCAGATACAGGACAGGACGAGCCAGAGAAAGTACGGGATGGGCCAGAAACAGTTCGGGACAAGCTATACATTATGGGACGGGCCATAGACAGGACTGGACGGGCCAGAGACAAGACGGAACGGGACAGATACAGGAAAAGACGGGCCAAAGACAGGACGGGATGGCCCAGATACAGTACGGGACAGGCCACATACAGGACGGTACAGGCCAAATAGTGTGCAGCCTGCTTTGGTGGGTATGTCGGCGGTCTTGCATGGTGTGAGATGGGAAGCCATGCCAGCACGCCGCCATAGATGTTACAATTAAGTAGTGTAGGTCAGGCGTAGAGAAAATGGAAGTTTTTCAAATAAATATTACAACTATTGTTTAATAGGCAAACATCACATGTAGAGTTTGCGTGATATACCTTCCTAGTACTTTATCTAAATTAGAAGCAAATTGAAGATTACTTCTACCTAAATGGCAGAAAATGCACCTATCTTGGTGATGGATAGGACAGCTTGAGGGGATATGGAGGAGGTTGTTTTTTTGATAGGTGTCATTTAAACATTTTGCTAATAATTTATGGAAAGTATCATATTTTTCTAACTATTGAACTCACCTTAATTTATAACACACCCCAGATTAAAGTTCCTTTATGTGTAAATTTGTGGAGGATTTGATAATACTACCTTTAATGGGATGGGCCAGATACAGGACGGGACGGGCCAGATACGGAATGGGCCAGATACAGGACGGGCCAGAGACAGGACCGGACGGATCACGCCAGAGACATGACGAGACGGACCAGAGACAGGACTGGACAGGCCAAAGACAGGATGAGACTGGCTGGAGATAGGACGGACCGAGGCGTACCAGAGACAGGACGGGACGGGCTAGAGACGGGGCGACAGATAGTGGACGGGACGGTCCAGATACAGGACAGTCCAGGGACAGGACGGGCCAGAGCAGGACGGGACTGGTCAGAGGCAGGACAGGACCGATCAGGCCAGAGACAGGACGGGACGGGCAAGAGAGAGGACGGGACGGGCAAGAGAGAGGACGGGACGGGCCAAAGAGAGGACGGGATGGACAAGAGATGGGATGGGCAAGAGACAGGATTGGACAGGCCAGAGATAGCACCGAACGGGCCAGAGACATGACGGGACAGGCCAGAGACAGGACGGGACGGGCCAGAGACAGGACGAGATGGGAAGGGACAGGCCAGATATGGGACAGGACAGGCCAGATGCGGGACGGGCCAGATACGAGATGGGACGGGCCAGATACAGGACGGGACGAGCCAGAGATAGGACGGGACGGGCCAGAAACAGGACTTCACGAGCTATACATTATGGGACGGGAAATAGACAGGATGGGACGGGCCAGAGACGGTACAGGATGTGCCAGATACAGGACAGGACTAGCCAGTGACAGGACGGGACGGGCCAGAAACAGGACGGGACAAGCTATACATTATGGGACCGTCCAGAGACCGGACGGGACGGTCCAGATACAGGATAAGACGGGCCAGAGACAGGACAGGATGGCCCAGATACAGTACGGGACAGGCCACATACAGGACGGTCTGGGCCAAAAATGAGACGGGCCAGATACAGGACGACATGGGCCAGATACGGGACGGGCCAGATATGGGACAGGACAGGCTAGATATGGGATGAACCATGGACAGGATGGAATGGGCCAGATACGAGATGGCCAGATACGGGACGGGCCACATACTGAATGGGCATGGACACATACGGGACGGGCCAGATAGGGACTGGTTGGGTCACATACAGGACAGGACGTGCCAGAGACGGGAAGGGACGAGGCGGGCCAGATACGGGATGAGATGGGCCAGATAAGGGACAGCCAGATACGGGACGGGATGGTCAGATACGGGACTAAACGGGTCAGATATGGGACTGGACGGACCAGATACGGGACGGGGCGGGTTAGACATTACAGGACAGGACATAGACAGAATGGGAGGGGTCAGGGACAGGCTGAGACTGGCCAGAGACAGGATGTGACGGGCCAGAGACGGGACGGGTTAGAGATGGGACGGGTCAGATACAGGACTGGGGACACATTAGGAATGCGTGCACTGATCCTTTAAGAATCAGGAAGTGCTGCTGCTACCGCCCTCAACAAGCAACCAAGACACATGCACACAGACAGCATAGGAACATAGTACGCAGCCTCCATTGGTGGGTAAGTCGGCGGTCTTGCATGGTGTGAGATGGGAAGCCATGCCAGCATGCCGCCATGGATGTTACAATTAAGTAGTGTAGGTCAGGCGTAGAGAAAATGGAAGTTTTGCAAATAAATATTACAACTATTATTTAATAGGCAAACATCACATGTAGTGTTTGCATGATATACTTTCCTGGTACTTTATCTAAATTAGAAGCAAATTGTTTGAAGATTACTTCTACCTAAATGGCAGAAAATGCACCTATCTTGGTGATGGATAGGACAGCTTGAGGGGATATGGAGGAGGCTGTTTTTGATAGGTGTAATTTAAACATTTTGCTAATAATTTATGGAAAGAATCATATTTTTCTAACTATTGAACTCACCTTAATTTAAAACACACCCCAGGTTAAATTTCCTGGAGGTGTAAATTTGTGGAGGATTTGATAATACTACCTTTAATGAGATGGGCCAGATACAGGACGGGACAGGAAAGATACGGGATGAGCCAGACACAGGACGGGCTAGATACAGGACGGGCCAGAGACAGGACCGGACGGGACACGCCAGAGACAGGACGAGACGGGTTATAGACAGGACGGGACGGACCAAATACAGGATGAGACTGGCCGGAGATAGCACGGACCGAGGCGTGCCAGAGACAGGACGGGACGGGCTAGAGACGGGGCGACCAGATACAGGATGGGACGGTCCAGATACAGGACGGTCCAGGGACGGGACGGGCCAGAGCAGAACGGGACTGGCCAAAGGCAGGACAGGACAGGTCGGGCCAGAGACAGGACGAGACAGGCCAAATACAGGACGGGACGGACCAGAGATGGGACGGGCAAGAGACAGGATTGGACAGGCCAGAGATAGCATCGGACGGGCCATACCATAGACAGGACGGGGCAGGCCAGAGACAGGACGAGATGGGAAGGGACTGGCCAGATACAGGAAGGGACAGGCCAGATACAGGACAGGACAGGACAGATGCGGGACGGGCCAGATACGAGATGGGACGGGCCAGATACAGGACGGGACGGGCCAGAAACAGGACAGGATGAGTCAGAGACAGGACGGGACGGGCCAGAAACAGGACGGGACAAGCTATACTTTATCGGACAGGCCAGAGACCGGACGGGACGGTCCAGATACAGGAAAAGACAGGCCAGAGACTGGACGGTATGGCCCAGATACAGTACGGGACAGGCCAGATACAGGACGGTACGGGCAAAATATGGGACGGGCCAGATACAGGACGACATGGGCCAGATACGGGACAGGCCAGATATGGGACAGGACATGCTAGATATGGGATGAGCCATGGACAGGATGGGATGGGCCAGATACGAGATGGCCAGATACGGGACGGGCCAGATACTGAATGGGCCTGGCCACATACGGGACGGGCCAGATAGGGACTGGTTGGGTCAGATACGGGACAGGAAGTGCCAGAGACGGGAAAGGATGAGGCGGGCCAGATACGTGATGAGATGGGCCAGATAAGGGATAGCCAGATACGGGACGGGATGGTCAGATACGGGACCAAACGGGTCAGATATGGGACTGGACGGACCAGATACGGGACGGGGCGGGTTAGACATTACAGGACGGGCCATAGACAGGATGGGAGGGGCCAGGGACAGGCTGGGACGGGCCAGAGACAGAACGGGACGGCCAGAGACGGGACGGGCCAGAGACGGGATGGATCAGATACAGGACTGGGGACACATTAGGAATGCGTGCACTGTTCCTTTAAGAATCAGGAAGTGCTGCCGCTTCCGCCCTCAACAAGCAGCCAAGACACATGTACACAGCCAGCATAGGAACATAGTGCGCAGCCTGCATTGGTGGGTAAGTCGACGGTCTTGCATGGTGTGAGATGGGAAGCCATGCCAGCTTGCCGCCAGGGATGTTACCATTAAGTAGTGTAGGTCAGGTGCTGAGAAAATGGAAGTTTTGCAAATAAATATTACAACTATTATTTAATAGGCAAACATCACATGTAAAGTTTGCATGATATACCTTCCTAGTACTTTATCTAAATTAGAAGCAAATTGAAGATTACTTCTGCCTAAATGGCAGAAAATGCACCTATCTTGGTGATGGATAGGACAGCTTGAGGGGATATGGAGGAGGCTGATTTTTGATAGGTGTCATTTAAACATTTTGCTAATAATTTATGGAAAGTATCATATTATTCTAACTATTGAACTCACCTTAATTTAAAACACACCCCAGTTTAAATTTGCTGGAGGTGTAAATTTGTGGAGGATTTGATAATACTACCTTTAGTGGGATGGGCCAGATACAGGACGAGACAGGCCAGATACGTGACGGAATGAGCCAGATACAGGACAGGCCAGAAATAGGACCGGACGGGCCGTGCTTGAAAAAGGACGGGACGGGCCAGAGACGGAGCGACCAGATACAGGACGGGCCAGATACGGGACAGGCTGGGCCAGGGATAGGACGTGCTAGATACGGGACTGGCCAGATATGGAACGGGCCAGATACTGGACGGGATGGGCCAGATACGGGATGAGATGGGCTAGATAAGGGAAAGCCCGATACGGGACAGGATGGTCAGAAACGGGACTAAACGGGTCAGATATGGACTGGACGGACCAGATACAGGAAGGGGCGGGTTAGACATTAGAGGACGGGCCATAGACAGGATGGGATGGGCCAGGGACAGGCTGGGATGGGCCAGAGACGGGACGGGTCAGATACAGGACTGGGGACACATTAGGAATGCACACAGCCAGCATAGGAACATAGTGCGCAGCCTGCATTGGTGGGTAAGTCGGCGGTCTTGCATGGTGTGAGATGGGAAGCCATGCCAGCACGCCGCCAGGGATGTTACAATTAAGTAGTGTAGGTCAGGTGTAGAGAAAATGGAAGTTTTGCAAATAAATATTACAATTATTGTTTAATAGGCAAACATCACATGTAGAGTTTGCATGATATACCTTCCTATTACTTTATCTAAATTAGAAGCAAATTGTTTGAAGATTACTTCTACCTAAATGGCAGAAAATGCACCTATCTTGGTGATGGATAGGACAGCTTGAGGGGATATGGAGGAGGCTGTTTTTTGATAGGTGTCATTTAAACATTTTGCTAATAATTTATGGAAAGTATCATATTTTTCTAACTATTGAACTCACCTTAATTTAAAACACACCCCAGGTTAAATTTCCTGGAGGTGTAAATTTGTGGAGGATTTGATAATACTACCTTTAATGGGATGGGCCAGATACAGGACGGGACAGGCCAGATACGTGACGGGATGGGCCAGATGCAGGACAGGCCAGAGACAGGACCGGACGGGACGTGCCTGACAAAGGACGGGACGGGCCAGAGACGGGGCGACCAGATACAGGACAGGACGGTCCAGATACAGGACGGGCCAGGGACGGGACGGACCAGAGCAGGACGGGACTGGCCAGAGGCAGGCCAGGACCAGTCAGGCCAGAGACAGGACGGGACGGGCCAGATACAGGAAGGAACGGGCCAGATGCGGGACGGGCCAGATTCAAGACGGGATGGGCCAGAGACAGGACGGGACGGGCCAGATACAGGAAGGAACGGGCCAGATGCGGGACGGGCAAGATTCAAGACGGGATGGGCCAGAGACAGGAAAGGATGGGACGGGCCAGATACAGGAAGGGACAGGCCAGATTCAGGACGGGATGGGCCAGAGACAGGACGGAATGTGCTAGAGACATTATGGGATAGGCCATAGACAGGACAGGTCGGGCCAGAGACAGGATGTAACGTGCCAGATACATGACGGGATGGGGCAGAAACGTGACGAGCCAGAAATGGGACGGTATGGGCCAGATATGGGACAGGCCAGATACATGATGGGACGGGCCAGATACAGGACGGTACGGACCAGATACGGGACGGGACGGGCCAGATACGGGACGGGTCAGATGCGGGACGGGCCAGATACGGGACAGGCCAGATACAGGACGGGCCAGATACGAGACAGGCCGGGCCAGGGACAGGACGTGCCAGATACGGGATTGGCAGATATGAAACGGGCCAGATGCTGGACGGGATGGGCCAGATACAGGGCGGGCCAGATACGGGACGAGACGTGCCAAAGACTGGACGGGATGGGCCAGAGAAGGGACGGGCAAGAGACAGGATTGGACAGGCCAGAGATAGCACCGGACGGGCCATAGACAGGACGAGACAGGCCAGAGACAGGATGAGATGGGAAGGGACTGGCCAGATACAGGAAGGGACAGGCCAGATACGGGACAGGATAGGCCAGATGCGGGACGTGCCAGATAAGAGACGGGACGGGCCAGATATAGGACGAGACGAGGCAGAGATAGGATGGGACGGGCCAGAACAGGACCGGACGAGCTATATATTATGGGACGTGAAATAGACAGGACGGGATGGGCCAGAGACGGTAGGCGATGAGCCAGATACAGGACAGGACGAGCCAGAGACAGTACGGGACGGTCCAGAAGCAGGACGGGACAAGCTATACATTATGGGACGTGAAATAGACAGGACGGGACGGGCCAGATACAGGACAGTACGAGCCATAGACAGGACGGGACGGGCCAGAGACAAGATGGAACAGGACAGATACAGGAAAAGACGGGCCAAAAACAGGACGGGATGGCCCAGATACAGTACGGGACAGGCCAGATACAGGACTGTACGGGCCAAATAGTGCGCAGCCTGCATTGGATGGCTAAGTCGGCAGTCTTGCATGGTGTGAGATGGGAAGCCATGCCAGCACGCCGCCATGGATGTTACAATTAAGTAGTGTAGGTCAGGCGTAGAGAAAATGGAAGTTTTTCAAATAAATATTACAACTATTGTTTAATAGGCAAACATCACATGTAGAGTTTGCATGATATACCTTCCTAGTACTTTATCTAAATTAGAGGCAAATTGTTTGAAGATTACTTCTACCTAAATGGCAGAAAATGCACCTATCTTGGTGATGGATAGGACAGCTTGAGGGGATATGGAGGAGGCTGTTTTTTGATAGGTGTCATTTAAACATTTTGCTAATAATTTATGGAAAGTATCATATTTTTCTAACTATTGAGCTCACCTTAATTTAAAGCACAGAGGACGGCACGGGCCAAAGACCAGATGGGACGGGCCAAAGACCGGATGGGACGGGCCAGAGACCGGATGGGACGGGCCAGAGACCGACGGGGCGGGCCAGAGACCGGACGGGACATATACAGGACGGGACAGGCCAGAGACGAGGCGGGCCAGATACAGGATGGGGCAGATACAGGATGGGCCAGGGACGGGCCACTGCAGTACCGGACGGGTCAGAGGCAGGACAGGACGGGTCGGGCCAGAGACAGGATGGGACGGGCCAGAAACAGGACAAGACGGGCCAGAGGCAAGACGAGATGGGCCAGAGACAGGACGAGCCAGAGATAGGACAGGACGGGCCAAATACGGGATGGTACGGGCCAGAAATGGGACGGCACGGGCCAGATACATGACGGGACGGGCCAGATACATGACGAGATGGAACAGATACGGAACAGGACGGGCCAGATACGGTACGAGCCAGATACGGGACAGGCCAGTTACGGGATGGGGCAGATATGGGACGGGGCAGATACGGGACGGTACAGATACAGGACGGGCCAGAGATACAGGACGGGCCAGAGACAGGAATAGGACGGACCATAGACAGGACTGGACGGGCCAGAGACGATATGGGTCAGATACAGGACTGGGGACACATTAGGAATGCGTGCACTGTTCCTTTAAAAATCAGGAAGTGCTGCCGCTGTCGCCCTCAACAAGCAGCCAAGACACATGCACACAGCCAGCAGAGGAACACAGTGTGCAGCCTGGATTGGTGGGTAAGTCGGCGGTCTTGCATGGTGTGAGATGGGAAGCCATGCCAGCACGCCGCCAGGGATGTTACAATTAAATAGTGTAGGACAGGCATAGAGAAAATGGAAGTTTTGCAAATAAATATTACAACTATTGTTTAATAGGCAAACATCACATGTAGAGTTTGCATGATATACCTTCCTGGTACTTTATCTAAATTAGAAGCAAATTGTTTGAAGATTACTTCTACCTAAATGGCAGAAAATGCACCTATCTTGGTGATGGATAGGACAGCTTGAGGGGATATGGAGGAGGCTGTTTTTTAATAGGTGTCATTTAAACATTTTGCTAATAATTTATAGAAAGTATCATACTTTTCTAACTATTGAGCTCACCTTAATTTAAAGCACAGAGGACGGCACGGGCCAAAACCAGATGGAACGGGCCAAAGACCGGATGGGATGGGCCAAAGACCGGATGGGACGGGCCAAAGACCGGATGGGACGGGCCAGAGACAGGACGGGACGGGGCGGGCCAGAGACAGGACGGGACATATACAGGACGGGATGGGCCAGATACAGGATGGGCCAGATACAGGATGGGCCAGGGACGGGCCACTGCAGTACCAGACGGGTCTGAGGCAGGACAGGACGGGTCGGGCCAGAGACAGGACGGGACGGGACAGAGATAGGACAAGACGGGCCAGAGACAGAACGAGATGGGCCAGAGACAGAACGAGCCGGAGATAGGACAGGACGGGCCAGAGAAAGGACGGGACTAGCTAGAAACAGGAAGGGACGGGCCAGATACGGGACGGGCCAGATACAGGACGGGACAGGCGAGAGACAGGATGGGATGGGCCAGATATGGGTCGGGAGAGACCAGATACGTGACGGGACCCGACAGGATAGACACGGGACGGTACAAGCCAGATACGCGACGGGCCAGATACAAGATGGGACTAGATGGGCCAGATACAGGATGGTGCGGAACGGGCCAGATGCAGGAGGGGACGGTCCGAGTACAGGATGGGACAGGCCAGATAGAGAACTGCACGGGATGGGCCAGAGACAGGACTGGACGGGCCAGAGATAGGATGGGACAGGCCAGATACGGGACGGGACAGGAAAGATACGGAACAGGACGTGCCAGATACAAGATGGTACGGGCCAGATACAGGACGGTACGGGCCAGATACAGAACTGTATGGGACGGGCCAGAGACAGGAGGGGATGGGCCGGGTACAGGATGGGACGGGCCAGATACGGAACTGCACGGTACGGGCCAGAGACAGGACTGGACGGGCCAGAGACAGGATGGGATAGGCCAGATACGGGATGGGGCAGGCCAGATACGGGACAAGACGGGCCAGATACAGGATGGTACGGGCCAGATATGGGACGGTATGGGCCAGATACATGATGGGACGGGCCAGATACAGGACGAGACAGACCAGATACAGAACAGGACGGGCCAGATACGGGACAAGCCAGATACGGGACAGGTCATATATGGGATGGGGCAGATATGGGACGGTACAGATACGGGACGTGCCAGCGACAGGACGGGCCAGATACTGGACGGGATGGGCTAGATACGGGGCGGGCCAGATACGGGACGATACTAGCCAGAGACAGGATGGGACTGGCTAGAGACAGGATGGGATGAGCCAAAGACAGGACGGGTCAGAGACAGGATGGGACGAGCCAAAGACAGGACGGGAGGGGCCAGACACAGGACTG
Source organism: Phyllobates terribilis (assembly GCF_046119375.1). Taxonomy (NCBI): domain Eukaryota; kingdom Metazoa; phylum Chordata; class Amphibia; order Anura; family Dendrobatidae; genus Phyllobates; species Phyllobates terribilis. The sequence continues at coordinate 68,180 of NW_027363395.1, forward strand.
GACAGGCCAGAGACAGAACGGGACGGGCAAGACACAGGACTGGACAGGCCAGAGACAGGACGGGACGGGCCAGATACAGGACGGGACTGGCTAGATACGGGACAGGACCGGCCAGATACTGGACAGGTCAGATACGGGACAGGATGGGCCAGATTCAGGACGGGACGAGATGGGCCAGATACAAGACGGTACGGGACGGGTCAGATACAGGACGGGACGGGCTAGATACGGAACGGGCCAAATACAGGATGGGACGGGCCAGAGACAGGATGGGCGGGCTTGACATTACGGGCCGGGCCATAGACAGAATGGCCAGATACAGGACGGTACTGCCCAGATATGGGACGGCACGGGCCAGATACGCGATGGGACGGGCCAGATACGGGATGGGCCAGATACGGGACGGTCCAGATATGAGACGGGCCAGATATGGGACAGGACGGGCCAGATACGACATGAACCAGGGATGGGAAAGGACAGAAACTGAACGGGATGTGCCATTTATGGTGATGGGCCAGATACGTGACACGCTGGGCCATATACGGGACGGGCCAGATACGGGACTGGTTGGGCCATATACGGGATAGGACGGGCTAGATAGTGAAGGGACGAGACGTGCCAGATAAGAGATGGGCCAGATACGGGACTGGACTGGCCAGATATGGGACTGGACTGGCCAGATACGGGACTTGTCGGGTCAGATATGGGACTAAGCAGGCCAGATATGGGACGGACGGGCTAGACATTACAGGACGGGCCATAGACAGGAGGGGAGGGGCCAGGGACAGCACGGGACGGGCCAGAGACAGGTCAGGACGGTACGGGCCAAATATGGGACGGGCCAGATACAGGACGACATGGGCCAGATACGGGACAAGCCAGATATGGGACAGGAGAGGCTAGATATGGGATGAGCCATGGACAGGATGGGATGGGGCTGATACGAGATGGCCAGATACGGGACGGGCCAGATAGGGACTGGTATGGTCAGATACGGGACAGGACGTGCCAGAGACGGGAAGGGACGAGATGGGCCAGATAAGGGACAGCCAGATACGGGACTAAACAGGTCAGATATGGGACTGGACGGACCAGATACGGGAAGGGGCGGGTTAGACATTACAGGACGTGCCATAGACAGGATGGGAGGGGCCAGGGACAGGCAAGAGACAGGACGGGACGGGCCAGAGACCGGGACGGGCCAGAGATGGGACGGGTGAGATACAGGACTGGGGACACATTAGGAATGCGTGCACTGTTCCTTTAAGAATCAGGAAGTGCTGCCGCTACAGCCCTCAACAAGCAGCCAAGACACATGCACACAGCCAGCATAAGAACATAGTGCGCAGCCTGCATTGGTGGATAAGTCGGCGGTCTTGCATGGTGTGAGATGGGAAGCCATGCCAGCACGCCGCCATGGATGTTACAATTAAGTAGTGTAGGTCAGGTGTAGAGAAAATGGAAATTTTGCAAATAAATATTACAACTATTGTTTAATAGGCAAACATCACATGTAGAGTTTGCATGATATACCTTCCTGGTACTTTATCTAAATTAGAAGCAAATTGTTTGAAGATTACTTCTACCTAAATGGCAGAAAATGCACCTATCTTGGTGATGGATAGGACAGCTTAAGGGGATATGGAGGAGGCTGTTTTTTTGATAGGTGTCATTTAAACATTTTGCTAATAATTTATGGAAAGTATCATATTTTTCTAACTATTGAACTCACCTTAATTTAAAACACACCCCAGGTTAAAGTTCCTTTATGTGTAAATTTGTGGAGGATTTGATAATACTACCTTTAATGAATGGGCCAGATACAGGACGGAACAGGCCAGATACGGAATGGGCCAGATACAGGACGGGCCAGAGTCAGGACCGGACGGGACGATCCAGAGACATGACAAGACGGGCCAGAGACATTACGGGACGGGCCGGAGATAGGACGGACTGAGGCGTGCCAGAGACAAGACTGGACGGGCTAGAAACGGGGCGACAGATACAGGACAGGACGGTCCAGATACAGGACAGTCCAGGGATGGGACGGGACAGAGCAGTACGGGACTGGTCTGAGGTAGGACAGGACAGGTCGGGCCAGAGACAGGAGGGGACGGGCAAGAGAGAGGACGGGACGGGCAAAAGAGAGGACGGGACGTTCCAGAGACAGGACGTGATGGGCCAAAGGCAGGACGGGACGGACCAGAGATGGGACAGGCAAGAGACAGGATTGGACAGGCCAGAGGTAGCACCGGACGGGTCAGAGACAGGACGGGACAGGCCAGAGACAGAACGGGACAGGCCAGAGACAGGACGAGATGGGAAGGGACTGGCCAGATACAGGAAGGGACAGGCCAGATATGGGACAGGACAGGCCAGATGCGGGACGGGCCAGATACGAGATGGGACGGGCCAGATACAGGACGGGACGAGCCAGAGATAGGACAGGACGGGCCAGAAACAGGACTGGACGAGCAATACATTATGGGACGGGAAATAGACAGGATGGGACGGGCCAGAGACGGTACGGGACGTGCCAGATACAGGACAGGACGAGCAAGTGACAGGACGGGACGGGCCAGAAACAGGACAGGACATGCTATACATTATGAGACCGTCCAGAGACTGGACGGGACGGTCCAGATACAGGAAAAGACGGGCCAGAGACAGGATGGGATGGCCCAGATACAGTACGGGGTGACCAGATACAGGACGGGACGGTTCAGATACAGGATGGGCCAGGGACGGGACGGACCAGAGCAGGACGAGACTGGCCAGAGGCAGGACTGGACCGGTCAGGCCAGAGACAGGACGGGACGGGCCAGATACAGGAAGGGACGGGCCAGATACGGGACGGGCCAGATTCAAGACGGGATGGGCCAGAGATAGGACGTGATGGGACGGGCCAGATACAGGAAGGGACGGGCCATATACTGGACGTGCCACATTCAGGACGGGACGGGCCAGATACAGGACGGGACGGGCCAGATACAGGACGGGACCGACCAGATACAGGACGGGATGGGCCAGAGACAGGACGGAATGTGCTAGAGACATTACGGGACAGGCCATAGACAGGACGGGTCGGGCCAGAGACAGGATGGGACAGGCCAGATTCATGACGGGATGGGCCAGAAACGTGACGAGCCAAATATGGGACGGTATGGGACAGATATGGGACAGCCCACATACATTACGGGACGGGCCAGATACAGGACGGTACGGACCAAATACGTGACGGGACGGGCCAGATACGGGACGGGTCAGATGCGGGACGGGCCAGATACGGGACAGGCCAGATACAGGACGGGCCAGATACGGGACAGGCTGGGCCAGGGACAGGACGTGCCAGATACGGGACAGGCCAGATATGGAACGGGCCAGATACTGGATGGGATGGGCCAGATACAGGGCGGGCCAGATACAGGACGAAACGGACCAGAGCTGCGCCAGAGACAGGAAGGGATGGGCCAGAGACAGGACAGGACGGGCCAAAGACTGGACCGGATGGGCCAGAGACGGGACGGGTAAGAGACAGGATTGGACATGCCAGAGATAGCACCGGACGGGCCAGAGACAGGACGGGACAGGCCAGAGACAGGACAAGATGGGAAGGGACTGGCCAGATACAGGAAGGGACAGGCCAGATACGGGACAGGACAGGCCAGTTGCGGGACGGGCCAGATACGAGACGGGATGGGCCATATATAGGACGGGATGAGGCAGAGATAGGATGGGACGGGCCAGAAACAGGACGGGACGAGCTATACATTATGGGACGGGAAATAGACAGGACGGGACGGGCCATAGACGGTACGCGACGGGCCAGATACAGGACAGGACGAGCCAGAGACAGTACGTGACGGGCCAGAAACAGGACGGGACAAGCAATACATTATGGGACGGGCCATATACAGGACGGGACGGGCCAGAGACAAGACGGAACGGGACAGATACAGGAAAAGACTGGCCAAAGACAGGACTGTACGGGCCAAATAGTGCGCAGCCTGCATTGGTGGGTAAGTCGGCTCTCTTGCATGGTGTGAGATGGGGAAGGGGCGGGTTAGACATTACAGGACGTGCCATAGACAGGATGGGAGGGGCCAGGGACGGGCAAGAGACAGGACGGGACGGGCCAGAGACCGGGACGGGCCAGAGATGGGATGGGTGAGATACAGGACTGGGGACACATTAGGAATGCGTGCACTGTTCCTTTAAGAATCAGGAAGTGCTGCCGCTACAGCCCTCAACAAGCAGCCAAGACACATGCACACAGCCAGCATAGGAACATAGTGCGCAGCCTGCATTGGTGGATAAGTCGGCGGTCTTGCATGGTGTGAGATGGGAAGCCATGCCAGCACGCCGCCATGGATGTTACAATTAAGTAGTGTAGGTCAGGTGTAGAGAAAATGGAAATTTTGCAAATAAATATTACAACTATTGTTTAATAGGCAAACATCACATGTAGAGTTTGCATGATATACCTTCCTGGTACTTTATCTAAATTAGAAGCAAATTGTTTGAAGATTACTTCTACCTAAATGGCAGAAAATGCACCTATCTTGGTGATGGATAGGACAGCTTGAGGGGATATGGAGGAGGCTGTTTTTTTGATAGGTGTCATTTAAACATTTTGCTAATAATTTATGGAAAGTATCATATTTTTCTAACTATTGAACTCACCTTAATTTAAAACACACCCCAGGTTAAAGTTCCTTTATGTGTAAATTTGTGGAGGATTTGATAATACTACCTTTAATGGGATGGGCCAGATACAGGACGGAACAGGCCAGATACGGAATGGGCCAGATACAGGACGGGCCAGAGTCAGGACCGGACGGGACGATCCAGAGACATGACAAGACGAGCCAGAGACATTACGGGACGGGCCGGAGATAGGACGGACTGAGGCGTGCCAGAGACAAGACTGGACGGGCTAGAAACGGGGCGACAGATACAGGACAGGACGGTCCAGATACAGGACAGTCCAGGGATGGGACGGGACAGAGCAGTACGGGACTGGTCTGAGGTAGGACAGGACAGGTCGGGCCAGAGACAGGAGGGGACGGGCAAGAGAGAGGACGGGACGGGCAAAAGAGAGGACGGGACGTTCCAGAGACAGGACGTGATGGGCCAGAGACAGGACGGGACGGACCAGAGATGGGACAGGCAAGAGACAGGATTGGACAGGCCAGAGGTAGCACCGGACGGGTCAGAGACAGGACGGGACAGGCCAGAGACAGAACGGGACAGGCCAGAGACAGGACGAGATGGGAAGGGACTGGCCAGATACAGGAAGGGACAGGCCAGATATGGGACAGGACAGGCCAGATGCGGGACGGGCCAGATACGAGATGGGACGGGCCAGATACAGGACGGGACGAGCCAGAGATAGGACAGGACGGGCCAGAAACAGGACTGGACGAGCAATACATTATGGGACGGGAAATAGACAGGATGGGACGGGCCAGAGACGGTACGGGACGTGCCAGATACAGGACAGGACGAGCAAGTGACAGGACGGGACGGGCCAGAAACAGGACAGGACATGCTATACATTATGAGACCGTCCAGAGACTGGACGGGACGGTCCAGATACAGGAAAAGACGGGCCAGAGACAGGATGGGATGGCCCAGATACAGTACGGGGTGACCAGATACAGGACGGGACGGTTCAGATACAGGATGGGCCAGGGACGGGACGGACCAGAGCAGGACGAGACTGGCCAGAGGCAGGACTGGACCGGTCAGGCCAGAGACAGGACGGGACGGGCCAGATACAGGAAGGGACGGGCCAGATACGGGACGGGCCAGATTCAAGACGGGATGGGCCAGAGATAGGACGTGATGGGACGGGCCAGATACAGGAAGGGACGGGCCATATACTGGACGTGCCACATTCAGGACGGGACGGGCCAGATACAGGACGGGACCGACCAGATACAGGACGGGATGGGCCAGAGACAGGACGGAATGTGCTAGAGACATTACGGGACAGGCCATAGACAGGACGGGTCGGGCCAGAGACAGGATGGGACAGGCCAGATTCATGACGGGATGGGCCAGAAACGTGACGAGCCAAATATGGGACGGTATGGGACAGATATGGGACAGCCCACATACATTACGGGACGGGCCAGATACAGGACGGTACGGACCAAATACGTGACGGGACGGGCCAGATACGGGACGGGTCAGATGCGGGACGGGCCAGATACGGGACAGGCCAGATACAGGACGGGTCAGATACGGGACAGGCTGGGCCAGGGACAGGACGTGCCAGATACGGGACAGGCCAGATATGGAACGGGCCAGATACTGGATGGGATGGGCCAGATACAGGGCGGGCCAGATACAGGACGAAACGGACCAGAGCTGCGCCAGAGACAGGCAGGGATGGGCCAGAGACAGGACAGGACGGGCCAAAGACTGGACCGGACGGGCCAGAGACGGGACGGGTAAGAGACAGGATTGGACATGCCAGAGATAGCACCGGACGGGCCAGAGACAGGACGGGACAGGCCAGAGACAGGACAAGATGGGAAGGGACTGGCCAGATACAGGAAGGGACAGGCCAGATACGGGACAGGACAAGCCAGTTGCGGGACGGGCCAGATACGAGACGGGATGGGCCATATATAGGACGGGATGAGGCAGAGATAGGATGGGACGGGCCAGAAACAGGACGGGACGAGCTATACATTATGGGACGGGAAATAGACAGGACGGGACGGGCCATAGACGGTACGCGACGGGCCAGATACAGGACAGGACGAGCCAGAGACAGTACGTGACGGGCCAGAAACAGGACGGGACAAGCAATACATTATGGGACGGGCCATATACAGGACGGGACGGGCCAGAGACAAGACGGAACGGGACAGATACAGGAAAAGACTGGCCAAAGACAGGACTGTACGGGCCAAATAGTGCGCAGCCTGCATTGGTGGGTAAGTCGGCTCTCTTGCATGGTGTGAGATGGGAAGCCATGCCACAACGCCGCCATGGATGTTACAATTAAGTAGTGTAGGTCAGGCATAGAGAAAATGGAAGTTTTGTAAATAAATATTACAACTATTGTTTACTAGGCAAACATCACATGTAGAGTTTGCATGATATACCTTCCTAGTGCTTTATCTAAATTAGAAGCAAATTGTTTGAAGATTACTTCTACCTAAATGGTAGAAAATGCACCTATCTTGGTGATGGATAGGACAGCTTGAGGGGATATGGAGGAGGCTGTTTTTTGATAGGTGTCATTTCAACATTTTGCTAATAATTTATGGAAAGTATCATATTTTTCTAACTATTGAACTCACCTTAATTTAAAACACACCCCAGGTTAAATTTCCTGGAGGTTTAAATTTGTGGAGGATTTGATAATACTACCTTTAATGGGATGGGCCAGATACAGGACGGGACAGGCCAGATACGTGACGGGATGGGCCAGATGCAGGACAGGCCAGAGACAGGACCGGACGGGACGTGCCTGAGAAAGGACGGGACGGGCCAGAGACGAGGCGACCAGATACAGGACGGGACGGTCCAGATACAGGATGGGCGAGGGACGGGACGGACCAGAGCAGGACGGGACTGGCCAGAGGCAGGACAGGAACAGTTAGGCCAGAGACAGGTCGGGACGGGCCTGATACAGGAAGGGACGGGCCAGATACGGGACGGGCCAGATTCAAGACAGGATGGGCCATAGACAGGACAGGATGGGACGGGCCCGATACAGGAAGGGACGGGCCAGATACGGGACGGGCCAGATTCAGGATGGGACGGGCCAGATACAGGACGGGACCGACCAGATACAAGACAGGATGGGCCAGAGAGAGGACGGAATGTGCTAGAGACATTAAGGAATAGGCCATACACAGGACGGGTCGAGCCAGAGACAGGATGGGACGGGCCAGATACATGACGGGATGGGCCAGAAACGTGACGAGCCAGATATGGGACGGAACGGGCCAGATACAGGACGGTACGGACCAAATACGGGACGGGACGGGCCAGATACGGGACGGGTCAGATGCGGGACGGGCCAGATACGGGACAGGCCAAATACAGGACGGGCCAGATACGGGACAGGCCGGGCCAGGGACAGGACGTGCCAGATACGGGACAGGCCAGATATGGAACGTGCCAGATACTAGACGGGATGGGTCAGATATGGGACAGCCCAGATACATGATGGGGCGGGCCAGATACGGGATGGGATGGGCCAGATACGGGACGGGTCAGATGCGGGATGGGCCAGATACGGGACAGGACAGATACAGGACGGGCCAGATACGGGACAGGCCGGGCCAGGGACAGGACGTGCCAGATACGGGACAGGCCAGATATGGAACGTGCCAGATACTAGACGGGATGGGCCAGATATCGGGCGGGCCAGATATGGGACGAGACGGGCCAGAGCTGGGCCAGAGACAGGAAGGGATGGGCCAGAGACAGGACGGGACGGGCCAAAGACTGGACCGGACGGGCCAGAGACGGGACGGGCAAGAGACAGGATTGGACAGGCCAGAGATAGCACCAGACGTGCCAGAGACAGGACGAGATGGGAAGGGACTGGCCAGATACAGGAAGGGACAGGCCAGATACGGGACAGGACAGGCCAGATGCGGGACGGGCTATATACGAGACGGGACGGGCCAGATATAGGACGGGACGAGGCAGAGATAGGATGGGACGGGCCAGAAACAGGATGGGACGAGCTATGCGTTATGGGACGGTAAATAGAAAGGACGGGACGGGCCAGAGACGGTACGCGATGGGCCAGATATAGGACAGGACGAGCCAGAGACAGTACGGGACGGGCCAGAAACAGGACTGGACAAGCAATACATTATGGGTCGGGCCAGAGACAGGATGGGACAGGCCAGATTCATGACGGGATGGGCCAGAAACGTGACGAGCCAAATATGGGACGGTATGGGACAGATATGGGACAGCCCACATACATTACGGGACAGGCCAGATACAGGACGGTACGGACCAAATACGGGACGGGACGGGCCAGATACGGGACGGGTCAGATGCGGGACAGGCCAGATACGGGACAGGCCAGATACAGGACGGGCCAGATACGGGACAGGCTGGGCCAGGGACAGGACGTGCCAGATACGGGACAGGCCAGATATGGAACGGGCCAGATACTGGATGGGATGGGCTAGATACAGGGCGGGCCAGATACAGGACGAGACGGACCAGAGCTGCGCCAGAGACAGGAAGGGATGGGCCAGAGACAGGACAGGACGGGCCAAAGACTGGACCGGACGGGCCAGAGACGGGACGGGTAAGAGACAGGATTGGACATGCCAGAGATAGCACCGGACGGGCCAGAGACAGGACGGGACAGGCCAGAGACAGGACAAGATGGGAAGGGACTGGCCAGATACAGGAAGGGACAGGCCAGATACGGGACAGGACAGGCCAGTTGCAGGACGGGCCAGATACGAGACGGGATGGGCCATATATAGGACGGGATGAGGCAGAGATAGGATGGGACGGGCCAGAAACAGGACGGGACGAGCTATACATTATGGGACGGGAAATAGACAGCACGGGACGGGCCATAGACGGTACGCGACGGGCCAGATACAGGACAGGACGAGCCAGAGACAGTACGTGACGGGCCAGAAACAGGACGGGACAAGCAATACATTATGGGACGGGCCATATACAGGACGGGACGGGCCAGAGACAAGACGGAACGGGACAGATACAGGAAAAGACTGGCCAAAGACAGGACTGTACGGGCCAAATAGTTCGCAGCCTGCATTGGTGGGTAAGTCGGCGGTCTTGCATGGTGTGAGATGGGAAGCCATGCCACAACGCCGCCATGGATGTTACAATTAAGTAGTGTAGGTCAGGCATAGAGAAAATGGAAGTTTTGTAAATAAATATTACAACTATTGTTTACTAGGCAAACATCACATGTAGAGTTTGCATGATATACCTTCCTAGTGCTTTATGTAAATTAGAAGCAAATTGTTTGAAGATTACTTCTACCTAAATGGTAGAAAATGCACCTATCTTGGTGATGGATAGGACAGCTTGAGGGGATATGGAGGAGGCTGTTTTTTGATAGGTGTCATTTAAACATTTTGCTAATAATTTATGGAAAGTATCATATTTTTCTAACTATTGAACTCACCTTAATTTAAAACACACCCCAGGTTAAATTTTCTGGAGGTTTAAATTTGTGGAGGATTTGATAATACTACCTTTAATGGGATGGGCCAGATACAGGACGGGACAGGCCAGATACGTGACGGGATGGGCCAGATGCAGGACAGGCCAGAGGCAGGACCGGACGGGACGTGCCTGAGAAAGGACGGGACGGGCCAGAGACGAGGCGACCAGATACAGGACGGGACGGTCCAGATACAGGACGGGCCAGGGACGGGACGGACCAGAGCAGGACTGGACTGGCCAGAGGCAGGACAGGACCAGTTAGGCCAGAGACAGGTCGGGACGGGCCTGATACAGGAAGGGACGGGCCAGATACGGGACGGGCCAGATTCAAGACAGGATGGGCCATAGACAGGACAGGATGGGACGGGCCCGATAACAGGAAGGGACGGGCCAGATACGGGACGGGCCAGATTCAGGATGGGACGGGCCAGATACAGGACGGGACCGACCAGATACAGGACGGGATGGGCCAGAGAGAGGACGGAATGTGCTAGAGACATTAAGGAATAGGCCATACACAGGACGGGTCGAGCCAGAGACAGGATGGGACGGGCCAGATACATGACGGGATGGGCCACAAACGTGACGAGCCAGATATGGGACGGGACGGGCCAGATACAGGACGGTACGGACCAAATACGGGACGGGACGGGCCAGATACGGGACGGGTCAGATGCGGGACGGGCCAGATACGGGACAGGCCAAATACAGGACGGGCCAGATACGGGACAGGCCGGGCCAGGGACAGGACGTGCCAGATACGGGACAGGCCAGATATGGAACGTGCCAGATACTAGACGGGATGGGTCAGATATGGGACAGCCCAGATACATGATGGGACGGGCCAGATACGGGATGGGATGGGCCAGATACGGGACGGGTCAGATGCGGGATGGGCCAGATACGGGACAGGACAGATACAGGACGGGCCAGATACGGGATAGGCCGGGCCAGGGACAGGACGTGCCATATACGGGACAGGCCAGATATGGAACGTGCCAGATACTAGACGGGATGGGCCAGATATCGGGCGGGCCAGATATGGGACGAGACGGGCCAGAGCTGGGCCAGAGACAGGAAGGGATGGGCCAGAGACAGGACGGGACGGGCCAAAGACTGGACCGGACGGGCCAGAGACGGGACGGGCAAGAGACAGGATTGGACAGGCCAGAGATAGCACCAGACGTGCCAGAGACAGGACGGGACAGGCCAGAGACAGGACGAGATGGGAAGGGACTGGCCAGATACAGGACGGGACAGGCCAGATACGGGACAGGACAGGCCAGATGCGGGACGGGCTATATACGAGACGGGACGGGCCAGATATAGGACGGGACGAGGCAGAGATAGGATGGGACGGGCCAGAAACAGGATGGGACGAGCTATGCGTTATGGGACGGTAAATAGAAAGGACGGGACGGGCCAGAGACGGTACGCGATGGGCCAGATACAGGACAGGACGAGCCAGAGACAGTACGGGACGGGCCAGAAACAGGACGGGACAAGCAATACATTATGGGACGGGCCATAGACAGGACTTGACGGGCCAGAGACAAGACGGAACGGGACAGATACAGGAAAAGACGGGCCAAAGACAGGACGGGATGGCCCAGATACAGTACGGGACAGGCCAGATACAGGACGGTACGGGCCAAATAGTGCGCAGCCTGCATTGGTGGGTATGTCGGCGGCATTGCATGGTGTGAGATGGGAAGCCATGCCAGCACGCCGCCATGGATGTTACAATTAAGTAGTGTAGGTCAGGCGTAGAGAAAATGAAAGTTTTTCAAATAAATATTACAACTATTGTTTAATAGGCAAACATCACATGTAGAGTTCGCATGATATACCTTCCTAGTACTTTATCTAAATTAGCAGCAAATTGTTTGAAGATTACTTCTACCTAAATGGCAGAAAATGCACCTATCTTGGTGATGGATAGGACAGCTTGAGGGGATATGGAGGAGGCTGTTTTTTGATAGGTGTCATTTAAACATTTTGCTAATAATTTATGGAAAGTATCATATTTTTCTAACTATTAAACTCACCTTAATTTAAAACAAACCCCAGGTTAAATTTCCTGGAGGTGTAAATTTGTGGAGGATTTGATAATACTACCTTTAATGAGATGGGCCAGATACAGGACGGGACAGGCCAGATACGTGACAGGATGGGCCAGATACAGGACAGGGCAGAGACAGGACCGGACGGACTGTGCCTGAAAAATGACGGGACGGGCCCGAGACGGGGCGACCAGATACAGGACGGGACGGTCCAGATACAGGACGGGCAGCGAAGGGACGGACCAGAGCAGGACGGGACTGGCCAGAGGCAGAACAGGACCGGTCAGGCCAGAGACAGGACGAGACGGGCCCGATACAGGAAGGTACGGGCCAAATATGGGACGGGCCAGATTCAGGATGGGATGGGCCAGAGATAGGACGTGATGGGACGGGCCACATACAGGAAGGGATGTGCCAGATACAGGACGGGCCAGATTCAGGACGGGACGGACCAGATACAGGACGGGACCGAACAGTTACAGGACGGGATCGGCCAGAGACAGGACGGAATGTGCTAGAGACATTACGGGACAGGCCATAGACAGGACGGGTTGGGCCAGAGACAGGACGGGACGGGCCAGATACATGACTGAATTTGTCAGAAACGTGATGAGGCAGATATGGGACGGTATGGGCTAGAAATGGGACAGACCAGATACATGACGGGACTGGCCAGATACAGGACGGTACGGACCAGATATGTGACGGGCCAGATACGGGACGATTCATATGCGGGACGGGCCAGATACGGGACAGTCCAGATACAGGACGGACCAGATACGGGACAGGCCGGCCCAGGGACAGGACATGCCAGATACGGGACAGGCCAGATATGGAACGGGCCAGATACTGGACGGGATGGGCCAGATACAGGGCGGGCCAGATTCGGGATGAGACGGGCCAGAGCTGGGCCAGAAACAGGAAAGCACGGGCCGGAGACCATACGGGACGGGCCAAAGACTGGACGAGACGGGCCAGAGACGGGACGGGAGAGACAGGACGAGACAGGCCAGAGACAGGACGAGATGGGAAGGGACTGGCCAGATACAGGAAGGGACAGGCCAGATACGGGACAGGACAGGCCAGATGCGGGACGGGCCAGATACAATGTGGGACGTGCCAGATATTGGACGGGACGAGGCAGAGATAGGATGGGACGGGCCAGAAACAGGACGGGACGAGCTATACATTATGGGAAGGGAAATAGACAGGACGGGACGGGCCAGAGACGGTACACGACAGGCCAGATACAGGACAGGACGAGCCATAGACAGTACGGGACGGGCCAGAATCAGGACGGGACAAGCTATACATTATGGGACGGGCCATAGACAGGACAGGACGGGCCAGAGACAAGACTTAAGGGGACAGATACAGGAAAAGACGGCCAAAGACAGGACGGGATGGCCCAGATACAGTACAGGACAGGCCAGATACAGGACGGTACGGACCAAATAGTGCGCAGCCTGCATTGGTGGGTAAGTCGGCGGTCTTGCATGGTGTGAGATGGGAAGCCATGCCAGCACGCCGCCATGGATGTTACAATTAAGTAGTGTAGGTCAGGCGTCGAGAAAGTGGAAGTTTTGCAAATAAATATTACAACTATTGTTTAATAGGCAAACGTCACATGTAGAGTTTGCATGATATACCTTCCTAGTACTTTATCTAAATTAGAAGCAAATTGTTTGAAGATTACTTCTACCTAAATGGCAGAAAATGCACCTATCTTGGTGATGGATAGGACAGCTTGAGGGGATATGGAGGAGGCTGTTTTTTGATAGGTGTCATTTAAACATTTTGCTAATAATTTATGGAAAGTATCATATTTTTCTAACTATTAAACTCACCTTAATTTAAAACACACCCCAGGTTAAATTTTCTGGAGGTTTAATTTTGTGGAGGATTTGATAATACTACCTTTAATGGGATGGGCCAGATACAGGACGGGACAGGCCAGATACGGGATGGACCAAATAAAGGACGGGCCAGAGACAGGACCGGACGGGACACGCCAGAGACAGGACGAGACGGGCCAGAGACTGGACGGGACGGGCCAAAGACAGGATGAGACTGGCCGGAGATAGGAAGGACCGAGGTGTACCAGAGGCAGGATGGGACGGGCTAGAGACGGGGCGACCAAACACAGGATACAGGATGGTCCAGGGACGGTATGGACCAGAGCAGGACGGGACTGGCCAGAGGCAGGACAGGACGGGCAAGAGAGAGGATGGGGCGGGCCAAAGAGAGGACGGGACGGGCCAGAGACAGGACGGGACGGGGCAAAGACAGGAAGGGACGGACCAGAGATAGGTCTGGCAAGAGACAGGATTGGACAGGCCAGAGACAGCACCAGACGGGCCAGAGACAGGACGGGACAGGCCAGAAACAGGACGGGACGGGCCAGAGACAGGACAAGATGGGAATGGATTGGCCAGAAACAGGAAGGGACAGGCCAGATACGGGACAGGACAGGCCACATACGGGACGGGCCAGATACGAGATGGGATGGGCCAGATGCAGGACGGGACGAGCCAGAGATAGGACGGGACGGGCCAGAAACAGGACTGGACGAGCTATACATTATGGGACGGGAAATAGACAGGATGGGACAGCCCAGAGATGGGATGGGACGGTCCAGATACAGAAAAAGACGGGCCAGAGACAGGACGGGATGCCCCAGATACAGTACGGGACAGGCCAGATACAGGACGGTACGGGCCAAATATTGGACAGGCCAGATACAGGACGACATGGGCCAGATATGGGACGGGCCAGATATGGGAAAGGACAGGCTAGATATGGGATGAGCCATGGACAGGATGGGATGGGCCAGAAACGGGACGGGCCAGATACTGAATGGGCCTGGCCACATACGGGACGGGCCAGATAGGGACTGGTTGGGTCAGATACGGGACAGGAAGTGCCAGAGACGGGAAGGGACGAGGCGGGACAGATTCGGGATGAGATGGGCCAGATAAGAGATAGCCACATACGGGACGGGATGGTCAGATACGGGACCAAACGGGTCAGATATGCGACTGGACGGACCAGATACGGGACGGGGCGGGTTAGACATTACAGGACGGGCCATAGACAGGATGGGAGGGGCCAGGGACAGGCTGGGACGGGCCAGAGACAGGATGGGACGGGCCAGAGACGGGACGGGCCAGAGACGGGATGGGTCAGATATAGTACTGGGGACACATTAGGAATGGGTGCACTGTTCCTTTAAGAATCAGGAAGTGCTGCCGCTACCGCCCTCAACAAGCAGCCAAGACACATGCACACAGCCAGCATAGGAACATAGTGCGTAGCCTGCATTGATGGGTAAGTCGGCGGTCTTGCATGTTGTGAGATGGGAAGCCATGCCAGCACGCCGCCAGTGATGTTACAATTAAGTAGTGTAGGTCAGGTGTAGAGAAAATGGAAGTTTTGCAAATAAATATTACAACTATTGTTTAATAGGCAAACGTCACATGTAGAGTTTGCATGATATACCTTCCTAGTACTTTATCTAAATTAGAAGCAAATTATTTGAAGATTACTTCTACCTAAATGGCAGAAAATGCACCTATCTTGGTGATGGATAGGACAGCTTGAGGGGATATGGAGGAGGCTGTTTTTTTGATAGGTGTCATTTTAAACATTTTGCTAATAATTTATGGAAAGTATCATATTTTTCTAACTATTGGACTCACCTTAATTTAAAACACACCCCAGGTTAAATTTCCTGGAGGTGTAAATTTGTGGAGGATTTGATAATACTACCTTTAATGGGATGGGCCAGATACAGGACAGTGCAGGCCACATGCGGGACGGGCCAGATACGAGATGGGACGAGCCAGATATAGGACGGGACGGGCCAGAAACAGGACTGGACGAGCTATACATTAAGGAACGGGAAATAGACAGGATGGGACGGGCTAGAGACGGTATGGGTCGTGACAGATGCAGGACAGGACGAGCCAGAGACAGGACGGGGTCGGGCCAGAAACAGGACGGGACAAGCTATACATTATGGGACGGTCCAGATACAGGAAAAGACGGGTCAGAGACAGGACGGGATGCCCCAGATACAGTATGGGACAGGCCAGATACAGGACGGTACGGGCCAAATATGGGACAGGCCAGATACAGGACGACATGGGCCAGATACGGGACGGGCCAGATATGGGACAGGACAGGCTAGATATGGGATGAGCCATGGACCGGATGGAATGGGCCAGTTACGAGATGGCCAGATACGGGACGGGCCAGATACTGAATGGGCCTGGCCACATATGGGACGGGCCAGATAGGGACTGGTTGGGTCAGATACGGGACAGGACGAGCCAGAAACGGGAAGGGATGAGGCGGGCCAGATACGGGATGAGATAGCCAGATACGGGACAGGATGGTCAGATGCGGGACTAAACGGGTCAGATATGGGACTGGACGGACCAGATACGAGTTGGGGTGGGTTAGACATTACAGGACGGGCCATAGACAGGATGGGAGGGTCCAGGGACGGGCCAGAGACAGGACGGAACAGGCCAGAGACGGGACGGGTCAGATACAGGACTGGGGACACATTAGGAATGCGTGCACTGTTCCTTTAAGAATCAGGAAGTGCTGCCGCTGCTGCCCTCAACAAGCAGCCAAGACACATGTACACAGCCAGCATAGGAACATAGTGCGCAGCCTGCATTGGTGGGTAAGTCGGCGGTCTTGCATGGTGTGAGATGGGAAGCCATGCCAGCACGCCGCCATGGATGTTACAATTAAGTAGTATAGGTCAGGTGT
Source organism: Phyllobates terribilis (assembly GCF_046119375.1). Taxonomy (NCBI): domain Eukaryota; kingdom Metazoa; phylum Chordata; class Amphibia; order Anura; family Dendrobatidae; genus Phyllobates; species Phyllobates terribilis. The sequence continues at coordinate 85,228 of NW_027363395.1, forward strand.
AGAGAAAATGGAAGTTTTGCAAATAAATATTACAACTATTTAATAGGCAAACATCACATGTACAGTTTGCATGATATACCTTCCTGGTACTTTATCTAAATTAGAAGCAAATTGTTTGAAGATTACTTCTACCTAAATGGCAGAAAATGCACCTATCTTGGTGATGGATAGGACAGCTTGAGGGGATATGGAGGAGGCTGTTTTTTGATAGGTGTCATTTAAACATTTTGCTAATAATTTATGGAAAGTATCATATTTTTCTAACTATTGAACTCACCTTTATTTAAAGCACACCCCAGGTTAAATTTCCTGGAGGTGTAAATTTGTGGAGGATTTGGTAATACTACCTTTAATGAGATGGGCCAGATACAGGACGGGACAGGCCAGATACGTGACGGTACGGACCAGATAGGGGACGGGACGGGCCAGATATGGGACGGGTCAGATGCGGGATGGGCCAGATACGGGACAGGCCAGATACAGGACTGGCCAGATACGGGACAGGCCGGGCCAGGGACAGGACGTGCCAGATACGGGACAGGCCAGATATGGAACGGGCCAGATACTGGACGGGATGGGCCAGATACGGGATGAGACAGGCCAGAGCTGGGCCAGAGACAGGAAAGGATGGGCCAGAGACAGGAAAGGACGGGCCAGAGATGGGACGGGCAAGAGACAGGATTGGACAGACCAGAGATAGCACCGGACGGGCCAGAGACAGGACGGGACAGGCCATGGACAGGACGAGATGGGAAGGGACTGGCCAGATACAGGAAGGGACAGGCCAGATACGGGACAGGACAGGCCAGATGCGGGACGGGCCAGATACGAGAGGGGACGCGCGAGAAATAGGACGGGACAAGGCAGAGATAGGATGGCACGGGCCAGAAACAGGACGGGACGAGCTATACATTATGGGACGGGAAATAGACAGGACGGGACGGGCCAGAGACGGTACGCGACGGGCCAGATACAGGACAGGACGAGCCAGAGATAGTACGGGACTGGCCAGAAACAGGACGGGAAAAGCTATACATTATGGGACGGGCCATAGACAGGACGGGCCAGATTCAGGACGGGACGGGCCAGATACAGGACGGGACCGACCAGATACAGGACGGGATGGGCCAGAGACAGGACGGAATGTGCTAGAGACATTATGGGACAGGCCATAGACAGGACGGGTCGGGCCATATAAAGGATGGGACGGGCCAGATACATGACGGGATGGGCCAGAAACGTGACGAGCCAGATATGGGATGGTATGGGCCAGCTATGGGACAGCCCAGATACATGACGGGACGGGACAGATACAGGACGGGACAGGCCAGATACAGGACGGGCCAGAGACAGAACCGGACGGGCCAGAGACTGGACGGGACGGGCCAAAGACAGGATGAGGCTGGCCGAAGATAGGACGGACCGAGGCATGCCAGAGACAGGACGGGATGGGCTAAAGACGGGGAGACCAGATACAGGACGTGGCGGTCCAGATACAGGACGGTCCAGGGACGGGACGGGCCAGAGCCGGATGGGACTGGCCAGAGCCAGGACAGGACCGGTCGGGCCAGAGACAGGACGGGACGGGCAAGAGAGAGGACGGGACGGGCCAAAGAGAGGACTTGACGGGCCAGAGACAGGACGGGAAGGGCCAAAGACAGGACGGGAAGGACCAGAGATGGGACGGGCAAGAGACAGGATTGGACAGGCCAGAGATAGCACCGGACGGGCCAGAGACAGGACGGACCAGGCCAGAGACAGGACGGGATGGGCCAGAGACAGGATGAGATGGGAAGGTGCTGGCCAGATACAGGAAGGGACAGGCCAGATAAGGGAGAAAACAGGCCAGATGCGGGACTGGCCAGATACAAGATGGGTCGGGCCAGATACCAGACGGGACGAGCCGGAGATAGGACGGGACGGGCCAGAAACAGGACTGGACGAGCTATACATTATGGGACGGGAAATAGACAGGATGGGACGGGCCAGAGACGGTACGGGACGTGCCAGATACAGGACAGGACGAGCCAGAGACAGGACGGGACGGGCCAGAAACAGGACGGGACAAGCTATACATTATGGGGCGGGACAGAGACCGGGCGGGACGGTCCAGATACAGGAAAAGACAGGCCAGAGACAGGACAAGATGGCCCTGATACAGTACGGGACAGGCGAGATACAGTACGGTACGGGCCAAATATGGGACAGGCCAGATACAGGACGACATGGGCCAGATACGAGACGGGCCAGATATGGGACAGGACAGGCTAGATATGGGATGAGCCATGGACAGGATGGGATGGGCCAGATACGAGATGGCCAGATACGGGACGGGCCAGATACTGAATGGGCCTGACCACATACGGGACGGGCCATATAGGGACTGGTATGGTCAGATACGGGACAGGATGTGCCAGAGAAGGGAAGGGATGAGGTGGGCCAGATACGGGATGAGATGGTCCAGATAAGGGACAGCCAGATACGGGACGGGATGGTCAGATACGGGACTAAACAGGTCAGATATGGGACTGGACAGACCAGATACGGGACGGGGCGGGTTATACATTACAGGACGGGCCATAGACAGGATGGGAGGGGCCAGGGACGGGCCAGAGACAGGACGGGACGGGCCAGAGACGGGACGGGCCAGAGATGGGACGGGTCAGATACAGGACTGGGGACACATTAGGAATGCGTGCACTGTTCTTTTAAGAATCAGGAAGTACTGCTGCTGCCGCCCTCAACAAGCAGCCAAGACACATGCACACAGCCAGCATAGGAACATAGTGCGTAGCCTGCATTGTTGGGTAAGTCGGCTGTCTTGCATGGTGTGAGATGGGAAGCCATGCCAGCACGCCGCCAGGGATGTTACAATTAAGTAGTGTAGGTCAGGTGTAGAGAAAATGAAAGTTTTGCAAATAAATATTACAACTATTATTTAATAGGCAAACATCACATGTAGAATTTGCATGATATACTTTCCTGGTACTTTATCTAAATTAGAAGCAAATTGTTTGAAGATTACTTCTACCTAAATGGCAGAAAATGCACCTATCTTGGTGATGGATAGGACAGCTTGAGGGGATATGGAGGAGGCTGTTTTTTGATTGGTGTAATTTAAACATTTTGCTAATAATTTATGGAAAGTATCATAGTTTTCTGACTATTGAACTCTCCTTAATTTAAAACACACCCCAGGCTAAAGTTCCTTTATGTGTAAATTTGTGGAGGAATTGATAATGCTACCTTTAATGGGATGGGCCAGATACAGGACGGGACAGGCCAGATACGTGACGGGATGGGCCAGATACAGGACGGGCCAGATACGGGACAGGCTGGGCCAGGGACAGGACATGCCAGATACGGGAAAGGCCAGATATGGAACGGGCCAGATACTGGACGGGATGGGCCAGATACAGGGCGGGTCAGATACGGGACGAGAAGGGCCCGAGCTGGGCCAGAGACAGGAAGGGATGGGCCAGATACAGGACGGGACAGGCCCATCCTATCTCTGCCTCGTCCCGTCCTATATCTGGCCCGTCCCGCATCTGGCCTGTCCTGTCCCGTATCTGGCCAGTTTCTTTCCATCTCGTCCTGTCTCTGGCGTGTCCCCTCCTGTCTCTGGCCCGTCTGGTGCTATCTCTGGCCTGTCCAATCCTGTCTCTTGCCTGTCCCATCTCTAGTCCGTCCCGTCCTGTCTTTGGCTGTCCCATCCTGTCTCTGACCTGTCCCGTCCTCTCTTTGACCCGTCCCGTCCTGTCTCTTGCCCGTCCCGTCCTGTCTCTGGACAGACCAGTCCTGTCCTGCCTCTGGCCAGTTCCGTCCTGCTCTGGCCCGTCCCGTCTCTGGCCCGTCTGGTGCTATCTCTGGCTTGTCCAATCCTGTCTCTTGCCTGTCCCATCTCTAGTCCGTCCCATCCTGTCTTTGGCTGTCCCATCCTGTCTCTGACCTGTCCCGTCCTCTCTTTGACCCGTCCCGTCCTGTCTCTTGCCCGTCCCGTCCTGTCTCTGGACAGACCGGTCCTGTCCTGCCTCTGGCCAGTTCCGTCCTGCTCTGGCCCGTCCCGTCTCTGGACCGTCCTGTATCTGGACCGTCCCATCCTGTATCTGGTCGCCCTGTCTCTAGCCCATCCCTTCTTGTCTCTGGCACGCCTCGGTCCGTCCTATCTCCGGCCAGTCTCATCCTGTCTTTGGCCCGTCCCGTCCTGTCTCTGGCCCGTCTCTTCCTGTCTCCTGTATCTAAATCAGAAGCAAATTGTTTGAAGATTACTTCTACCTAAATGGCAGAAAATGCACCTATCTTGGTGATGGATAGGACAGCTTGAGGGGATATGGAGGAGGCTGTTTTTTGATTGGTGTAATTTAAACATTTTGCTAATAATTTATGGAAAGTATCATAGTTTTCTAACTATTGAACTCACCTTAATTTAAAACACACCCCAGGTTAAAGTTCCTTTATGTGTAAATTTGTGGAGGATTTGATAATACTACCTTTAATGCTGTAAGGTAGAATAGAGTGGATAAAGATCTAATGTTAGTGTTTCTCTGCGGCATGTGTATTATACTCGTATACTTTTGCAGCAGGCAATTTATATGTATTCTATGCAGCAAACACATAATCACATCACTGCTGAATGCACAGTACATGCACATTGAGCTCTGCTATGCATGCACACAGCTCTGCTGCATATATACACACAGCTCAGTTACACACAGCTGTCTTATATACACACATCTCTGCTATATACGTACACACACCTCTGCAGCATGCACACAGCTCAGCTACATACAAACACACAATTCTCCTACATTCACATACATAGCTTTCCTATATACACACATGTCTCATATATACACATACAGCTCCACTATGTACACTCACACACACACACATATATATATATATATATATATATATGTATATACACAAACGCACATAAAAACAGACATACACACAACCACTGTATACCATGCTGGGTTCTTTTGATGTGCCTTTAGCATTGATAAGTTGTCACACTCTTGCCTATTATGTTAATATTCTTCTAGTAAACTTTATAAGCCTGACTGTCTTTCTAGAAGACATATTGAGATTAATTTAAGTACTTGAGGCCCGATTGATTGCGCCCAGTTCAGGAGCTATACGGATGCTATAGGTGAAGGCCATGTCATTATGTTCCACTACGTACTAAAAAATGAAGTAGTGTAGGTCAAGCATAGAGAAAATGGAAGTTTTGCAAATAAATATTACAACTATTGTTTAATAGGCAAACATCACATGTAGAGTTTGCATGATATACCTTCCTAGTACTTTATCTAAATTAGAAGCAAATTGTTTGAAGATTACTTCTACCTAAATGGCAGAAAATGCACCTATCTTGGTGATGGATAGGACAGCTTGAGGGGATATGGAGGAGGCTGTTTTTTGATAGGTGTCATTTAAACATTTTGCTAATAATTTATGGAAAGTATCATATTTTTCTAACTATTGGACTCACCTTAATTTAAAACACACCCCAGATTAAATTTCCTGGAGGTGTAAATTTGTGGAGGATTTGATAATACTACCTTTAATGGGATGGGCCAGATACAGGATGGGACAGGCCAGATACGGGACGGACCAAATACAATACGGGCCAGAGACAGGACCGGACGGGACACGCCAGAGACAGGACGAGACGGGCCAGAGACAGGACGGGACGGGCCATAGACAGGATGAGACTGGCCGTAGATAGGACGGACCGAGGCGTGCCAGAGACAGGACGGGACTGGCTAGAGACGGGGCGACCAGATACAGGATGGGACGGGCCAGATACAGGACGGGCCAGAGACAGGACCGGACGGGAGACGCCGGAGACAGGACGAGACGGGCCAGAAACAGGACGGGACGGGTCAAAGACAGGATGAGACTGGCCGGAGATAGGACAGACCGAGGCGTGCCAGAGACAGGATGGGACGGGCTAGAGCCGGGGCGACCAGATACAGGACAGTCCAGATACAGGACAGTCCAGGGACGGGACGGGCCAGAGCAGGACGGAACTGGCCAGAGGCAGCACAGGACTGGTCGGGCCAGAGACAGGACGGGACGGGCAAGAGAGAGGACGGGACGGGCCAGAGACAGGACGGGATGGGCGAAAGACAGGACGGGACGGACCAGAGATGGGACGGGCAAGAGACAGGATTGGACAGGCCAGAGATAGCACCGGACGGGCCAGAGACAGGACGGGACAGGCCAGAGACAGGATGGGACGGGCCAGAGACAGGACGAGATGGGAAGGTACTGGCCAGATACAGGAAGGGACAGGCCAGATACGGGACAGGACAGGCCAGATGCGGGACGGGCTAGATACGAGATGGAACGGGCCAGATACAGGACGGGACGAGCCAGAGATAGGACAGAACGGGCCAGAAACAGGACTGGACAAGCTATACATTATGGGACGGGAAATAGACAGGATGGGACGGGCCAGAGACAGTACGGGACGTGCCAGATACAGGACAGGACGAGCCAGTGACAGGACGGGACGGGCCAGAAACAGGACGGGACAAGCTATACATTATGGAACGGGCCAGAGACCGGACGGGACAGTCCAGATACAGGAAAAGACGGGCAAGAGACAGGACGGAATGGCCCAGATACAGTGCGGGCCAAATATGGGGCGGGCCAGATACAGGATGACATGGGCCAGATACGGGATGGGCCAGATATGGGACAGGACAGGCTAGATATGGGATGAGCCATGGACAGGATGGGATGGGCCAGATACGAGATGGCCAGATACGGAAAGGGCCAGATACTGAATGGGCCTGGCCACATACGGGACGGATCAGATAGGGACTTGTTGGGTCAGATACGGGACAGGACGTGCCAGAGACGGGAAGGGACGAGGCGGGCCAGATACGGGATGAGATGGGCCAGATAAGGGACAGCCAGATACAGGACGGGATGGTCAGATATGGGACTAATCGGGTCAGATACGGGAAAGGACGGACCAGATACGTGACGGGGCGGGTTAGACATTACAGGACGGGACGGGCCAGAGACGGGACGAGCCAGAGATGGGACGGGTCAGATACAGGACTGGGGACAGATTAGGAATGCGTGCACTGTTCCTTTAAGAATCAGGAAGTGCTGCTGCTGCCACCCTCAACAAACAGCCAAGACACATGCACACAGCCAGCATAGGAACATAGTGCGTAGCCTGCATTGGTGGGTAAGTTGGCTGTCTTGCATGGTGTGAGATGGGAAGCCATGCCAGCACGCCGCCAGGGATGTTACAATTAAGTAGTGTAGGTCAGGTGTAGAGAAAATGGAAGTTTTGCTAATAAATATTACAACTATTATTTAATAGGCAAACATCACATGTAGAGTTTGCATGATGTACTTTCCTGGTACTTTATCTAAATTAGAAGCAAATTGTTTGAAGATTACTTCTACCTAAATGGTAGAAAATGCACCTATCTTGGTGATGGATAGGACAGCTTGAGGGGATATGGAGGAGGCTGTTTTTTGATAGGTGTCACTTAAACATTTTGCTAATAATTTATGGAAAGTATCATATTTTTCTAACTATTGAACTCACCTTAATTTAAAACACACCCCAGGTTAAATTTCCTGGAGTTGTAAATTTGTGGAGGATTTGATAATACTACCTTTAATAGGATGGACCAGATACAGGACTGGACAGGCCAGATATGTGACGGGATTGGCCAGATACAGAACAGGTGAGAGACAGAACCGGACGGGACGTGCCTGAGAAAGGACGGGAGGGGCCAGAGACGGGGCAACCAGGTACAGGACGGGACGGTTGAGATACAGGATGGGCCAGGGACGGGACGGACCAGAGCAGGACGGGACTGGCCAGAGGCAGGACAGGACCGGTCAGGCCAGAGATAGGACGAGACGGGCCAGATACAGGAAGGGACGGGCCAGAGACGGGACGGGCTCGATTCAACACGGGATGGGCCAGAGATAGGACGTGATGGGTTGGGCCAGATACAGGAAGGGATGGGCCAGATACGGGACGGGACAGATTCACGATGGGACGGGCCAGATACAGGATGGGACCGACCAGATGTAGGACGGGATGGGCCAGAGACAGGACAGAATGTGCTAGAGACATTACGGGACAGGCCATAGACAGGACGGGTCGGGCCAGAGACAGGATGGGACGGGACAGATATATGACGGGATGGGCCAGAAACGTGACGAGCCAGATATGGGACGGTATGGGCCAGATATGGGACAGCCCAGATACATGAAGGGACGGGCCAGGTACGGGATGGGATGGGCCAGATACTGGACGGGTCAGATGCGGGATGGGCCAGATACGGGACAGGACAGATACAGGACGGGCCAGATACGGGATAGGCCATGCCAGGGACAGGATGTGCCAGATACGGGACAGGCCAGATATGGAACGTGCCAGATACTAGACGGGATGGGCCAGATACCGGGTGGTCCAGATACGGGACGAGACGGGCCAGAGACAGAAAGGGATGGACCAGAGACAGGACGGGACGGGCCAAAGACTGGACGGGACGGGCCAGAGACGGGACGGGCAAGAGACAGGATTGGACAGGCCAGGGATAGCACCGGACGGACCAGAGACAGGACGGGACAGGCCAGAGACAGGACGAGATGGGAAGGGACTGGCCAGATACAGGAAGGGACAAGCCAGATACGGGACAGGACAGGCCAGATGCGGGACGGGCCATATACGAGACGGGACGGGCCAGATATAGGACGGGACGAGGCAGAGATAGGATGGGACGGGCCAGAAAAAGGACGGGAAGAGCTATGCATTTTGGGACGGGAAATAGAAAGGACAGGACGGGCCATAGACGGTACGCGATGGGCCAGATACAGGATAGGACGAGCCAGAGACAGTACAGGACGGGCCAGAAACAGGACGGGACAAGCAATACATTATGGGACGGGCCATAGACAGGACGGGACGGGCCAGAGACAAGTCGGAACGGGACAGATACAGGAAAAGATGGGCCAAAGCCAGGACGGGATGGCCCAGATACAGTACGGGACAGGCCAGATACAGGACGGTACGGGCCAAATAGTGCGCAGCCTGCATTGGTGGGTATGTCGGCGGTATTGCATGGTGTGAGATGGGAAGCCATGCCAGTACGCCGCCATGGATGTTACAATTAAGTAGTGTAGGTCAGGCGTAGAGAAAATGGAAGTTTTTCAAATAAATATTACAACTATTGTTTAATAGGCAAACATCACATGTAGAGTTTGCATGATATACCTTCCTAGTACTTTATCTAAACTAGAAGCAAATTGTTTGAAGATTACTTCTACCTAAATGGCAGAAAATGCACCTATCTTGGTGATGGATAGGACAGCTTGAGGGAATATGGAGAAGGCTGTTTTTTTGATAGGTGTCATTTAAACATTTTGCTAATAATTTATGGAAAGTATCATATTTTTCTAACTATTGAACTCACCTTAATTTAAAACACACCCCAGGTTAAATTTCCTGGAGGTTTAAATTTGTGGAGGATTTGATAATACTACCTTTAATGGGATGGGCCAGATACAGGACGGGACAGGCCAGATACGTGACGGGATGGACCAGATGCAGGACAGGCCAGAGACAGGACCGGACGGGACGTGTCTGAGAAAGGACGGGACGGGCCAGAGACGGGGCGACCGGATACAGGACGGGACGGTCCAGATAGAGGAAGGGCCAGGGATGGGACGGACCAGAGCAGGACGGGACTGGCCAGAGGCAGGACAGGACCGGTCAGGCCAGAGACAGGATGGGACGGGCCAGATACAGGAAGGGACGGGCCAGATACGGTACGGGCCATATTTAAGCCGGGATGGGCCAGAGACAGGACGGGATGGGACGGGCCACATAGAAGAAGGGACGGGCCAGACACGGGACGGGCCAGATTCAAGACGGGACGGGCCAGATACAGGACGGGACCGACCAGATACAGGACGGGACGGTCCAGATACAGGACGGGCCAGGGACGGGACGGACCAGAGCAGGACGGGACTGGCCGGAGGCAGGACAGGACCGGTCAGGCCAGAGACAGGACGGGACGGGCCAGTTACAGGAAGGGAAGGGCCAGATACGGTACGGGCCAGGTTCAAGACGGGATGGGCCAGAGACAGGACGGGATGGGACGGGCCAGATACAGGAAGGGACGGGCCAGATACGGGACGGGCCAGATTCAGGACGGGACGGGCCAGATACAGGACGGGACCGACCACATACAGGACGGGATGGACCAGAGATAAGACGGAATGTGCTAGAGACATTACGGGATAGGCCATAGACAGGACGGGTCGGGCCAGAGACAGGATGGGACGGGCCAGATACATGACGGGATGGGCCAGGAACGTGACGAGCCAGATATGGGACGGTATGGGCCAGATATGGGACAGCCCAGATACATGACGGGACGGGCCAGATACAGGACGGTACGGACCAGATACGGGACTTGACGGGCCAGATACGAAACGGGTCAGATGCGGGATGGGCCAGATACGGGACCGGCTAGATACAGGACGGGCTAGATACGGGACAGGCAGGGACAGGGACAAGACGTACCAGATACGGGACAGGCCAGATACTGGACGGGATGGGCCAGATACAGGGTGGGCCAGATACGGGACGAGACGGGCCAGAGCTGCGCCAGAGACAGGAAGGGAAGGGCCAGAGACAGGGCAGGACGGGCCAAGGACTGGACAGGAAGGGCCAGAGATGGGACGGGACGAGGCAGAGATAGGATGGGATGGGACGAGCTATCCGTTATGGGACGGGAAATAGACAGGACGGGACGGGCCAGAGACGGTACGCGACGGGGTCAGATACAGAACAGGACAAGCCAGAGACAGTACGGTACGGGCCAGAGACAGTACGGGACGGGCCAGATACATGACGGGACGGGCCAGAGCAGGATGGGACTGGCCAGAGGCAGGACAGGACCGATCGGGCCAGAGACAGGACGGAACGGGCAAGAGAGAGGACAGGACGGGCCAGATACAGGACGGGACAGGCCAGACACGGGATGGGCCAGATACAGGACGGGCCAGAGACAGGACCGGATGGGCTAGAGACAGACGGGACCGGACGGGCCAAAGACAAGATGAGACTGGCCGAAGATAGGACGGACCGAGGCGTGCCAGAGACAGGACGGGACGGGCTAGAGACGGGGCGACCAGATACAGGACGGGGCGGTCCAGATACAGGACGGTCCAGGGACGGGACGGGCCAGAGCAGGATGGGACTGGCCAGAGGCAGGACAGGACCGATCGGGCCAGAGACAGGACAGGACGGGCAAGAGACAGGATTGGACAGGCTAGAGATAGCACCGGTCGGGCCAGAGACAGGACGGACGAGGCCAGAGACAGGATGGGACGGGCCAGAGACAGGATGAGATGGGAAGGTACTGGCCTGCATTGGTGGGTATGTCGGCGGTATTGCATGGTGTGAGATGGGAAGCCATGCCAGTACGCCGCCATGGATGTTACAATTAAGTAGTGTAGGTCAGGCGTAGAGAAAATGGAAGTTTTTCAAATAAATATTACAACTATTGTTTAATAGGCAAACATCACATGTAGAGTTTGCATGATATACCTTCCTAGTACTTTATCTAAACTAGAAGCAAATTGTTTGAAGATTACTTCTACCTAAATGGCAGAAAATGCACCTATCTTGGTGATGGATAGGACAGGCCAGATAAGGGACAAGACAGGCCAGATGCGGGACGGGCCAGATACGAGATGGGACGGGCCAGATACAAGATGGGACGAGCCGGAGATAGGACGGGACGGGCCAGAAACAGGACTGGACGAGCTAAACATTATGGGACGGGAAATAGACAAGATGGGAACGGCCAGAGACGGTACGGGATGTGCCAGATACAGGACAGGATGAGCCAGAGACAGGATGGGACGGGCCAGAAACAGGACGGGACAAGCTATACATTATGGGACGAAACAGAGACCGGACGGGATGGTCCAGATACAGGAAAAGACGGGCCAGAGACAGGACAGGATGGCCCAGATACACTACGGGACAGGCCAGATACAGGACGGTACGGGCCAAATATGGGACGGGCCAGATACAGGACGACATGGGCCAGATATGGGACAGGAGAGGCTAGATATGGGATGAGCCATGGACAGGATGGGATGGGCCAGATACTAGATGGCCAGATACGAGACGGACCAGATACTGAATGGGCCTGGCCACATACGGGACTGGCCAGATAGGGATTGGTTGGGTCAAATACGGGACAGGACGTGCCAGAGATGGGAAGGGACAAGGCAGGCCAGATACTGGATGTGATGAGCCAGATAAGGGAAAGCCAGATACGGGACGGGATGGTCAGATACGGGACTAAACGGGTCAGATATGCGACTGGACGGACCAGATACGGGACGGGGCGGGTTAGACATTACAGAACGTGTCATAGACAGGATGGGAGGGGCCAGGGACAGGCTGGGACGGACCAGAGACAGGACCGGACAGGCCAGACACGGGACGGGTCAGATACAGGACTGAGGATACAAAAGGAATGCGTGCACTGTTCTTTTAAGAATCAGGAAGTGCTGCCGCTGCCGCCCTCAACAAGCAGCCAAGACAAATGCACACAGCCCGCATAGGAACATAGTGCGCAGCCTGCATTGGTGGGTAAGTCGGCGGTCTTGCATGGTGTGAGATGGGAAGCCATGCCAGCACGCCGCCATGGATGTTACAATTAAGTAGTGTAGGTCAGGTGTAGAGAAAATGGAAGTTTTGCAAATAAATATTACAACTATTGTTTAATAGGCAAATGTCACATGTAGAGTTTGCATGATATACCTTCCTAGTACTTTATCTAAATTAGAAGCAAATTGTTTGAAGATTACTTCTACCTAAATGGCAGAAAATGCACCTATCTTGGTGATGGATAGGACAGCTTGAGGGGATATGGAGGAGGCTGTTTTTTTGATAGGTGTCATTTAAACATTTTGCTAATAATTTATGGAAAGTATCATATTTTTCTAACTATTGAACTCACCTTAATTTAAAACACACCCCAGGTTAAAGTTCCTTCATGTGTAAATTTGTGGAGGATTTGATAATACTACCTTTAATGGGATGGGCCAGATACAGGACGGGACAGGCCAGATACGGAATGGACCAGATACAGGATGGGCCAGAGACAGGACGAGACGGGCCAGAGACAGGACGGGACAGGCCAAAGACAGGATGAGACTGGCCGGAGATAGGACGGACCGAGGCGTACCAGAGACAGGACGGGACGGACTAGAGACGGGGCGACAGATACAGGACGGGACGGTCCAGATACAGGACAGTCCCGGGACGGGACGTGCCAGAGCAGGACGGGACTGGTCAGAGGCAGGACAGGACCGATCGGGCCAGAGACAGGATGGGACGGGTTAGAGAGAGGACGGGACGGGCCAAAGAGAGGACTGGATGGACAAAAGATGGGATGGGCAAGAGACAGGATTGGACAGGCCAGAGATAGCACCGGACGGGCCAGAGACATTACGGGACAGGCCAGAGACAGGACGAGACGGGCCAGAGACAGGACGAGATGGGAAGGGACAGGCCAGATACGGGACAGGACAGGCCAGATACGGGACAGGCGAGATACGAGATGGGACGGGCCAGATACAGGACGGGACGAGCCTGAGATAGGACGGGGCGTGCCAGAAACAGGACTTGACGAGCTATACATTATGGGACGGGAAATAGACAGGATGGGACGGGCCAGAGATGGTACAGGATGTGCCAGATACAGGACAGGACTGGACGGGCCAGAAACAGGACGGGACAAGCTATACATTATGGGACCGTCCAGAGACCTGACAGGACGGTCCAGATACAGGATAAGACGGGCCAGAGACAGGACAGGATGACCCAGATACAGTACAGGACAGGCCACATACAGGACGGTCCGGGCCAAAAATGAGACGGGTCAGATACAGGACGACATGGGCCAGATACGGGACGGGCCAGATATGGGACAGGACAGGCTAGATATGGGATGAGCCATGGACAGGATGGGATGGGCCACATACAAGATGGCCAGATACAGGACGGGCCAGATACTGAATGGGCCTGGCCACATACGGGACGGGCCAGATAGGGACTGGTTGGGTCAGATACGGGACAGGAAGTGCCAGAGACGGGAAAGGATGAGGCGGGCCAGATACGTGATGAGATGGGCCAGATAAGGGATAGCCAGATTCGGGACGGGATGGTCAGATACGGGACCAAACGGGTCAGATATGGGACTTGACGGACCAGATATAGGACGGGGCGGGTTAGACATTACAGGACGGGCCATAGACAGGATGGGAGGGGCCAGGGACAGGCTGGGACGGGCCAGAGACAGGACGGGACGGGCCAGAGACGGAATGGGTGTGATACAGGACTGGGGACACATTAGGAATGCGTGCACTGTTCCTTTAAGAATCAGGAAGTGCTGCCGCTGCCGCCCTCAACAAGCAGCCAAGACACATGTACACAGCCAGCATAGGAACATAGTGCGCAGCCTACATTGGTGGGTAAGTCGACGGTCTTGCATGGTGTGAGATGGGAAGCCATGCCAGCTTGCCGCCAGGGATGTTACATTTAAGTAGTGTAGGTCAGGTGTAGAGAAAATGGAAGTTTTGCAAATAAATATTACAACTATTATTTAATAGGCAAACATCACATGTAGAGTTTGCATGATATACCTTCCTAGTACTTTATCTAAATTAGAAGCAAATTGAAGATTACTTCTGCCTAAATGGCAGAAAATGCACCTATCTTGGTGATGGATAGGACAGCTTGAGGGGATATGGAGGAGGCTGTTTTTTGATAGATGTCATTTAAACATTTTGCTAATAATTTATGGAAAGTATCATATTATTCTAACTATTGAACTCACCTTAATTTAAAACACACCCCAGGTTAAATTTCCTGGAGGTGTAAATTTGTGGAGGATTTGATAATACTACCTTTAGTGGGATGGGCCAGATACAGAACAAGACAGGCCAGATACGTGACGGAACGGGCCAGATACAGGACAGGCCAAAGATAGGACCGGAAGGGCCGTGCCTGAAAAAGGACGGGACGGGCCAGAGACGGGGCGACCAGATACAGGACGGGACGGTCCAGATACAGGACGGGCCAGGGAAGGGACTGAACAGAGCAGGACGGGACTGGCCAGAGGCAGGACAGGAACGGTTAGGCCAGAGAAAGGACGGGACGGGCCAGATACAGGAAGGGACGGGCCAGATACGGCACGGGTCAGATTCAAGACGGGATGGGCCAGAGACAGGACAGGATAGGACGGGCCAGATACAGGAAGGGACGAACCAGATACGGGACGTGACGGGCCAGATACGGGACGGGTCAGATGCGGGACGGGCCAGATACGGGACAGGCCAGATACAGGACGGGCCAGATACGGGACAGGCCGGGCCAGGGACAGGACGTGCCAGATACGGGACAGGCCAGATATGGAACGGGCCAGATACTGGACGGGATGGGCCAGATACGGGATGAGACGGGCCAGACCTGGGCCAGAGACAGGAAGGGATGGGCCAGAGACAGGACAGGACGGGCCAGAGATGGGACGTGCAAGAGACAGGATTGAACAGGCCAGAGATAGCACCGAACGGGCCAGAGACAGGACGGGACAGGCCAGCGACAGGACGAGATGGGAAGGGACTGGCCAGATACAGGAAGGGACAGGCCAGATACGGGACAGGACAGGCCAGATGCGGGACGGGCCAGATACGAGACGGGACGCGCCAGATATAGGACGGGACAAGGCAGAGATAGGATGGGACGGGCCAGAAACAGGACGGGACGAGCTATACATTATGGGACGGGAAGTAGACAGGATGGGATGGGCCAGAGACGGTACGCGACGGGCCAGGTACAGGACAGGACGAGCCAGAGATAGTACGGGACTGGCCAGAAACAGGACGGGACAAGCTATACATTATGGGGCGGGTCATAGACAGGACGGGCCAGATTCAGGACGGGACGGGCCAGATACAGGACGGGACCGACCAGATACAGGACGGGATGGGCCATAGACAGGACGGAATGTGCTAGAGACATTACGGGACAGGCCATAGACAGGACGGGTCGGGCCATAGACAGGATGGGAGGGGCCAGGGACAGGCTGGGACGGGCCAGAGACAGGACGGGACGGGCCAGAGACGGAATGGGTCTGATACAGGACTGGGGACACATTAGGAATGCGTGCACTGTTCCTTTAAGAATCAGGAAGTGCTGCCGCTGCCGCCCTCAACAAGCAGCCAAGACACATGTACACAGCCAGCATAGGAACATAGTGCGCAGCCTGCATTGGTGGGTAAGTCGACGGTCTTGCATGGTGTGAGATGGGAAGCCATGCCAGCTTGCCGCCAGGGATGTTACAATTAAGTAGTGTAGGTCAGGTGTAGAGAAAATGGAAGTTTTGCAAATAAATATTACAACTATTATTTAATAGGCAAACATCACATGTAGAGTTTGCATGATATACCTTCCTAGTACTTTATCTAAATTAGAAGCAAATTGAAGATTACTTCTGCCTAAATGGCAGAAAATGCACCTATCTTGGTGATGGATAGGACAGCTTGAGGGGATATGGAGGAGGCTGTTTTTTGATAGATGTCATTTAAACATTCTGCTATTAATTTATGGAAAGTATCATATTATTCTAACTATTGAACTCACCTTAATTTAAAACACACCCCAGGTTAAATTTCCTGGAGGTGTAAATTTGTGGAGGATTTGATAATACTACCTTTAGTGGGATGGGCCAGATACAGGACAAGACAGGCCAGATACGTGACGGAACGGGCCAGATACAGGACAGGCCAAAGATAGGACCGGACGGGCCGTGCCTGAAAAAGGACGGGACGGGCCAGAGACGGGGCGACCAGATACAGGACGGGACGGTCCAGATACAGGACGGGCCAGGGAAGGGACTGAACAGAGCAGGACGGGACTGGCCAGAGGCAGGACAGGAACGGTCAGGCCAGAGAAAGGACGGGACGGGCCAGATACAGGAAGGGACGGGCCAGATACGGCACGGGTCAGATTCAAGACGGGATGGGCCAGAGACAGGACAGGATAGGACGGGCCAGATACAGGAAGGGACGAACCAGATACGGGACGTGACGGGCCAGATACAGGACGGGTCAGATGCGGGACGGGCCAGATACGGGACAGGCCAGATACAGGACGGGCCAGATACGGGACAGGCCGGGCCAGGGACAGGACGTGCCAGATACGGGACAGGCCAGATATGGAACGGGCCAGATACTGGACGGGATGGGCCAGATACGGGATGAGACGGGCCAGACCTGGGCCAGAGACAGGAAGGGATGGGCCAGAGACAGGACAGGACGGGCCAGAGATGGGACGTGCAAGAGACAGGATTGAACAGGCCAGAGATAGCACCGAACGGGCCAGAGACAGGACAGGACAGGCCAGCGACAGGACGAGATGGGAAGGGACTGGCCAGATACAGGAAGGGACAGGCCAGATACGGGACAGGACAGGCCAGATGCGGGACGGGCCAGATACGAGACGGGACGCGCCAGATATAGGACGGGACAAGGCAGAGATAGGATGGGACGGGCCAGAAACAGGACGGGACGAGCTAAACATTATGGGACGGGAAGTAGACAGGACGGGATGGGCCAGAGACGGTACGCGACGGGCCAGATACAGGACAGGACGAGCCAGAGATAGTACGGGACTGGCCAGAAACAGGACAGGACAAGCTATACATTATGGGACGGGCCATAGACAGGACGGGCCAGATTCAGGACGGGACGGGCCAGATACACGACGGGACCGACCAGATACAGGACGGGATGGGCCATAGACAGGACGGAATGTGCTAGAGACATTACGGGACAGGCCATAGACAGGACGGGTCGGGCCATAGACAGGATGGGACGGGCCAGATACATGACGGGATGGGCCAGAAACGTGACGAGCCAGATATGGGATGGTATGGGCCAGCTATTGGACAGCCCAGATAAATGACGGGACGGGCCAGATACAGGACGGGACAGGCCAGATACGGGATGGGCCAGATACAGGACGGGCCAGAGACAGGACCGGACGGGCCAGAGACAGATGGGACCGGACGGGCCAAAGACAAGATGAGACTGGCCGAAGATAGGACTGACCGAGGCGTGCCAGAGACAGGACGGGACTGGCTAGAGACGGGGCGACCAGATACAGGACGGGGCGGTCCAGATACAGGACGGTCCAGGGACGGGACTGGCCAGAGCAGGATGGGACTGGCCAGAGGCAGGACAGGACCGATCGGGCCAGAGACAGGACAGGACGGGCAAGAGACAGGATTGGACAGACCAGAGATAGCACCGGTCGGGCCAGAGACAGGACGGACGAGGCCAGAGACAGGATGGGACCGACCAGATACAGGTCGGGACGGGCCAGATACAGGAATGGACGGGCCAGATACGGGACGGGCCAGATTCAAGACAGGATGGGCCAGAGACAGGACAGGATGGGACGGGCCACATACAGGAAGGGACGGGCCAGATACGGGAAGGGCCAGATTCAGGACGGGACCGACCAGATACAGGACGGGATCAGCCAGAGACAGGACAGAATGTGCTAGAGACATGGGATAGGCCATACACAGGACGGGTCAGGCCAGAGACAGGATGGGACGGGCCAGATATATGACGGGATGGGCCAGAAACGTGACGAGCCAGATATGGGACGGTATGGGCCAGATATGGGACAGCCCACATACATGACGGGACGGGCCAGATACAGGACGGTACGGACTAGATACGGGACGGGACGGGCCAAATACGGGACGGGTCAGATGCGGGACGGGCCAGATACGGGACAGGCCAGATACAGGACGGGCCAGATACGGTACAGGCCGGGCCAGGGACAGGACGTGCCAGATACGGGACAGGCCAGATATGGAACGGGCCAGATACTGGACGGGATGGGCCAGATACAGGGCGGGCCAGATACAGGACGAGACGGACCAGAACTGCGCCAGAGACAGGAAGTGATGGGCCAGAGACAGGACAGGACGGGCCAAATACTAGACGGGACGGGCCAGAAACGGGACGGACAAGAGACAGGATTATACAGGCCAGAGATAGCACCGGACGGGCCAGAGACAGGACGGGACAGGCCAGAGACAGGACGAGATGGGAAAGGACTGGCCAGATACAGGAAGGGACAGGCCATATACGGGACAGGACAGGCCAAATGCGGGATGGGCCAGATACGAGACGGGACGGGCCAGAAACAGGACGGGACGAGCTATACATTATGGGACGGGAAATAGACAGGACGGGACGGGCCATAGACGGTACTCGACGGGCCAGATACAGGACAAGACGAGCCAGAGACAGTACGGGACGGGCCAGAAACAGGACGGGACAAGCTATACATTATGGGACGGGCCATAGACAGGACGGGACGGGCCAGAGACAAGACAGAACGGGCCAAATAGTGCGCAGCCTGCATTGGTGGGTAAGTCGGCGGTGTTGCATGATGTGAGATGGGAAGCCATGCCAGCACGCTGCCTTGGATGTTAAAATTAAATAGTGTTGGTCAGGCGTAGAGAAAATGGAAGTTTTTCAAATAAATATTACAACTATTGTTTAATAGGCAAACATCACATGTAGAGTTTGCATGATTTACCTTCCTAGTACTTAGAAGCAAATTGTTTGAAGATTAGTTCTACCTAAATGGCAGAAAATGCACCTATCTTGGTGATGGATAGGACAGCTTGAGGGGATATGGAGGAGGCTGTTTTTTGATAGGTGTCATTTACACATTTTGCTAATAATTTATGGAAAGTATCATATTTTTCTAACTATTGAACTCACCTTAATTTAAGACACACCCCAGGTTAAATTTCCTGGACGTGTAAATTTGTGGAGGATTTGATAATACTACCTTTAATGGGATGGGCCAGATCCAGGACGGGACAGGCCAGATACGTGACGGGATGGGCCAGATGCAGGACAGGCCAGAGACAGGACGGACGGGACGTGCCTGAGAAAGGACGGGACTGGCCAGAGACGGGGCAACCAGATACAGGACGGGACGGTCTAGATACAGGACGGGCCAGGGACGGGATGGACCAGAGCAGGACGCGACTGGCCAGAGGCAGGACAGGACCAGTCAGGCCAGAGACAGGATGGGACGGGCCAGATACTAGAAGAGACGGGCCAGATACGGGACCGGCCAAATTCAAGACGGGATGGGCCAGAGATAGGACGTGATGGGACGGGCCAGATACAGAAAGGGATGGGTCAGAGACAGGACAGAATGTGCTAGAGACATTAAGGGACAGGACATAGACAGGACGGGTCGGGCCAGAGACAGGATGGGTCGGGCTAGAGACAGGATGGGACGGGCCAGATACATGACGGGATGGGCCAGAAACGTGACGAGCCAGATATGGGACGGTATGGGCCAGATATGGGACAGCCCAGATACATGACGGGACGGGCCAGATTTAGGATGGTACGGACCAGATACGGGACGGGACGGGCCAGATACGGGACGGGTCAGATGCGGGATGGGCCAGATACGGGTCAGGCCAGATACAGGACGGGCTAGATACGGGACAGGCCGGGCAGGGACAGGACGTGCCAGACACGGGACTGTCCAGATATGAAACGGGCCAGATACTGGACGGGATGGGCCAGATGCAGGGCGGACCAAATACGGGACGAGACGGGCCAGAACTGGGCCAAACACAGGAAGGGATGGGCCAGAGACGGGGCGGGCCAAAGACTGGACGGGACGGGCCAGAGAAGGGACGGGCAAGAGACTGGATTGGACAGGCCAGAAATAGCAACGGACCGGCCAGAGACAGGACGGGACAGGCCAGAGACAGGACGACATGGGAAGGGACTGGCCAGATACAGGAAGGGACAGGCCAGATACGCGACAGGACAGGCCAGATGCGGAACGGGCCACATACGAGACGGGACGGGCCAGATATATGACGGGACGACGCAGAGATAGGATGGGACGGGCCAGAAATAGGACGGGGCAAGCTATACATTATGGGACGGGAAATAGACAGGACGGGACGGACCAGAGAGGGTACGTGACGGGCCAGATACAGGACAGGACGAGCCAGAGAAAGTACGGGACGGGCCAGAAACAGTTCGGGACAAGCTATACATTATGGGACGGGCCATAGACAGGACTGGACGGGCCAGAGACAAGACGGAACGGGACAGATACAGGAAAAGACGGGCCAAAGAAAGGACGGGATGGCCCAGATACAGTACGGGACAGGCCACATACAGGACGGTACGGGCCAAATAGTGTGCAGCCTGCATTGGTGGGTATGTCGGCGGTCTTGCATGGTGTGAGATGGGAAGCCATGCCAGCACGCCGCCATAGATGTTACAATTAAGTAGTGTAGGTCAGGCGTAGAGAAAATGGAAGTTTTTCAAATAAATATTACAACTGTTGTTTAATAGGCAAACATCACATGTAGAGTTTGCGTGATATACCTTCCTAGTACTTTATCTAAATTAGAAGCAAATTGAAGATTACTTCTACCTAAATGACAGAAAATGCACCTATCTTGGTGATGGATAGGACAGCTTGAGGGGATATGGAGGAGGTTGTTTTTTTGATAGGTGTCATTTAAACATTTTGCTAATAATTTATGGAAAGTATCATATTTTTCTAACTATTGAACTCACCTTAATTTAAAACACACCCCAGGTTAAAGTTCCTTTATGTGTAAATTTGTGGAGGATTTGATAATACTACCTTTAATGGGATGGGCCAGATACAGGACGGGACAGGCCAGATACGGAATGGGCCAGATACAGGACGGGCCAGAGACAGGACCGGACGGATCACGCCAGAGACATGACGAGACGGGCCAGAGACAGGACGGGACAGGCCAAAGACAGGATGAGACTGGCCGGAGATAGGACGGACCGAGGCGTACCAGAGACAGGACGGGACGGGCTAGAGACGGGGCGACAGATACTGCACGGGACGGTCCAGATACAGGACAGTCCAGGGACAGGACGGGCCAGAGCAAGACGGGACTGGTCAGAGGCAGGACAGGACCGATCAGGCCAGAGACAGGACGGGACGGGCAAGAGAGAGGACGGGACGGGCCAAAGAGAGGACGGGATGGACAAGAGATGGGATGGGCAAGAGACAGGATTGGACAGGCCAGAGATAGCACCGAATGGGCCAGAGACATGACGGGACAGGCCAGAGACAGGACGGGACGGGCCAGAGACAGGACTAGATGGGAAGGGACAGGCCAGATATGGGACAGGACAGGCCAGATGCGGGACGGGCCAGATACGAGATGGGACGGGCCAGATACAGGACGGGACGAGCCAGAGATAGGACGGGACGGGCCAGAAACAGGACTTCACGAGCTATACATTATGGGACGGGAAATAGACAGGATGGGACGTGCCAGAGACGGTACAGGATGCGCCAGATACAGGACAGGACTAGCCAGTGACAGGACGGGACGGGCCAGAAACAGGACGGGACAAGCTATACATTATGGGACCGTCCAGAGACCGGACGGGACGGTCCAGATACACGATAAGACGGGCCAGAGACAGGACAGGATGGCCCAGATACAGTACGGGACAGGCCACATACCGGACGGTCCGGGCCAAAAATGAGACGGGCCAGATACAGGACGACATGGGCCAGATACGGGACGGGCCAGATAGGGACTGGTTGGGTCACATACAGGACAGGACGTGCCAGAGACGGGAAGGGACGAGGCGGGCCAGATACGGGATGAGATGGGCCAGATAAGGGACAGCCAGATACGGGACGGGATGGTCAGATACGGGACTAAACGGGTCAGATATGGGACTGGACGGACCAGATACGGGACGGGGCGGGTTAGACATTACAGGACAGGACATAGACAGAATGGGAGGGGTCAGGGACAGGCTGAGACTGGCCAGAGACAGGACGGGACGGGCCAGAGACGGGACGGGCTAGAGATGGGACGGGTCAGATACAGGACTGGGGACACATTAGGAATGCGTGCACTGATCCTTTAAGAATCAGGAAGTGCTGCCGCTGCCGCCCTCAGCAAGCAACTAAGACACATGCACACAGCCAGCATAGGAACATAGTGCGCAGCCTGCATTGGTGGGTAAGTCGGCGGTCTTGCATGGTGTGAGATGGGAAGCCATGCCAGCTCACCGCCAGGGATGTTAAAATTAAGTAGTGTAGGTCAGGTGTAGAGAAAATGGAAGTTTTGCAAATAAATATTACAACTATTATTTAATAGGCAAACATCACATGTAGAGTTTGCATGATATACTTTCCTGGTACTTTATCTAAATTAGAAGCAAATTGTTTGAAGATTACTTCTACCTAAATGGCAGAAAATGCACCTATCTTGGTGATGGATAGGACAGCTTGAGGGCATATGGAGGAGGCTGTTTTTGATAGGTGTAATTTAAACATTTTGCTAATAATTTATGGAAAGAATCATATTTTTCTAACTATTGAACTCACCTTAATTTAAAACACACCCCAGGTTAAATTTCCTGGAGGTGTAAATTTGTGGAGGATTTGATAATACTACCTTTAATGGGACTTTAATGGGATGGGCCAGATACAGGACGGGACAGGAAAGATACGGGATGGGCCAGACACAGGACCGGCCAGATACAGGACGGGCCAGAGACAGGACCGGACGGGACACGCCAGAGACAGGACGAAACGGGCTAGAGACAGGACGGGACGGACCAAATACAGGATGAGACTGGCCGGAGATAGCACGGACCGAGGCGTGCCAGAGACAGGACCGGACGGGCTAAAGACGGGGCGACCAGATACAGGATGGGACGGTCCAGATACAGGACGGTCCAGGGACGGGACGGGCCAGAGCAGAATGGGACTGGCCAAAGGCAGGACAGGACAGGTCGGGCCAGAGACAGGACGAGACGGGCAAGAGAGATGACGGGACAGGCCAAAGAGAGGATGGGACTGGCCAGAGACAGGACGAAACGGGCCAAATACAGGACGGGACGGACCAGAGATGGGACGGGCAAGAGACAGGATTGGACAGGCCAGAGATAGCACCGGACAGGCCATACCATAGACAGGACGGGGCAGGCCAGAGACAGGACGAGATGGGAAGGGACTGGCCAGATACAGGAAGGGACAGGCCAGATACAGGACAGGACAGGCCAGATGCGGGACGGGCCAGATACGAGATGGGACGGGCCAGATACAGGACGGGACGAGCCAGAGATAGGACGGGACGGGCCAGAAACAGGACTGGACGAGCTATACATTATGGGACGGGATATAGACAGGATGGGACGGGCCAGAGACGGAACGGGACGTGCCAGATACAGGACAGGATGAGCCAGAGACAGGACGGGACGGGCCAGAAACAGGACGGGACAAGCTATACTTTATGGGACGGGCCGGAGACCGGACGGGACGGTCCAGATACAGGAAAAGACAGGCCAGAGACTGGACGGGATGGCCCAGATACAGTACGGGACAGGCCAGATACAGGCTGGTACGGGCAAAATATGGGACGGGCCAGATACAGGACGACATGGGCCAGATACGGGACGGGCCAGATATGGGACAGGACAGGCTAGATATGGGATGAGCCATGGACAGGATGGGATGGGCCAGATACGAGATGGCCAGATAAGGGACGGGTCAGATACTGAATGGGCCTGGCCACATACGGGACGGGCCAGATAGGGACTGGTTGGGTCAGATACGGGACAGGAAGTGCCAGAGACGGGAAAGGATGAGGCGGGCCAGATACGTGATGAGATGGGCCAGATAAGGGATAGCCAGATACGGGACGGATGGTCAAATACGGGACCAAACGGGTCAGATATGGGACTGGACGGACCAGATACGGGACGGGGCGGGTTAGACATTACAGGACGGGCCATAGACAGGATGGATGGGGCCAGGGACAGGCTGGGATGGGCCAGAGACAGGACGGGACGGGCCAGAGACGGGACGGGCCAGAGACGGGACGGGTCAGATATAGAACTGTAGAGTTTGCATGATATACCTTCCTAGTACTTTATCTAAATTAGAAGCAAATTGTTTGAAGATTACTTCTGCCTAAATGGCAGAAAATGCACCTATCTTGGTGATGGATAGGACAGCTTGAGGGGATATGGAGGAGGCTGTTTTTTGATAGGTGTCATTTAAACATTTTGCTAATAATTTATAGAAAGTATCATATTTTTCTAACTATTGAGCTCACCTTAATTTAATGCACAGAGGACGGCACGGGCCAAAGTCCGGATGGGACGGGCCAGAGACCGGATGGGGCGGGCCAGAGACCGGATGGGACGGGACATATACAGGACGGGACGGGCCAGAGACGAGGCGGGCCAGATACAGGATGGGCCAGGGACGGGCCACTGCAGTACCGGACGAGTCAGAGGCAGGACAGGACGGGTCCGGCCAGAGACAGGACGGGACGGGCCAGAAACAGTACGAGATGGGCCAGAGACAGGACGAGCCAGAGATAGGACAGGACGGGCCAGATACGGGATGGTATGGGCCAGAAATGGGATGGTACGGACCAGATACATGACGGGACGGGACAGATACAGGACAAGACGGACCAGATACGGAACAGGACGGGCCAGATACGGGACGAGCCAGATACGGGACAGGCCAGATACGGGACGGGGCAGATAGGGGACGGGGCAGATAGGGGACGGTACAGATACGGGACGGTCCAGAGATACAGGACGGGCCAGAGACAGGAATAGGACGGGCCATAGACAGGACGGGATGGGCCAGAGACGGGACGGGTCAGACACAGGACTGGGGACACATTAGGAATGCGTGCACTGTTCCTTTAAGGATCAGGAAGTGCTGCCGCTGTCGCCCTCAACAAGCAGCCAAGACACATGCACACAGCCAGCAGAGGAACACAGTGTGCAGCCTGGATTGGTGGGTAAGTCGGCGGTCTTGCATGGTGTGAGATGGGAAGCCATGCCAGCACGCCGCCATGGATGTTACAATTAAGTAGTGTAGGTCAGGTGTAGAGAAAATGGAAGTTTTGCAAATAAATATTACAACTGTTGTTTAATAGGCAAACATCACATGTAGAGTTTGCATGATATACCTTCCTGGTACTTTATGTAAATTAGAACAAATTGTTTGAAGATTACTTCTACCTAAATGGCAGAAAATGCACCTATCTTGGTGATGGATAGGACAGCTTGAGGGGATATGGAGGAGGCTGTTTTTTTGATAGGTGTCATTTAAACATTTTGCTAATAATTTATAGAAAGTATCATATTTTTCTAACGATTGAGCTCACCTTAATTTAAAGTACAGAGGACGGCACGGACCAAAGACCGGATGGGGCGGGCCAGAGACCGGATGGGGCGGGCCAGAGACCGAATGGGGCAGGCCAGAGACAGGACGGGACATATACAGGACGGGACGGGCCAGAGACGACGCGGGCCAGATACAGGATGGGCCAGGGACGGGCCACTGCAGTACCGGACGGGTCAGAGGCAGGACAGGACGGGTCCAGCCAGAGACAGGACGGGACGGGCCTGAGACAGGACGAGATGGGCCAGAGACAGGACGAGCCAGAGATAGGACTGGACGGGCCAGATACGGGATGGTACGGTCCAGAAATGGGATGGTACGGGCCAGATACAAGACGGGACGGGCCAGATACAGGATGAGACGGACCAGATACGGAACAGGACGGGCCAGATACGGGACGAGCCAGATACGGGACAGGGCAGATATGGGACGGGGCAGATACGGGACGGTACAGATACGGGACGGTCCAGAGATACAGGACCGGCCAGAGACAGGAATAGGACGGGCCATAGACAGGACGGGAGGGGTCAGATACAGGACTGGGGACACATTAAGAATGCGTGCACTGTTCCTTTAAGAATCAGGAAGTGCTGCCGCTGTCGCCCTCAACAAGCAGCCAAGACACATGCACACAGCCAGCAGAGGAACACAGTGTGCAGCCTGGATTGGTGGGTAAGTCGGCGGTCTTGCATGGTGTGAGATGGGAAGCCATGCCAGCACGCCGCCAGGGATGTTACAATTAAATAGTGTAGGACAGGCATAGAGAAAATGGAAGTTTTGCAAATAAATATTACAACTATTGTTTAATAGGCAAACATCACATGTAGAGTTTGCATGATATACCTTCCTAGTACTTTATCTAAATTAGAAGCAAATTGTTTGAAGATTACTTCTACCTAAATGGCAGAAAATGCACCTATCTTGGTGATGGATAGGACAGCTTGAGGGGATATGGAGGAGGCTGTTTTTTGATAGGTGTCATTTAAACATTTTGCTAATAATTTATAGAAAGTATCATACTTTTCTAACTATTGAGCTCACCTTAATTTAAAGCGCAGAGGACGGCACGGGCCAAAACCAGATGGAACGGGCCAAAGACCGGATGGGATGGGCCAAAGACCGGATGGGACGGGCCAAAGACCGGATGGGACGGGCCAGAGACAGGACGGGACGGGGCGGGCCAGAGACAGGACGGGACATATACAGGACGGGATGGGCCAGATACAGGATGGGCCAGATACAGGATGGGCCAGGGACGGGCCACTGCAGTACCAGACGGGTCTGAGGCAGGACAGGACGGGTCGGGCCAGAGACAGGATGGGACGGGACAGAGATAGGACAAGACGGGCCAGAGACAGAACGAGATGGGCCAGAGACAGGACGAGCCGGAGATAGGACAGGATGGGCCAGAGAAAGGACGGGACTGGCTAGAAACAGGAAGGGACGGGCCAGATACAGGACGGGACAGGCGAGAGACAGGATGGGATGGGCCAGATATGGGTCGGGAGAGGCCAGATATGTGACGGGACCCGACAGGATAGACACGGGACGGTACAAGCCAGATACGCGACGGGCCAGATACAAGATGGGACTAGATGGGCCAGATACAGGATGGTACGGAACGGGCCAGATACAGGAGGGGACGGTCCGAGTACAGGATGGGACAGGCCAGATAGAGAACTGCACGGGATGGGCCAGAGACAGGACGGGACGGGCCAGAGATAGGATGGGACAGGCCAGATACGGGACGGGACAGGAAAGATACGGAACAGGACGGGCCAGATACGAGATGGTACGGGCCAGATACAGGACGGTACGGGCCAGATACAGAACTGTATGGGACGGGCCAGAGACAGGAGGGGATGGGCCAGTTACAGGATGGGACGGGCCAGATACGGAACTGCACGGTACGGACCAGAGACAGGACTGGACGGGTCAGAGACAGGATGGGATAGGCCAGATACGGGATGGGGCAGGCCAGATACGGGACAAGACGGGCCAGATACAGGATGGTACGGGCCAGATATGGGACGGTATGGGCCAGATACATGACGGGACGGGCCAGATACAGGACGAGACAGACCAGATACAGAACAGGACGGGCCAGATACGGGACAAGCCAGATACGGGACAGGTCATATATGGGATGGGGCAGATATGGGACGGTACAGATACGGGACGTGCCAGCGACAGGACGGGCCAGATACTGGACGGGATGGGCTAGATACGGGGCGGGCCAGATACGGGACGATACTAGCCAGAGACAGGATGGGACTGGCTAGAGACAGGATGGGATGAGCCAAAGACAGGACGGGTCAGAGACAGGATGGGACGAGCCAAAGACAGGACGGAAGGGGCCAGACACAGGACTGGACAGGCCAGAGACAGAACGGCACGGGCAAGACACAGGACTGGACAGGCCAGAGACAGGACAGGACGGGCCAGATACAGGATGGGACTGGCTAGATACGGGACAGGACCGGCCAGATACTGGACAGGTCAGATACGGGACGGGATGGGCCAGATTCAGGACGGGACGAGATGGGCCAGATACAAGACGGTACGGGACGGGTCAGATACAGGATACAGGACGAGACGGGATAGATACGGAACGGGCCAAATACAGGACGGAACGGGCCAGAGACAGGATGGGCGGGCTTGACATTACGGGCCGGGCCATAGACAGAATGGGACGGGCCAGATACAGGACGGTACTGCCCAGATATGGGACGGAACGGGCCAGATACGCGATGGGACGGGCCAGATACGGGATGGGCCAGATACGGGACGGTCCAGATATGAGACGGGCCAGATATGGGACAGGACGGGCCAGATACGACATGAGCCAGGGATGGGAAAGGACAGAAACTGAACGGGATGTGCCATTTATGGTGATGGGCCAGATACGTGACACGCTGGGCCATATACGGGACGGGCCAGATACGGGACTGGTTGGGCCATATACGGGATAGGACGGGCTAGATAGTGAAGGGACGAGACGTGCCAGATAAGAGATGGGCCAGATACGGGACTGGACTGGCCAGATATGGGACTGGACTGGCCAGATACGGGACTTGTCGGGTCAGATATGGGACTAAGCAGGCCAGATATGGGACATACGGGCTAGACATTACAGGACGGGCCATAGACAGGAGGGGAGGGGCCAGGGACAGCACGGGACGGGCCAGAGACAGGTCAGGACGGGATGAGCCAAAGACGGGATGGTCCAGATACAGGACTGGGGACACATTAGGAATGCGTACACTGTTCCTTTAAGAAGAAGGAAGTGCTGCCACTGTCGCCCTCAACAAGCAGCCAAGACACATGAACCCAGCCAGTTGAGGAACACAGTGCGCAGCCTGGATTGGTGGGTAATTCGGTGGTCTTACATGGTGTGAGATGGGAAGCCATGCCAGCACGCCTCCAGGGATGTTACAATTAGGTAGTGTAGCACAGGCATAAAGAAAATGAAAGTTTTGCAAATAAATATTACAACTATTGTTTAATATGCAAACATCACATGTATCGTTTGCATGATATACCTTCCTGGTACTTTATCTAAATTAGAAGCAAATTGTTTGAAGATTACTTCTACCTAAATGGCAGAAAATGCACCTATCTTGGTGATGGATAGGACAGCTTGAGGGGATATGGAGGAGGCTCTTTTTTTGATAGGTGTCATTTAAACATTTTGCTAATAATTTATGGAAAGTATAATATTTTTCTAACTATTGAGCTCACCTTAATTTAAACCACACAGGACGGGACGGGCCAGAGACAGGTTGGGACAGGCCAATTATCGGATGGGACTGGCCAGAGACAGGACGGGATGGGGCTGGCCAGAAACAAGACAGGATGGGCCAGATACATGACGGGGCAAGCCAGATACAGGATGGTCCAGATACAGGATGGGCCAGGGACGGGCCAGAGCAGTGCCGGACGGGCCACAGGCAGGACAGGACGTGTCGGGCCAGAGACAGGACCGGACGGGCCAGAGACATGACAAGACGAGCTTGAGACAGGACGGGACGGGCCAGAGACAGGACGAGCCGGAGATAGGACAGGACGGGCCAGAGACAGGACGGGACTGGCTAGTTACAGGAAGGGACAGGCCAGATACGGGACGGGCCAGATATAGGACGGGATGGGCCAGAGACAGGATGGGACGGGTCAGAGACAGGATGGAACAGGCCAGATATGGGACGGGACAGGCCATATGCGTGACGGGACAGGCCAGATACGTGACGGGACAGGACAGGACAGATATAGGACTGTACAAACCAGATACAGGAGGGGCCAGATACAGGACGGGATGAGATGGGCCAGATACAGGATGGTACGAAACGGGCCAGATACAGGCTGCTACGGGCCAGATACAGGAGGGGACAGGCCGGGTACAGGATGGGACGGGCCAGATACAGAACTGCACAGGACGGGCCAGAGACAGGACGGGACAGGCCAGAGACAGGATGGGACAGGCCTGATATGTGATGGGACAGGCCAGATACGGGACAGGATGGACCAGATACGGGATGGTACAGGCTAGATACGGGCCAGATATGGGACGGTTCGGGGCAGATATGGGACGGGCCAGATACATGACGGGACGGGCCAGATACATGACGGGACGGGCAAGATACAGGACGAGACGGACCAGATACGAAACAGGACGGGCCAGATACGGGACGAGCCAGATACGGGACAGGGCAGATACGGAACGGAGCAGATATGGGACGGTACAGATACGGGACGGGCCAGATACTAGACAGGATGGGCCAGATACGGGACGATACTGGCCAGAGACAGGACGGGACGGGCTAGAGACAGGACGGGATGAGCCAAAGACAGGACGGGCCAGAGACAGGAAGGGCCAAAGACAGGACGGGAGGGACCAGAGACAGGACTGGACAGGCCAGAGACAGGACTGGACGGGCCAGAGACAGGACTGGATAGGCCAGAGACAGGATGGGACAGGCCAGATACAGGACGAGACTGGGAGGGACTGGCCAGATATGGGACAGGACAGGCCAGATACGGGACAGGACGGGCCAGATATGGGAGCCCTCAACAAGCAGCCAAGACACATGCACACAGCCAGCAGAAGAAGGCAGTGTGCAGCCTGGCTTGGTGGGTAAGTCGGCGGTCTTGCATGGTGTAAGATGGGAAGCCATGCCAGCACGCCACCAGGGATGTTACAATTAAGTAGGACGGGTCGGGTCGGGCCAGAGACAGGACAAGACGGGCCTGAGACAGGACAGGACTGGCCAGAGACAGGATGGGACGGGCTAGATACAGGAAGGGACGGGCCAGAAACAGGACGGGCCAGATACAGGACGGGACGGGCCAGATACAGGACGGGACGGGCCAGAGACAGGATGGGACGGGTCAGAGATAGAATGGGACGGGCCAGATACGGGACAGGCCAGATACAAGACAGGATGGGCCAGATACGGGACGATACTGGCCAGAGACAGGATGGGACGGGCTAGAGACAGGACGGGATGAGCCAAAGACAGGACGGGCCAGAGACAGGAAGGGCCAGAGACAGGACTGGACAGGCCAGAGACAGGACTGGACGGGCCAGAGACAGGACTGGATAGGCCAGAGACAGGATGGGACAGGCCAGATACAGGACGAGACTGGGAGGGACTGGCCAGATATGGGACAGGACAGGCCAGATACGGGACAGGACGGGCCAGATATGGGAGCCCTCAACAAGCAGCCAAGACACATGCACACAGCCAGCAGAAGAAGGCAGTGTGCAGCCTGGCTTGGTGGGTAAGTCGGCGGTCTTGCATGGTGTAAGATGGGAAGCCATGCCAGCACGCCGCCAGGGATGTTACAATTAAGTAGGACGGGTCGGGTCGGGCCAGAGACAGGACAAGACGGGCCTGAGACAGGACAGGACTGGCCAGAGACAGGATGGGACGGGCTAGATACAGGAAGGGACGGGCCAGATACAGGACGGGACGGGCCAGATACAGGACGGGACGGGCCAGAGACAGGATGGGACGGGTCAGAGATAGAATGGGATGGGCCAGATACGGGACAGGCCAGATACAAGACTGGCCAGATACAGGACGGGCCAGATACGGGACAGGCCAGATACGAGACTGGCCAGATAGGGGACGGGCCAGATACGGGACAGGCTGGGCCAAATACAGAACGGGACAGGCCAGATACGGGATGGGCCTGATACAGGACGGGACGGGCCAGATACGGGATGGGCCAGACACGGGATGGGCCAAACACGGGACAGGACCTGGCAACTCAGCAGTTGCACAGATCACGCTGAAGGATAGTGTTGCTCAGGCACCTTCCAATGGGTGGAGGTGGTTTAAGTATCCAGTGTCTCATAGCAATAGTCTGGGGACGCATTAGGAATGCGTGCACTGTTCCTTTAAGAATCAGGATGTGTGCCGCCCTCAACAAGCAGCCAAGACACATGCACACAGCCAGCAGAGGAACACAGTGCGCAGCCTGGATTGATGGGTAAGTCGGCGGTCTTACATGGTGGGAGATGGGAAGCCATGCCAGCACGCCGCCAGGGATGTTACAATTAAGTAGTGTAGGTCAGGCATAGAGAAAATGGAAGTTTTGCAAATAAATATTACAACTATTATTTAATAGGCAAACATCACATGTAGAGTTTGCATGATATACCTTCCTAGTACTTTATCTAAATTAGAAGCAAATTGTTTGAAGATTTTGAAGATTACTTCTACCTAAATGGCAAAAAATACATCTATCTTGGTGATGGATAGGACAGCTTGAGGGGATATGGAGGAGGCTGTTTTTTTGATAGGTGCATTTTAAACATTTTGCTAATAATTTATGGAAAGTATCATATTTTTCTAACTATTGAACTCACCTTAATTTAAAACACACCCCAGGTTAAATTTCCTGGAGGTGTAAATTTGTGGAGGATTTGATAATACTACCTTTAATGCTGTAAGGTAGAATAGAGTGGATAGAGATCTAATGTTAGTGCTTCTCTGCGACATGTATATTATACTCCTATACATTTGCAGCAGGCAATTTATATGTCTTTTATACAGCACATACATACACTGTGTTCCAAATTATTATGCAAATAATATTTTCTCAGATTTTCCCAAATTACCTATATGAATTGTAGTCATTGTAATTTTCCAGTCAAATAACTATTAGAGTACAATTGAAAGGTTTTTGTACAAACTGCCTATGATAACAGTATATTTTAAAAAAAATAAAACACTCAAACTGCACTCAAAATGCATGTTCCAAATTATTATGCACAGCAGAGTTTCCAACCTTTTTATTTTATATGTCCTTACATTTAGTTGGGGATTATCTAAATATATGAGTTCACTTGTTCTTTTTTATTGTGGAATTTAAGTGTATTATTGTTTAATTTTTGTATGTTGTTGTAAAGTTTTGTTATATATTTTTTGTCTTGTTGGTCTACTCTTTTTTTATGTTAATGAGAATTATGTCATTTCCGTGGATCTGTGTATAAATGTCTTGACTGAATGTATTTAACCACAATTGAAAAAAGCCTTGGACAGGCTGAAACGTCTTGTATGAGTTGTGGAATAAATCAACTGATTATCAACACGTGAGTGCCGGGATTTTCTTTTTCTACAGACATTGTTTTCCACGTGCACCACCCTAGCTATACGGAGTGCCGACTATTCCTTTTCTGTTGCTTACATGTGAACTGCCTCCCGCCATCATAGACACTCCTTTTGATGATGCTCCAGAGGTTCTCAATGGGGTTGAGGTCAGGGGAGCATGGGGGCCACACCATAAGTTTGTCCCCTTTTATGCCCACAGCAGCCAGAGATGCAGATGTGTTATGTGCAGCATGAGTCTGGGCATTATCATGCACGAAAATGATCTTGCTGCGGAATGCACGGTTCTTCTTCTTGAACCATGGCAGGAAGTGCTGTTTGAGAAACTCAACATACATTATGGAGTTCATCTTTACCCCTTCAGGGATTCTAAAAGGACCGACAATCTCTCTCCCCATGATTCCAGCCCAAAACATTACTCCACCTCCTCCTTGTTGGCGCCGTAGCCGTGTTTGCATGGGGTGTCCATCAACCAGCCATCCTCCACTCCATCCATCTGGACCATCGAGATCATTTCATGCATGATAATGCCCCGTCTCATGCTGCACATGACACATCTGCATCTCTGGCTGCTGTGGGCATAAGAGGGGACAAACTTATGGTGTGGCCCCCATGCTCCCCTGACCTCAACCCCATTGAGAACCTCTGGAGCATCATCAAGATGAGTGTCTATGATGGCGGGAGGCAGTTCACATCTAAGCAACAGCTCTGGGAGGGTATTCTGTCCTCATGCAAAACAATTGAAGCAGAAACCATCCAAAACCTGACAAATTCAATGAATGAGAGAGTTCAGAAGCTCCTTTCGAACAAGGGGTCCTATGTGCAAATGTTACATCACCTAGAATAAAGTTTTGAGTTGAAAACTGTTTGATTTCAGTTTGTAATAACCTGCTAATGCTTATAATTTCAAAAATGACCATTTTTTTGTTCTTTATTAAAATGAAAAGGTTGGAAGCTCTGCTGTGCATAATAATTTGGAACATGCATTTTGAGTGCAGTTTGAGTGTTTTATTTTTTTTTTTAATATACTGTTATCATAGGCAGTTTGTACAAAAACCTTTCAATTGTACTCTAATAGTTATTTGACTGGAAAATTACAATGACTGCAATTCATATAGGTAATTTGGGAAAATCTGAGACAATATTATTTGTATAATAATTTGGAACACAGTGTAATCACATCACTGCTGAATGCACAGTACAATGCACATTAAGCTCTGCTATGCATGCACACTGCTCTGCTCCATACATATGTAACACAGGTGCTGGAATGCAACGCACAGAGACACAAAATGGGAACAGTTAGGGATATATATAAAACCACTTTATACAAGTATTATGCAAGGGGGTTAGTAACAGGGATAATGAACAGCAAATTGGAATAACAATGAGAAACAGCTTCAGTGAATAATGGTAAAGTTCTTTGCAAAAGTGTGATGCATCCAGTCGTGGGAGTCACCACGTGAGTTTCTCTTTGTATGGCCGTAGCGGGGGGGTCACCGGTTATTCCCGCTAGGCCGCAAGTCTCTTCCGGATAAAGTCTATCAGATCCCTTTTAGCCTCCCACACACCAACCAGCCCCCTCCCAACCTGAAATCCTAATCGCAACTGTCCCTGGTACCGTGAGTGGAAATTGGAAGTGACGGCCCTGTTCACTTGCGCGATTCCTCCGCTGCTGCTGGCGCGTCTCTCCTGTCACAGTCCTCTCTCAGCTCTTCTCAGCTTGACCGTCGACGGTAGTCTCTCAGGCTTGGGGTAAGGGGATCCAGACCTCGGCTATTGACAGACGGCATCAGTTCCCAGGAATTTACTCTGTGTGGGACGCAGGCCCTGACTCTGGGCCACACATGGAGGGATCAGGTCGCTTCTGTGGGGAGTCCAGAACTTCTCAGGCTGCGTCTGACTCTGATGCAGCACAGGCCTCTGGCTGGGGCCTGCCGCGCTGGCATCTGTAGTCCCTCTGGAACACATCTGTTCCACTCTGCAGCCTGGCGCCAAATCTCCCTGTGTCTTGGCACGCTGGGCTTTTATATCCAGGAAATCCATCCTGGAGGTCACCTGATCAGGTGCAGCATCTGAATCTCTTCCCCCTCCAACTCTTCTGGCATAACTTGGTTCCGCTTTATTTCGTCTGGTCAGCAGATGGCAACCTTTCCTCATCTCTGGCACATCCTGCAAGAATCCTCCTTTATTGCACTCTACTACATTCCTCCCACCTCTTTGCTTGCCAGTCCTCGGGCAAGTGGACTTCTTGCTGGGTTGACGTCTCCTTCCAGGCAGCACAAGTTGAGACAAGAGTTGAGCACACTCTTCTGTTTTCTGTTGAATCTGAGACCATATAAACTCCTCTTGGGCAAACCGGTTATTGGGAATTCCGGCATTAGCCCGCCCAGTCTGGCGGAGCTGCTCTTCCAGAGGTGATTCTGGAGGTCCTGAATAATCAATCACTGGGGACTGCAAATCGCCTCCCGATTCATTCTCTGCCCCACTTGAGGATGACGCTGGCAACTCTGACAGACTCAACAGTACTGTAGCCCATCCTTCTTCATCCCCCAAGACCCCTGTTTGTGGTGCCTCAGCAACCTCAGTTGGAGATTCAGTCCCATGACAGTCCTCCACTTTGGAAGAGCAGGGCCGCAGCATGTTACGGTGAAACACCCTAGATGTCGTGGTGTCATTCCCTTTGGGTCGGACCTCGTAGACCGGGTTATCTGGGTGGACCTTCTTCACCACTCGATAAGGTATCGCCTCCCAACGGTGACCCAGTTTACTTCCGAGCTGCTTGGCTCGCAATAGCTCACGGTCTCCTGACTGGAGTGGTCCACCCAAGGTCAGGGGCCGACTTGAATGTTCCACTTCCCCGTACTTCTATTCAACCAACCTCCTCAAAGTGTGAAGTCGGCGTCGGTGCACCCGAATCCAGGTACTTGGGCTGCTGCCCGGGCAGGGGTCTTCTGCTTCTAGCTCCAGTTCGGTGATTTATCATCCATTCCTCCCAAACAGCGACATGTAAGGGGTGTAGCCAGTAGTCGCATGTATTCGATTGTTATACACCCACACCAGCTCAGACACAAATTCGGACCACTTCATCTTCTTGTCTTCTTCCAGAGTTGGCAACATCTGCTTCGCAGGCCCCATTCCCCTGGGGGTGATATGGCGTTGCTCGAGACTTATCGATTCCAGAGATACGATACAGC
Source organism: Phyllobates terribilis (assembly GCF_046119375.1). Classification (NCBI taxonomy): domain Eukaryota; kingdom Metazoa; phylum Chordata; class Amphibia; order Anura; family Dendrobatidae; genus Phyllobates; species Phyllobates terribilis. The sequence continues at coordinate 122,412 of NW_027363395.1, forward strand.
TCATCCATCACTCGCCCCTGGAAGCAGGTCCCCTGGTCGGAATGTATTCGCTTCGGGCACCCATATATTCGAATGAAATCTTGGCAGATGTCCTTAGCCGCAGCTTCTGCTGTCTGGTCTCGAGTAGGAGTCACCACTGCGAACTTGGTCAAGTGGTCAGTCATCACCAAGCAGTACCCGTAGCCATTGTATGAAGTTCCGATCATCAGGTAGTTAATGATCAGGACATCCAAGGGTGCAGAAGTTTACATTGTCTGTACAGGAGCTACCTGTTCCGGGGGCTTACTTAGCTCACACTGGCGACATTTTCGGCAAACTCCCTCAACTTCCTGCCACAGTTAAGGCCAGTACAGCAGTTGTTGTAACCACCAGAAGGTTTTCTCCACACCAAAGTGAGCGCCCCTCTCATGAGCTTCTTTGGTCAGCTGTACCACTAGTGCCTCTGGAACCAGTACTTGCCAGGTAACGTCGAACTCTCGAGGTAGTTGGATCCTTTGGCATACCAAGCCATCCCTCAGAAAGAGCCTTTCCCACTGGCCCAAGATTTGCAGGGTAGTTGGGAGCAAAGCAGCCCTGGCCTTCTAATCTGGCTTTTTCCCCAGGGCGACCCATTCTCTAAGTTTCGCCAGATCTGGGTCAGACTGCTGTAGATGTATCCTCTCGTCTCTTGATCGTCCTAGAATTTGAGTGGGTCTAGGCTCTTCTCCAGACTCCTGAGCGTCTACTACAGCAGCGGCAAGCTAACTGAAATCCGGGATCTCGTCGCCTTCAAGCTCTTCGTCTATATCTCTCTTTGGTCCCGCTTGGGTGACTCGGGACAAGGCGCCTGCATGCATGTTCAGGGCCTTAGACCGATATGCGATCTTGTACTGGTACTTAGACATCCTCGCGACCCACCGCTGTTCCAACGCACCCAACTTCGCATTCTCCAGGTGGGCCAATGGGTTGTTGTCTGTTCGCACTTGTACTTCTGATCCCGACAAGTACTCCGCAAATTTCTCTGTCATGGCCCACACCAATGCCAGCAACTCCGGTTTGAACGAACTATAGTTGTCTGGGTTCTTCCCTTGTATCCCGTAGTGACCGACTAGCATATGCGATCACCCTCTCTCTTTCTTCCTGTACTTGTGCCAACACTGCTCCCAGACCATGCAAGCTTCCATCGGTGTACAACACGAAGAGCTGTGAAAAGTCAGCGTAGGCTACAATTGGAGCATCCGTTAGCGCCATCTTTAATGCTCGGAAGGCTTCCTCTTGTCGTGGGCCCCACTAAATAGGTTGTCACTTGGCTCCCACCGCTGTTCCTCTCAGGAGCTCATTGAGCGGTACCGCAATCTTAGCAAAGTCTTTCACGAATCGGCGGTAATATCCGACGAGCCCCAGAAATGCCCTCAGTTCCCTCAGGTTGGTGGGTGTGGGCCACCTCTGTACCGCAGCTACTTTCTCTGCAGTGGGGGTGCACTCCTGCACTGGACACAGTGTGTCCCAAATAGTCAATCTCCTGCTTGAATAAATGACACTTGCGAGGCTTGATCTTCAAGCCATGTCTCCGAAGTCGCTCTAACGCTTGTTCCAGCTGGCGGAGATGATCTTCAAACGTTGCATCCTGCCGACTACGCCAAATATAACACAGGTGCCTGAATGCAACGCACAGAGACACAAGACGGGAACAGTCAGGGATATATATAAAACGACTTTATATGTATAACAAGTATTATGCAAGGGGGGTTAGTAACAGGGATAATGAACAGCAAATTGGAATAACAATGAGAAACAGTTTTAGTGAATAACGGTAAAGTTCTTTGCAAAAGTGTGATGCACCCAGTCGTGGGAGTCACCACGTGAGTTCTCTTTGTATGGCCCTAGCGGGGGTCACCTGTTATTCCCACTAGTCTGTAAGTCTCTTCCGGATAAAGTCTATCAGATCCCGTTTAGCCTCCCACACACCAACCGGCCCCCTCCCAACCTTAAATCCTAATCCCAACTGTCCCCAGTACCATGAGTGGAAATTGGAAGTGACAGCCCTGTTCACTTGCGCGATTCCTCCGCTGTTGCTCTCTTGTCGCAGTCCTCTTTCGGTCCTCTCGGCTTGACCGTCGACAGTAGTCTCTCACGCTTGGGGTAAGGGGATCCAGATCTCGGCTCTTGACAGATGGCGTCCGTTCCCAGTAACTTACTCTGTGTGGGCGCAGGTCCTGACTCTGGGCCACACGTGCATGGCTCAGGGCGCTTCTGTGAGGAGTCCAGATCTTCTCAGGTGGCTTCTGACTCTGATGCAGCACAGGCCTGGGATCTGTGGTCCCTCTGGAACATGTCTGCTCCACTCTGCAGCATGGCGTCAAATCTCTCTGTGTCTTGGCGCGCTGGGCTTTTATATCCAGGAAATCCTTCCTGGAGGTCACCTGATCAGGTGCAGCATCTGAATCTCTTCCCCCTTCAACTCTTCTGGCATAACTTGATTCTGCTTTATTTCGTCTGGCCAGCAGATGGCAACCTTTCCTCATCTCTGGCACATCCTGCAAGAATCTTCCTTCATTACACTCTACTACACATTCACACAGTTCAGTGGCACACAGCTGTCTTACATACACATATCTCTGCTCACATACATACACACACCCCTGCAGCATGCACACAGCTCAGCTACATGAAAACACACAACTCTCATACATTCACAGACATAGCTTTCCTATATACACACATGTCTCATATATACACATACAGCTCCACTATGTACACTCGCACACACAGATATATATATATACGGTTGTGCTCAAAAGTTTACATACCCTGGCTGAATTTTTGCTTTCTTGGCCTTGTTTCAGAGAATATGAATGATAAAAAAAAACTTTTTCTCCACTCATGGTTATCGGTTGGGTGAAGCCATTTATTGTCAAATTACTGTGTTTTCTCTTTTTAAATCTTAATGACAACCAAAAACATCCAGATGACTCTGATCAAAAGTTCACATACCCCAGGTCTTAATACCGTGTATTGCCCCCTCTAACATCAATGACTGCTTGAAGTCTTTTGTGGTAGTAGTGGATGAGGTTCTTTATTTTCTCAGAATGCGCACTTGAGATCTCCCCAGAGTCTCTCAATGATATTGAGGTAAGGAGACTGAGATGGCCACTCCACAACCTTCACTTTGTTCTGCTGTAGCCAATGACAGGTCGACTTGGCCTTGTGTTTTGGATCGTTGTCATGTTGGAACGTCCAAGTACGTCCCATGCGCAGCTTCCAGGCTGATGAGTGCAAATTTGCCTCCAGTATTTGCTGATAACATGCTGCATTCATCTTTCCTTCAACTTTTACCAAGTTTCTTGTGCCTTTGTAGCTCACAAATCCCCAAAACATCAGCGATCCACCTCCGTGCTTTAAGGTAGGAATGGTGTTCCTTTCATCATAGGCCTTGTTGACCTCTCTCTAAATGTAACGTTTATGGTTGTGGCCACAAAGTTCAATTTTGGTCTCATCACTCCAAATTACCTTGTTCAAGAAGTTTTGAGGCTTGTCTCTGTGCTGTTTGGCGTATTGTAGGCAAGATACTTTGTGGCATTTGCACAGTAATGGCTTTCTTCTGGCGACTCCACCATGCAGCCCATTTTTCTTCAAGTGCCTCCTTATTGTGCATCGTGAAACAGCCAACCGCTAGTTTTCAGAGAGTCCTGAATTTCAGCTGATGTTATTTGTGGGGTTGTCTTTGCATCCTGAACAATTTTCCTGGCAGTTGTGGCCTAAATTTTTGTTGGTCTACCTGACCGTGGTTTGGTTTTTACAGAGCCCCTGATTTTCCATTTGTTAGTCACGGTTTGAACTCTGCTGACTGGCATTATCAATTCCTTAGATATCTTTTTGTATCCCTTTCCTGTGTTATACAGTTCAACTACCTTTTTCCGTAGATCCATTGACAATTCTTTTTCTTTTCCCCATGACTCACAATCCAGAAACGTCAGTGGCTGGATAAAAGATGCAAGAGTCTGTCTGGATCCCAGAAACTCACTCAGCTTTTATGCACACACACTGATTACAAGCAAACAGGTCACAGGTGAGGATGTTACCTTTAGTAGCCAAATTCTGAGCATGTTATCAGGACAAAATTACCAGGGTATATGAACCTTTGATCAGGGTCATTTGGATGTTTTTTGGTTGTCATTAAGATTTAAAAAGAGAAAACACACTAGTTTGACAATAAATGGCTTCACCCAACCAATAACAATGAGTGGAGAAAAAGTTTTTTTGTTATCATTCATATTCTCTGAAACAAGGCCAAGAAAGGAAAAATTCTGCCCTGGTATGTAAACTTTTGAGCACAACTGTATATATACACAAACGCACATAAAACAGACATACACACAACAACTGTATACATTACCACATTTTGAAATTCCTTTCAGGAATGTGACTTATCACATGATGTGAAATGTCCTTCTGCTAAACTGGAACGTGCAGTATCCTTACAGGTCCCAGTATCTTTCCTGTACCGCACCGATCAGATAGATCAGTGAAGGACAAGCACAGAGAGCATAGTTCTCTCAGTGATCAGGAAAGATGCTGTCATCACTCTCCTCGTGCAGAATAATCTGCCTCCAGACTGTAAGACGCATACACTTTTTAGCAAGTTTTTTCATTGCTAAAAAGTGTGTCTCATGTCTAATAGATACTGGTGGTAAAATTTACATTTGTTTACAACGCATTTTTGCCATGTATGTTATCATGGGTCAAAACCAAGAGTTTTAGCATGCTGAGTGAGTTCTCTTGTGGTGCCTTTAGCACTGATAAGTTGTCACACTCTTGCCTATAATTTTAATATTCTTCCAGTAAATTTTAGAACCCCTTCTTGAAGAAGCCCGTACGAAACGTACGTAAAGGGGGATATCCTTACGTGGCTGACCGCCGACTACTGATAGCTGATTGCTGACTGCGCTTTGTTTGGTAATTATGTTTTCATAGGATATTTAATGAATTTATGAAGATCCATAGTGAATTTGTTCAAAGGGATGGTGCCTTTTAGACATGGGTTTACTCTGTTATGAGGTGCTAAGTTACATTTGAGGTTTAAGGCCCTTTTGACACCATCAATATGCCAAATGATGGATGGACATATATTATTTAGCAAGTTGTATTAAAGAGGTAATTTCTCTATTTATTTATTAAATGTAAAACTTGCTGCTTGTCGCCATTAGATGGCGATATTGTAACACCATCCCTTGGCATTCTTTCACTATAGAGATCTATGTACTGTTTATCCTGTCTTCTGAATAAAGATGCAATTCAGTGTTTGGTCATGCCATGTGATGCCTATTTATGCTATACTTGTATGCCTTTTTTAATAATTTTTTTCTGTTGTTTTTTATTGTGAATGAAATAAAGAATTGTTATTTTTTAAGAAACCTCGATCTGTGTTCATTGGTTTCAGTAAACTTTATAAGCCTGACAGTCTTTCTAGAAGACATATTGAGATGCATTTAAGTACTTGGGGTCCGTTAAATATAATTGATGGTGCCCAGTTCAGGAGATGTATGGATGCTATAGGTGAAGGCCATGTCATTATGTTCCACTACCTACTAAAAAAAATAAGTAGTGTAGGTCAGGAATTGAGAAAATGGAAGTTTTGCAAATAAATATTACAGCTATTATTTAATAGGCAAACATCACATGTAGAGTTTGCATGATATACAGTACAGACCAAAAGTTTGGACACACCTTCTCATTTAAAGTTTTTTTTGTATTTTCTTGACTATGGAAATTGTATATTCACACTGAAGGCATCAAAACTATGAATTAACACATGTGGAATTATATACTTAACAAAAAGGTGTGAAACAACTGAAAATATTTCTTATATTCTAGGTTTTTCAAAGTAGCCACCTTTTCCTGATGACTGCTTTGCACACTCTTGGCATTCTCTTGATGAGCTTCAAGAGGTAGTCACCGGAAATGGTCTTCCAACAATCTTGAAGGAGTTCCCAGAGATGTTTAGCACTTGTTGGCCCTTTTGCCTTCACTCTGCGGTCCAGCTCACCCCAAACCATCTTGATTGGGTTCAGGTCTGGTGACTGTGGAGGCCAGGTCAGCTGGCGTAGCACCCCATCACTCTCCCTCTTGCTCAAATAGCCCTTACACAGCCTGGAGGTGTGTTTGGGGTCATTGTCCTGTTGAAAAATAAATGATGGTCCAACTAAACGCAAACCGGATGGAATAGCAATGCTCTGTAAGATACTGTGGTAGCCATGCTGGTTCAGTATACCTTCAATTTTGAATAAATCCCCAACAGTGTCACCAGCAAAGCACCCCCACACCATCACACCTCCTCCTCCATGCTTCACGGTGGGAACCAGGCATGTAGAGTCCATCCGTTCACCTTTTCTGCGTCGCACAAAGACACGGTGGTTGGAAGCAAGGATCTCAAATTTGGACTCATCAGACCAAAGCACAGATTTCCACTAGTCTAATGTCCATTCCTTGTGTTCTTTAGCCCAAACAAGTCTCTTCTGCTTGTTGCCTGTCCTTAGCAGTGGTTTCCTAGCAGCTATTTTACCATGAAGGCCTGCTGCACAAAGTCTCCTCTTAACAGTTGTTGAAGAGATGTGTCTGCTGCTAGAACTCTGTGTGGCATTGACCTGGTCTCTAATCTGAGCTGCTGTTAACCTGCGATTTCTGAGGCTGGTGACTCGGATAAACTTATCCTCAGAAGCAGAGGTGACTCTTGGTCTTCCTTTCCAGGGGCGGTCCTCATGTGAGCCAGTTTCTTTGTAGCGCTTGATGGTTCTTGCAACTGCACTTGGGGACACTTTCAAAGTTTGCCCAATTTTTCGGACTGACTGACCTTCATTTCTTAAAGTAATGATGGCCACTCGTTTTTCTTTACTTAGCTGCTTTTTTTCTTGCCATAATACAAATTCTAACAGTCTATTCAGTAGGACTATCAGCTGTGTATCCACCTAACTTCTGCACAACACAACTTATGGTCTCAACCCCATTTATAAGGCAAGAAATCCCACTTATTAAACCTGACAGGGCACACCTGTGAAGTGAAAACCATTTCCGGTGACTACCTCTTGAAGCTCATCAAGAGGAATGCCAAGAGTGTGCAAAGCAGTCATCAAAGCAAAAGGTGGCTACTTTGAAGAATCTAGAATATAAGACATATTTTCAGTTGTTTCACACTTTTTTGTTAAGAATATAATTACACATGTGTTAATTCATAGTTTTGATGCCTTCAGTGTGAATGTACAATTTTCATAGTCATGAAAATACAGAAAAATCATTAAATGCGAATGTGTGTCCAAACTTTTGGTCTGTACTGTACCTTCCTGGTACTTTATGTAAATTAGAAGCAAAATTGTTTGAAGATTACTTCTACCTAAATGGCAGAAAATGCACCTATCTTGGTGATGGATAGGACAGCTTGAGGGGATATGGAGGAGGCTGTTTTTTGAAAGGTGTAATTTAAATATTTTGCTAATAATTTATCGAAAGTATCATATTTTTCTAACTACTGAACTAATCTTTAAAACACACCCCAGGTTAAACTTCCTGGAGGTGTAAATTTGTGGAGGATTTGATAATACTACCTTTAATGCTGTAAGGTAAAATAGAGTGGATAGAGATCTAATGTTAGCATTTCTATGCAGCATGTATATTATTCTCATACATGTGCAGCAGGCAATTTATATGCATTCTATGCAGCACACACATACTCGCATCACTATGAATGCATAGTACATGCAAATTAAGCTCTGGTATTCATGCACACAGCTCTGCTACATACATACCCATAACTCAGTTACACACAGCTGTCTTACATACACACATCCATCTTTGTTACATACATTCCCACACCCCTGCAGCATACACACAGCTCAGCTACATACAAACATACAACTCTCCTACATTCACATACATAGCTTTCCTATATACACACATCTCTCATATATACACATACAAAGTACACTCACACACACCTCTTTTGATGTGCCTTTAGCACTAATAAGTTGTCACACTCTTGCCTATAATTTTAATATTCTTCCAGTAAACTTTATAAGCCTGACAGCCTTTCTAGAATACATATTGAGATGTACCATATTTTTCGGACTACAAGATGCACTGTTTTCCTCCAAAATTTTGGAGGGAAGTGGGGGGGTGCGTCTTTTAGTCTGAATATATACATATATGCTGTGGGTGGTAGTGGGTGTGGGGGGAGCAGGTGCGGCGGAGGAGCGGGGCACAGGAGGCAGTAGCCAGCTGCTGCATCCTACACTGTGCCCGCTGCTAAAGAAAATTAATATTCACTGCTCCCCACGCCCATGGGTGTGTAGAGCAGTGAATATTCATTTTCCTTAATAGCGGGCATACTGTACTCGCAGCGCAGCTCCTCGGCGGTCATGTGTGCCCGCTATTAAAGACCATGAATATTCACTACAACCCACTTCCATGGGAAAGGTCCCAGTATCTTTCTCTCCTGTACCGCACTGATCAGATAGATCATTGACCTGCCTCCGGACTTTAAGACGCATACACTTATTAGCAAGTTTTTTCATTGCCAAAAAGGGCGTCTTATTATCTAATAGATACTGGTGTTAAAAATTACATTTGTTTACAATACACACAGCCATTGTATACATTACCACATTTTGAAATTCCTTTCAGGAATTTCTGGTTAAATAACCCTATAGGACTTTCCCATTGTCTTTGGAATTATATTGTCGTTTGAAATCCCAGTAGGACTTGCACACATAGACTTGCATTGAATAAAAAGCAAGAAAAAAATCAGACAGCACACGAACCGTGCATATGCTGGCCTATTTTTATGCACACATCTCAAAGGAACCACAAAAATTCCTCAGCCAAGTACAATGAATTCACAGCCAGAAACATCAGGATGGATAGAATAAACAAATGTTCTGTATTTTTATATATAATTTCACAAGCCCCCTACATTTAATAAACTTGCACCCTTAGGTGACTTTCATGTGGCTCTAAAGGGTGTTCAGCCTGGTTTATCCTAATAAATAATTGTAAAAAATTACGTGGGGTTCCCCCTATTATTGATAATCAGCAAAGGTAAAGCAGACAGCTGTGGGCTGATACTATGAGTCTGAGAAGGTCCTTTCTTTATTGGACACTTCCCAGCCTAAAAATACCAGCCCGCAGCCGCTCTACAAGTGGCGCATCACATGAGATACCCCAATTCTGGCGCTTTGCCTCACTCTTCCCAATTGCCCTGCTGTGGTGGCAATTGAGGTAATGGTACTTGGGGTTTATGACAGTGGTGATTTGTCAAAAATCACAGGCCAATATTGAGTCAATGGGCAGCTAATGGTACCCACGTTCCGGTGCCGTTTCTCACCCTGTGAAGGTCCTATTCATACCAAACTTTCACGGTGAACAGAGCTCATCTACACCTACACAAAGCTGGTTCGGGTACCAGGTTAGGCCAAAATCCGGTAACGTTTACTTTGGTACTGAGGGTCCAATCTGAAACCTGAGATAATCATTTTGTAACACTAGATCTCCTGTTTCCACAGACACATCACATGTACTTTTCTTAGTACTACAACCAGCTTATGTTAACCAAGTAGCAGTCAGGGGTATACCGTCCATAGCGGCAGCCCGCGCAGTGGCTATGGGGCCCTTGAGACAGGGGGGCCCGATGTTAAAACAGTATCAGACCCCTCCATCCGCCCCCATCACAATTTCAACAGTATCTGCATCCTTGGGATGCAAACACAGTTGAAAACAAACAGGCTTGGTCAGAACCACCGGAGGATTCTGTGGCCCGGAGTCGGGTGAAAGATCTACCTCTGCTCCTCTGGCTGCACTGCTCTGAAAGTGCAGGAGAGGAGGCTCCTCCCACCAGCCCCAGGCTCCAGCAGAGTTGCTGCCTACAGCATGGCCCCTACTCTCCTGGATGTGTCCCCTGCTGCTTACTTCTCCGTTCTCCTCCTCCTGCCTTCACCCCTACAATTAAAGCAAGATAGCTCTGCAGTCGGGCCCTGGGGGATGGGAGGCTGCACCAGAGAGAAATACATCATGTGCAATCATCTGCAGAGAGGTTAAGTTCATGTGTAATGTGTGTGTATATGTGTGTGTGTGTGTGTGTGTGTGTGTGTGTGTGTGTGTGTGTGTGTGTGCTTACGTGTGTGTACAGGTGCTTCTCACAAAATTAGAATATCATCAAAAAGTTAATTTATTTCAGTTCTTCACTACAAAAGGTGAAACTCATATATTATATAGAATCATTACAAACAGTGTGATCTATTTCAAGTGTTTATTTCTGTTAATGGTGATTATGGCTTGCAGCCAATGAAAACACAAGTCATTATCTCAGTAAATTAGAATACTTTATAACAGCTTGAAAAATGTTTTTAAAATCCGAAATGTTGGCCTGCTGAAATGTATGTTCAGTAAATGCCCTCAATACTTGGTCGGGCTCCTTTTGCATCAATTATTGCATTAATGCGGCGTGGCATGGAGGCGATCAGCCTGTGGCACTGCTGAGGTGTTATGGAAGCTCAGATTGCTTTGATAGCAGCCTTCAGCTCGTCTGCATTGTTGAGTCTGGTATCTCTCATCTTCCTCTTGACAAGCGGACATAGATTCTCTATAGGGTTAAGGTCAGGCGAGTTTGCTGGCCAATCAAGCACAGTGATACTGTTGTTTTTAAACCAGGTATTGGTACTTTTGGCAGTGTGGACAGGTGCCAAGTCCTGCTGGAGAATGACATTTCCATCTCCAAAAAGCTTGTCGGCAGAGGGAAGCATGAAGTGCTCTAAAATTTCGTGGTAGACGGCTGCGCTGACTTTGGTCTTGATAAAAGACAGTGGACCTAAACCAGCAGATGACATGGCTCCTCAAACCATCACTGATTGTGGAAACTTCACACTATTCCTCAAGCAGCTCGGATTGTGCGCCTCTCCACTCTTCCTCCAGACTCTGGGACCTTGACTTCCAAATGAAAATTGGAACTCTGGGACCTTGTGGAGTGTGTCAATGACTGCCTTCTGGACATCTGTCAAGTCAGCAGTCTTACCCATGATTGTGGAGCCTACTGAAACAGACTAAACAACCTGTTTTTTTGTTAATTATTCTAATTTACTGAGATAATGACTTTTGTGTTTTCATTGGCTGTGAGCCATAATCATCAACATTAACAGAAATAAGCACCTGAAATAGATCACTCTGTTTGTAATGACTCTATATAATATAGTTTCACTTTTTGTGTTGAAGAACTGAAATAAATGAACTTTTTGATGATATTCTAATTTAGATGCACCAGGTGACAGCTGATGTAGTCAGCCATCATGTGCCTTAACAGCCATGGGTGTGTATTGCTAATAAAAATATGGATCTCTTATAGCCTACATATTGTAACATATTGTTTATATGCTTTGATAAAGTGTGGTCATTAGACCAAGTGTGGAATGTACTGCAAATATGGTTGTCTGAATCCAAGCACTATAATATTGCAATATACTGCAGTATAATATTGGTATACTCTGATACTGAGAAACTAGTTCTTTCACATGAACTGTCCTTGATGCATGCTATCCACAAAGTGTTTGCTAGGTGTCAATACAGTAAGACAATGTTAATTGTTCTATGGTCTATGAAGTTGTGTGTTTCAAAGATTCATTATCCTGATTTGTACACAAGTGACCACTGTGATATTTGCTTTGACAAATAGTGTTATTGTAACCAAAATACTGATTCAAATAATGTGTGTACACTTACCATTATGTTCCATGAGAAATACATAGATCTATTGTCTAAAACAATGTTTATAAGTAAACTTCTCGAAATTACAGAACCTGGCCAATTCGGTATTATCGATGAATCATACTTATAAACATTAACCAGCTTTATGCTTCCATTGTCTAAACCTTATAAAAGTCACTGTAATCATGATACAGACATAAGCTTTCTTGTGTAGACTTCTCAGGGGTTCTCTGTCAATTAGACAGATGATGCTCATAAACTCCTAGATGAAGAAGCCATAAGTTGTACCTGCACTGATGTGTAGTGTTGTATGTACCTGCCCATGCAGTGTTGTGTAGACTTCCAGCGATTTCTCTGTCTTGGTGAAATTTCTTCTCTGATCTTCCAGACGGATGATGTTTAAAAGCTCCTTGGTGATGAAGTGAATACATATATATATGTACTTAACCTTTGTATTATAACATGTACAAAAGTGTATGCAATATCAGCATATCATACTATTCCTTTAATTATATATTTTACGTTTTATATCAACTATTATAAATAAAATTGCGTTATATTGCAAAGGGTTGCCTTCTTTAAAGCCGGATCCGAACCTTAGTGTCAAAACTATTGGCAAAACATTTGGCGTAGTCGGCAGGATACGCAGAAGGCTCAGAAGTTCTTTTTGTTAAAAATTACAATCATCTTGAATTTATAAGGACTCTGTGTGATAAGGTGTGATAGAGTGATATTGCAGTGATATTGCGTAAAGCATGCCTTTCTTTAAGAGAAAGGTAGGTGTGAGTCTATTGAGATTCCTGGTTGGGAACAGACTCCCTTTAATATTTTGGCAACCAAATGGTCCCACAGTGTTGGTTTGAGTGAACCATGAGACAAATGTCAGAAGGATGCGGAACCTGATGATGTGGTTTCATGCTTGCAGAAAGTGAAAGTAGAAAAAGGTAAAGAGTTGGGTGCTGTTGGCAGGCGTGGATGTGTTAAGGGAGGGCAATAACCCTTCACGGTTGACCAAGTGAGTGTCAAAATTATTATGTTGATTGGCAATCCACAGAAAACCAAACGGAGGCAATGTGTGCTCTGTATTGGGAGGATGCAAAGAATCTCTGATCCCGTTTATTTTGCTTAGCATTTTATATTGCTTTGAGTATATCAAACAGCCAATCAACTCTACAGCCATACTACAATACTATAGGCTAACTGATGTTAGTACAATTATTACGGAAAACACATATATGGTCATATTATCATTGTTAGTTTGAAGCACTATGGAAATTTTACAAGGTCAAACCTGGCCTAAACAAGTTAGATAACAGAGTGTCTGACAAAATGTTCTCTTGAGAAAAAGTTAGTGTGAGATAAGTTCCATGGGAAGAAAAAGAAAGAATGTATGTTATGCAAGGAGTGATAATAATAACATGATTTTAAAGCAAGCAGCCAAAATGGAGTTGCTCTAGCATGAGTATCAATATGTCCTTTACATTCCCCCCTAAAAGTTATGTTATTATCAACAATAAAGGTGCTTTCCCAGGGTCATGGTTTGAGCCTGAGGGACATTGGTCTTCACCCAATTAGTGCCCTTGTTACCAATTGGGGCTGTCGCGGCATGTCCACCCCCCCTTGTTTGTTGATATAATCATAAAGTTCAGATCTGAAATTGGTTGGGGCAAGCGGGTAAAGGTCATCATTCCCTTGTCATCCAGGTCCTCAATGCTGGTTACATCTGGGAGGTCCGTGTACAGTAGCACTGGATGTCGGTTAACAGTGTCCTCCTTGCTCTCTGATGACTGGCAGGTTTTCCTCATGCAAAATGGGATACAATAAAAGACTAGTTTTAGTAAAACATATATTAACAAGCAAGCAACAATATGCAACACTCTTTGGTCAACTCGTTATGTTTGTTATACTCTTCCCTGAGTTTCCTAATGTCTCCATTTTAGTCTTTAACCGTATGGTAGAGTCGGGGTCAATATATGGGTCAATATAGTGACAACAGGCTGGGCCTACAACCTGACACACATCCCTCCTTGAGCTGCTGTCAAATAGTCCAGCACTAACGTATGTTGATTAGCCACTATAATAAGCTGATTCTGCACTGCAACAGTAGTATTAATTACTTCCAAAATATTCCAAATCTGGTCATCTAAGTAGTCAGTGACTTCCACTAACTTGTCCCACATTTATGTAACCATAGGGTAGAGGAAGACGGTACTGGCTATCTTATTGGGTACACTCATTTGTACTAAATGAGGTCTTCCTGATGGTCGTGGGGTGTTGTCTTTGGCACGTTTATAATGTTTATAGATGGTATGAAGAGGGATGGCTCTCATATCTACTTTACTATGGGGAATAAGATAAGTGGCTGAAGTTAGCCGGCCCAACGTACAAGTCCCCCCTACTCTGACTGGGAGCGATTTATACGCATTATTCCCACAGACCCAATATGTGGCTGATGGCAAATCCCATAAAGCAGAGTGCTGTAATACTAATTTATGTACCAAATTGATTAAAACGGTGTTATTTGATAACATACACCATGAAGACATTTGTCCCAGGGGGCTACAATATCCAACATCCGGATTGCCACATGTTGGATCACTAGGCTTATATTCAGAAGATTCATTACAAGGGACGTTACCAGATATTTTATAACGTGTCATCGGTACCTTTTATAAACAGATTTGCATGTACCCATGAGTGATTATGAATGTATCTTTCCAATAATGATGGTCTGGGACGGACCGCCAGAAAGGGCATACTAGCGGCTGAAACTGGTGAGTGAGTACATATCCAACAGTCACTGATCTGGTTGTTTTCTAATTGTCTCAATTCTTGTACCAAAATCTGATGGTCAGTAATGAACTTATTATTAAAGGGGTCAGTACTCTGTTGTAGGCTATTCCAGGTATTGACTAGTTTAACCATACATATTATCATAAAACATCTCAGCTGTTGGGATTGTCAGGAGCACTTGGTATGATCCGTCATACAATGGTTCTAGTCCGTGTTTCCGAACATGCTTCTTCACATACACATAATCTCCAGGCCTGAGGGTATGACAACCTTCTGCATCAGCTGGATCTGGAATAGAAGATGATACTAACGCATGGGTGTTAGTTAAGGCTTTGGCAAACTGAATCACATATTGCACAACATAATCTGTTTCTTCTGATAATTGTTGTGGGGTAAATCTAGCTATAGCTGGTTGTGACCTAAATAGTATCTCATAGGGTGACAGTTTGTGTTTCCCTATGGGGGTGGTGCGTATGTGATATAGTGCAATGGGAAGGAGCTCAGGCCACTGGGCCGTAGTCTCCTGCATCATTTTGGTTAACTGCCTTTTCAGTGTGCCATTCAATCTCTCCACCTTGCCACTTGACTGTGGATGGTAAGGAGTATGTAACATCACTGTTGATCCGATCATGGTAAGTATTTCTTGATATACGCATGAGGAAAAGCCTGGTCCTTCATCACTTTTGATAACTTCTGGGACTTCATACCGGCAAACAACTTCAGAGACCAGCTTCTTGGCGGTAGTCTTGGCAGTCATGTTTGGAACGGCGAATGCTTCTGGCCAACTGGAAAACATATCCACTACCCCTAAGCAGTCCATGGGCCCAGGCCGCAATGGCTGGATACAGGAGTCGAGGCAAACAGTACAGTTGTTTCTTCTTCCATAGCCCATCTATCAACTTAGCACCCACCTCCTTCTACGACTGGCGTTCTTTAGCGCGTAGAGCGTATGGAGCGTAGCTTTGTGATTGGAGGGACCGGTTGATGCTCTTCTGCAGGTTGATCCTGGGTTGGCACGGAATTTAGCTGTTTGGCCTGTTGCCGTGTAAGAGCCATGGACATGGATGTCAGAAGAAGAGCTGCTCGCTTAGCATGGAGATGAGCAAGTGCATTATCTCTTGCTTCAGGGGCATCTGGTCGGGTATGAGCTTTTACCTTTACGACAGCCAACTGTCTTGGTAGTTGCACCACTTCCATCAATTGTCTGATGCTTTCAGCATTTTTCACAGTCTGCAGTCAGAGCTTTGAGCTCTGCTTCTTGTGCTGACATACTGGGAGGTAAGACTGCTGCCTCTACCAATGTATCTTCAGTTGTGACAGCATATCCAGTATGAAACCTGCCAGAGGTGTCAACATATCTGGATCCATCCGTATATAACGTAAGTTCTGGGTCATCCAAGGGTACTTCCCCCACTAGAACAAGTGGAGTTGACTCCGCAGTAATTTGTTCCAGACAATCATGCGGTGGAGCCTTTTTCCCCTCTCCTTCAGGTGCTGGTAGCAGGGTGGCTGGGTTGATGGTGGTGTAACTTCACATTTTCTGGCAAAATCAACGAACACTGCAGCCACAGGTGTCTCTGTGTAGACAGATGTTTAGGTTGCTGTGTGGCGTGAACCGCTCGTAGACAGCTGGGGGAGAGATGCGCTAGGTAATAAACGACTGGGCGCTGCTTTGTACAGTGTCTCTGCGTGAGTACTCCGGCTGCATGTCCTCCTGTCTCAGAGGCATACAAATGGAAAGGTTGAGCATAGTCCAGATTTCCAAGGGCAGGGGCTGTCATTTTCCTTGACTTTAGTTGCTCAAAGGCTTGTTGCAGCTGTTCTTGGTGGTCCTTGTTGTTGACATCAGCCAGAGTGTCTTCTTTTAATGCATCTTAGAGGGGCGGCTGCATGAGACGTGAGGCATCTGGGATCCATTGTCTGCAGTATGTACATAGTCCGAGGAACCGTTGCAGCTCTATGGGATCTTTTGGGAACGGTAGTGCCTAGATGACCGTCTTCCTTTCTTCTGTGAGATGTCTGGCACCCTGAGTAAGGCAATGGCCTAAGAAGACCACTTGCCGGGCCAAAACTGAAGTTTCGAGGCTGAGACTCGACAATTCAGTTTTGCTAGATGCTTGAGGAGACTAACACTGGCCCTGATGGACATTTACTCCGTGTAAATGTAATATGTAATGTAATATGTAAATGCAAACAGAAACTGACAGTCTTTGTGTAGTGGAATGCTAATAAAAAAACAAAAACGTTTGCTAAATCAATTACTGTAAACCAGACAACGTGTATGTGCATCTATTAGGAACTTAAGGATACATGACCATCTAGAGAATTAGTTTACATCACCATATTTTAGCCCTAATGTCAAAGTGGACATAAATATGTGCTGTTGAGGGTAGTGGATTGATTAGCCAACTTATCCTGAGCCCATATTTTAAGGGCTTGACAGAAGTTAAACCCACTCTCATATGTATTGGCGTCTAATGCTCTGTCACACACTGATTATGATGATCTTCCTCATACACATTCTGGGTGTAGTGTGTATTGCTGCCTGTATTCTGGGTGTGCCAAGATGGCCGCAACCAGAAGGAAGCATACTACAGGAAGTATGCACCAAGATGGCCACCACCAAAGGGACATTTGGTCAGAGACCGGAGGTGATGCAATGGGTGTAGCAACTTGGCCGCTGCAGGAAGGGTTGGAACTTTGGGCGGACATAGGTATAACAGATGAGGATGGGGCACTAGACGTGGCTTGGGTAGTAGCGAGGGGAGTGCGTGACATGCAACACAGTAATCTACTGACAATGGATTCTGCTGGCCACAATTAGAACATTCCCAACAATTCATTACTCCGCCATTATCGGAGAGCAGTATCTTTGTAATACACATAACATAGCATCGTGTTTCCCTTATTGTCTGCATTTTCTTCCTCCATTCACCTTTTTTTTTTCTCCTGCTCTGTATCAAGCCAAGGCCGTTTTGCTATGCTAGCAGCTGTAACTGGGCGCTTATCTGGCAGCGTGCATATTTCAGTTAACCATTTAAGTTTCTCCACATATCCACATACTTTTTCCTTCTGTCAACAAACTCAGCGCAACCTTTTTTTTTCACATGCATTTACTTTTCAACATTTCAACATCCCATTATCTTCCTTGCTGCATTTAACATCTTGTACTGTAATCTTACACAATGACATTACTCTTTTGGTTTTCTCTACATGTATAACAAAATGACATGATAGCTGTCCGGCTCTTGTAGCCATCACCTCTCCTTCTCTTAACGGGCCATGGTCACGGATGTAATCATTAGATGCAGCTTGTATTGTAGGTCCCCCAATACGACATATCTCTGCAGCTAGCCCCCACCCATGCTGCAGTTTCGCATTTGCTGCGTTTACAATGATCCCAACCTGCTGTTGTGGTATACTCCCCATACCTATTCTCAGTATAGTAGAGAATTCTGAAGGACCATTTAGTAAATCAGACGCCACCTCCTCATACTAGCGTCCATGTTCTATTTCCCCAGTTTGGGAGAGGGTGAATAGGGAAGAGTTCAGAGGACCCTGGGTCCCTCTGAATGGAATATGATGGTAGGGGCAGGTGGGGGTAGTGATTCATAATACCCCCCGTCAGCGTTAAGTAATGGGTAGGTTGGTGCTACAACACCGGGTTTACGTGCGTGCTTCACAATTATAGCATGTCCTGCGCCATCCTGGATTAGTGACCCAACACACATTACAGAGCCAACCGTCTGGGTTATATGATGGTGGCTGGCTCTCAGTGGGAAGTGCAGGGTATTTAATCTCATAAGGTATAAATTGCTCAGTTTCCGGATTCAGGGGCTGGGGTATTGCTACATTTGTGGGAGATGCTTCTTTAGGGGCTCTAGATTTGGATTGTGGACACATAAGTTGGGAAGGGGGGGACCTACTTCCTCCTGTACTTTTTCAACATATCCTTCATCACAAATCTCATGTGCCACTTTCCTAAAGTTTTCAGCATCTTCCAACAATCCACAGCAGTCAACTAATCTACCCCTTTGCTGCCGGATGCCTTCATCCCACAACACAGGCTGAAGCCTCCCCTCCACAGGAAAATTTAACACCTTAAACACTTTTGGCACGTGCTTAAATGATCTTTTCCCTTCTCGACTGATCATGATATTCATCACATCCTCCCTCTCCTTCGGGGGAGACAAATTCTTTCTGCTCCACAGAAACATTGATTATTCACTACAACTGACAAAAAGATCCTTAATTTGTGCACAGCGGAGTCTGGCCAGAGCTCCCAGCTGTTCCACTACTAACTCACCCCTCCCGTCGGGGGAATTCTTTCACACAACAAATGAAAGGAGGTGCACTTCTGCTGCTATGCAGCTTTGCAGTTTTGCAGCGCACCGGACACTCGATATACGTATATCTACTTGCGTGTCCTACCCAATCTTCGATCACCTGCCGCGACTGAAACTAACAATGTTCAGTCTCTCCTAAGGATTTTTGTCCGAAGCTGAGAAAGATTCACACAATATTCACTTGTAAATCCAAGGTGATACTGCTTTGAAGTTAAATAATATCAGACCCCTAATGAGACTACACCCCTTATAGTCTCACCTTTGACTATATCCAACCAGGACACCCGGAGATACTGCAAACAACCACACACTACGTGGAAACCACGCCAAACGGTCAGGGTCACTAGTAAAGAACTGGTACACTTACCGTGGCTTTTTGTGGGGGATGATCAGTCCCAATTCCAGTGGGGGAGGCTGAAGGCAGGTCTCTCTTTGTGGTCGTCCAGAGGTGGAGGGGCGTCCCTGGTTAGGGATCCGAGTCACGGCACCAGCTGTTAAGGGAGGGCAATAACCCTTCACGGTTGACCAAGTGAGTGTCAAAATTATTATGTTGATTGCGCAATCCACAGAAAACCAAACGGAGGCAATGCGTGCTCTGTATTGTCGGGATTCAAAGAATCTCTGATCCCGTTTATTTTGCTTAGCATTTTATATTGTTTTGAGTATATCAAATAGCCAATCAACTCTACAGCCATACTACAATACTATAGGCTAACTGATGTTAGTACAATTATTACGGAAAACACATATATGGTCATATTATCATTGTTAGTTTGAAGCACTATGGAAATTTTACAAGGTCAAACCTGGCCTAAACAAGTTAGATAACAGAGTGTCTGACAAAATGTTCTCTTGAGAAAAAGTTAGTGTGAGATAAGTTCCATGGGAAGAGAAAGAAAGAATATGTTATGCAAGGAGTGATAACATGATTTTAAAGCAAGCAGACAAAATGGAGTTGCTCTAGCATGAGTATCAATATGTCCTTTACAGATGGATCCTGCTGTCTGCATATAGAAAACAGCATGAGGAAAGAATACGTATATTAACAAAAGTTCAGGAATTGGAAAGACAGTTGTGTGAGGCCCAGAATGCATTGATTATAGCACAGTGTCAGAATAAGTTATTAATGGACAGCTGTGATGGATATCAGCATGTTGCAGAAAAGGCTGCTGTATGTGTAGCGCAGTATAAATACAAAAGGAGGTGAGGGAAGGTTAATAACAAGAAAGTAGCTTTGGCCATAGCCAAAGCAGGGATAGAGTGGAGCCCTGATCAGTGGGATGGGGATGTATGGGATTCAACTGACTCTAAAAACATCACCAATCCAGAGACTGAGGATGAATATTTCAATGGAAAGAGAGAAATTGATCCTCCTCTTAACCCAGTGAAAGTTCATCCTATATATCGGAGACGGATTGTAGAGACTGCTGCAGGTAAACAGAATAAGAATGCAGTAGAGGATTACAGTCAGCAGGAGCTTAATGACCTTCATGATTGTTTCTCTCAAAAGCCAAATGAATCTTTAGTAGCTTGAGCTGTCAGATTATGGGAGATGGGGGCTCATGGAGTGCAGGTGGATGCTGTGGATGGCCAAAAATTTGTCCAATTCAGTCATGAACCTGTAGTGAAGGAGGCCTTTCGTACCTTGACAATTCAGCAGCCACATGTGGTGTGTAGTATGCTTGATGTGGCCATGGCATTGCAGCATAAATACCCATCCGAGGCGGACTGGCCGCCCAATGAAAAACCATGGTTTACATTGAAAGATTGTACTCAGAGGTTGAAAGAGGAGGTCATGAAAAATGCTATTTCGGCAAGCTCTTATGATGATTATATGCAAGTTGTTGTGAGTGTATCTGTTAGAAATCGTATCATTAGAAATGCCCCTGCAGCCTACAAGCATATCATGATGACGCTAATGATAAATCAGACTGGGAAAACTATCGCCAATACATTGGAGGCAATTAGACAGTTAGGGGATCTGGGAGATTGGGGTCCTAAACAAAAGGGTAATTTTCCCTCTGAAGAGCAGCATGACAATGTCAAAAGTAACTACAATCCTAGATCTTGTATTACCCGTAAAGATATGTTTATGGCCCTGATAAAGGATGGTGTCCACAGGGATAAAATAGACGGGATTGGTACTAACGAGATGTGGAAATTGTATCAAAAGATAGGACTTAATAAAAAGTCAGGGTTTCACATAATAGAAAGGTTACAGTAAAAGATTCTGAATCCCCACAGCAGGGGCCGGGCAGGACACAGGGAGAGAGAGGGCCAACTCCCTCCTCGTCGCCAGCAAAGCCCACAGCACAGGGGTTTGAGGATCTTTATGCTGAAGTTAAATCCTTGATACAGGAATTCAAAGCCCAACAGAAGGGGGCATCATTTTCTCCTAATATGATGTCTTCATCTGAAATGGAGGATCGATGGAGGGAGACAGATAAAAGTGATTGACATGCTGGCCACACCCCACAAATGTTGGTAGATACAGGGGCGGAGGCCAGTTTGATTAAGGGAACTCCAAAACAATTCAGTGAGTGCAAGGTTATAACTACAGAATTAGGAGGAAAGCAAATTGAGGCAATTCAGGACAGAGCAAAACCAGGAGTTAGTGGAATCTCCACATTGCATGAGAAGTTAGGCAAAGTCCCTATGGGACTTCAGGAGCAGGAGATATCCTTTGAACAATTGATTCCTGAGCAGAGGAAACAAGCGTGGTTTACAGAAGGGTCAGCTAGGTACCAAGGTAACAACCGTGTGTGGAACGCAGTGGGCTATCAGACTACAAGTATACATAGCAAAGAAGTATGGGGAAAAGAGTTGTGGCAAGATATCTGGGCAATTGTACAAATAATTAAAGTGACTGTGTTTCATGTTGATGCTATTTGTGCTTCAGATACCCTGGAAAGATTCAACTCAGTAGCAGACTAACAGTCCGAAATATCAGTCACTGAATCCAGTAAAGACTGATACCTCTGAGGAGCTGCTTGGACTGACTCAATGGGCACAGACCAGAGGGGTGCCCATCAGGTTAGAGTTCATAAAGGAAACCGTCATTAAGTGTCAATATTCACAACAGAGACCAATCCCTCATGTGGTGAGAGGCCAGAAAGCTCAAGGAAAACTTCCTGGGCAAATTGACTACATTGGCCCTCCTCTACATGATGGAGGATGTGTATGCGTATGCACAGCTTTGTATGCATATTCTGGGTTTACGTTGATTTGTACCTGTAAAATGGCCAATGCTAACAATACTATTAAGACTTTGGAAACAATGGTATTGTACTGTATCCCAATAGATTCAAAGTGACAATGAAAGTCACTTCAAAGAAGTTGTAAAGAAAATCAGGACTGCTATAGGCTTGCAAATGCCACCTGAGCATTTTTGTCTTATAACCTCAAGGTCAGGCTTGGCCTTAGAGGGTATTCAGGTAATGGGAGGAGTGATAGACCAGGATTATCAGGAAGAAATTAAAGTACTTTTAATGAATGATGAAGAAAAAGTCATGATAATACAGAAGAGAGATAAGATAACTCAGTTACTGGTACTGTCTATTTCTAAAACGAAGGTGGTCAGAGTAAGGACCCCTGCAGTTGTGACAGTCAGAGGAGGTGAAGGATTTGGATCCTCAGATCCTATCAATGATGGTGCAAAAATCTGGTTGAAACAACTGGGTGACAAAGGTCCTCCAGAACCTGCAGAGGTAATTGTTCAAGGAGCAGACAATGTGTTGATAGTTATGAAACCCGGGCAAAAGAAAGGGGAACACGTCCCAACTGACCGGGATTTTGTGCAGAGAATAATATGTGTTTTCCCTTTAGATCAAAATCTGGAAATGATGACCCAAGCAATCTTCAGACCGAAAATCGAGAGGCCAACCGTGGAAAATGTGGCGTCATGGAAAACCAAACAGAATCTATAGATTTACTTGGCTCAAATGATGAACACTAGCCATTTTTGCGTGACAAAGGTTACCACTGCTATCAATATATTTGAGACTTGGTGGCAGTACTGACCCCCTCTACAGTTATGGACAAAGCTTATAGGGGTAGCTACTCAAGATGAGGACACAGAAGGAGAAGCTGTGACACAGAACTTCACGTGCAATCCATGTTGTGCCTGTGTGAACTGCATTGGGGAAAGTTTTTTGGCAGAGGAGATGATTGAATCATAGAATGGTAGAGTTGGAAGGGACCTCCTGGGTCATCTGGTCCAACCCCCTGCTCAAAGCAGGATTCACTAAATCATCTCAGACAGATGTCTGTCCAGCCTCTGTTTGAAGACGTCCATTGAAGGGGAACTCACCACCTCTCATGGCAGCCTGTTCCACTCATTAATCACCCTAACTGTCAAAAAGTTTTTTCTAATATCTAATCTGTGTCTCCTCCCATTTAGTTTCATCCCATTGCTTCTAGTCTTTCCTTGTGCAAATGAGAATAAAGATGATCCTTCTACAATGTGACAGCCCTTGACATATTTGTAGACAGCTATTAAGTCTCCTCTCAGTCTTCTTTTTTGCAAGCTAAACATTCCCAAATCCTGCAACCGTTCCTCATAGGACATGGTTTGCAGACCAGTCACCATTCTGGTCGCTCTTCTCTGAACTTGCTCCAGTTTGTCTATGTCTTTTTTAAAACGTGGTGCCCAAAACTGTACACAGTATTCCAGATGAGGTCTGACCAAAGAGGAGTAAAGACTGATAATGACTTCACGTGATCTAGACTGTATGCTTCTGTTAATACATCCCAGAATTGTATTTGCCTTTTTTGCTGCTGCATCACACTGTTGACTCATGTTCTGTCTATGATCTATTAGTATACCTAAGTCTTTTTCATATGTACTGTTGCTTAGCTCTATTCCTCCCATTCTGTATATGCTTTTTTCATTTTTATTGCCCAGATGTAGTACTTTGCATTTTTCCCTGTTAAAAACCATTCTGTTGGTTGCTGCCCACTGCTCCAGTTTATTTAGGTCTTTTTGAATCCTCTCTCTCTCTTCTCTAGTATTAGCTATCCCTCCTAGCTTTGTGTCATCAGCAAATTTAATCAGTTTACCCTCAATTCCTTCATCTAAATCATTGATAAAGATGTTGAACAATACAGGTCCCAGGACGGAGCCCTGTGGTACCCCACTTGAGACATTCATCCAGCTGGATGTGAAGCCATTTACAACCACCCTTTGAGTCCGATCACTAAGCCAGTTATGAATCCACCTAACAGTTGCCTGGTCCATTGCATACTTGGTCATTTTTTCAATAAGGATGGTGTGAGATACTTTGTCAAATGCTTTGCTGAAGTCAAGATATACTATATCTACAGCATTTCCCTGATCCACCCAGTCAGTGATTATGTCATAGAAGGAAATTAAGTTAGTCTGACATGACTTGTTAGTTACAAACCCATGCTGACTCTGGTTAATCATTTCATTCTTATCCATGTACTTACATACATGTTGTTTAATAATTTGTTCAAAGATCTTTCCTGGTATAGAAGTCAGACTCACCGGCCTATAGTTCCCTGGGTCCACCTTCTTCCCCTTTTTGAAGATAGGAACAACATTTGCTCTTCTCCAGTCTTCTGGGACTTCTCCTGTTCTCCAAGAATTTTCAAAGATTATGGAGAGTGGTTCTAAAATTTCTTCTACGATCTCCTTCAGTACTCTGGGGTGTAATTCATCTGGACCTGGAGACTTGAACTCATTTATGTTAGCTAAATATTCCCTCACAATCTTTCTGTTTACAGATAACTTGGATTCCTCTATTCCTTTAAAAGGACAGTGAAGATCAGTTGATGTTACATTTTCTTTCTGAGAGAAAACAGATGCAAAATAGGAATTAAAAAGTTCGGCCTTCTCAACATCCTCTCTTACCATTTCTCCATTTTCATCCTGTAAAAATCCTATAGCATCTTTGACTTTTCTTTTACTTTTGACATACCCCCAAAATCCTTTTTTATTGCTTTTGACATCTCTTGCAAGCCTTAATTCATTGTCAGCTTTAGCTAACCTGATACGTGCCCTACAGGATCTGCAGACTGCATTATAATCTTCTTTAGATATGCCTCCCTCTTTCCATTTAATAAACATTTCTTTCTTTCTTTTTAGCATGTGTTTAAGTTCTGTGTTCATCCATCCTGGTTTCCTTAAATGCTTCCCATTCTTCCTACTTTTCGGGATTGTTAACGATTGTGCTTTGAGAATCTCATTTTTAAAAATTTCCCATCCTTCCTGGACATTTTTGTCCTTAAGGACATCCAGCCATTGGATCCCTCCTATTCTCTTTCTGAGTCTCTTAAAATCTGCCTTTCTAAAATCTAACCTTGAAGTTTGAGTCTTCACATGTCTTCCTCCTCTAGTTATCCAAAATTCTATAATAGCATGATCGCTGCCTCCTAGGGTCCCAGCCACCTTTACCTCCTCAACCATTTCCTCCCTGTTTATAAGGATTAGATCCAAAGTAGCAGATCCCCTTGTTTTCTCCCCTACCTTTTGGAAGATAAAGTTGTCAGCAAGAGAGGATAAGAATTTGCTTGACCTGTTAGTTTTACTTGAGAGAGATTCCCAACAAATGTCTGGATAGTTGAAATCTCCCATGACCACTACGTCATATTTTTTGGAGAACTTGGTCATTTGATACATAAAGAGTTCATCCATATCTTCAGCTTGCCCAGGTGGCCTGTAGTAAATGCCTACAATGGTGTCCTTTCCGTTGTTCTCTCCTTGTATTCTTACCCAAACAGTTTCCACAGAACTCCCAGTCTCTGAAGCTTCAATCTCTTTGCAGATATACGCTTTTCTAACATACAATGCGACACCTCCTCCTCGCTTATCAAGTCTGTTTCTTGCAAATAAGTTGTATCCTTTTAGCCTTTTATTCCAATCATGTGTATCGTCCCACCAAGTTTCAGTGATTCCAATGACATCATATTTCTTTTCCTGCATTAGTAGTTCCAATTCTCCTTGTTTGTTGCCCATGCTTTGTGCATTTGTATAAAAACATTTTAGTTTGTGATTGGTTTCTCTTCCTCCCATATTTTTATTATTTAAATTGTTTTGTCTTTGTTCTTCCTTTCCACTTCCAGTAGCAGAGATCTCAATAGTATTTGTCAGCTGTATGGCTTTTTCTGGCCTTTTGCTTCCCTTCCCACATTGTTCTAGTTTAAAGCTCTCCTGATGAGTGTAGCAAGGCGACTTCCAAATACATGTTTTCCAGTCTTCGTAAGGTGTACCCCATCTCTAGCAAGTAGTCCATCGTATAGGTAATTCATTCCGTGATCCAGAATTCCAAATCCTTGTTGACGGCACCATCGATGTAGCCAGTTGTTCACCTGTAGAATCTTATTCCACCTCATTGTTCCATGGCCATCCACTGGGAGGATTGCCATGAAGACTTTGAGTATTAGGCCAGCTGATTTATTTTTTGCTATAATTTGTTCATGCATTGCTTTGTGTTGTTGTACACAGTGTACACTTCCATTATTATTTTTATGGCAATCATCCGCTAAAACCATCCCCTTTGGATAGGGTGCTTTGTGTAAATAATGTGTGGCTATAAGATATCCAAATGTGGATTGTATTGCTAATAAAAATATGGATATCTTATAGCCTACATATTGTAACATATTGTTTATATGCTTTGATAAAGTGTGGTCATTAGACCAAGTGTGGAATGTATTGCAAATATGGTTGCGTGAATTCAAGCACTATAATATTGCAATATACTGCAGTATAATATTGATTTACTCTGATACTGAGAAACTAGCTCTTTCACATGAACTGTCCTTGATGCATGCTATCCACAAAGTGTTTGCTAGGAGTCAATACAGTAAGACAATGTTAATTGTTCTATGGTCTATGAAGTTGTGTGTTTCAAAGATTCATTATCCTGATTTGTACAAAAGTGACCACTGTGATATTTGCTTTGACTAATAGTGTTATTGTAACCAAAATATTGATTCAAATAATGTGTGTACACTTACCATTATGCTCCATGAGAAATACACAGATCTATTGTCTAAAACAATGTTTAAAAGTAAACTTCTCGAGATTACAGAATCTGGCCAATTCGGTATTATCGACGAATCATACTTATAAACATTAACCAGCTTTATGCTTCCATTGTCTAAACCTTATAAAAGTCACTGGAATCATGATACAGACAGAAGCTTTCTTGTGTAGACTTCTCAGGGGTTCTCTGTCAATTAGACAGATGATGCTCATAAACTCCTAGATGAAGAAGCCATAAGTTGTACCTGCACTGATGTGTAGTGTTGTATGTACAGTACAGACCAAAAGTTTGGACACACCTCATTTAAAGATTTTTCTGTATTTTCATGACTTTGAAAATTATACATTCACACTGAAGGCATCAAAACTATGAATTAACACATGTGGAATTATATACTTAACAAAAAAGTGTGAAACAAGTGAAAATATGTCTTATATTCTAGGTTCTTCAAAGTAGCCACCTTTTGCTTTGATGACTGCTTTGCACACTCTTGGCATTCTCTTGATGAGCTGCAAGACATAGTCACCGGAAATGGTCTTCCAACAATCTTAAAGGAGTTCCCAGAGATGCTTAGCACTTGTTGGCCCTTTTGCCTTCACTCTGCTGTCCAGCTCACCCCATACCATCTCGATTGGGTTCAGGTCTGGTGACTGTGGAGGTCAGGTCATCTGGCGTAGCACCCCATCACTCTCCATCTTGGTCAAATAGCCCTTATACAGCCTGGAGGTGTGTTTGGGGTCATTGTACTGTTGAAAAATAAATGATGGTCCAACTAAACACAAACCGGATGGAATAGCATGCCGCTGCAAGATGCTGTGGTAGCCATGCTGGTTCAGTATGCCTTCAATTTTGAATAAATCCCCAGCAGTGTCACCAGCAAAGCACCCCCACACCATCACACCTCCTCCTCCATGCTTCACGGTGGGAACCAGGCATGTAGAGTCCATTCGTTCACCTTTTCTGCGTCGCACAAAGACACGGTGGTTGGAACCAAAGATCTCAAATTTGGACTCATCAGACCAAAGCACAGATTTCCACTGGTCTAATGTCCATTCCTTGTGTTCTTTAGCCCGAACAAGTCTCTTCTGCTTGTTGCCTGTCCTTAGCAGTGGTTTCCTAGCAGCTATTTTACCATGAAGGCCTGCTGCACAAAGTCTCCTCTTAACAGTTGTTGAAGAGATGTGTCTGCTGCTAGAACTCTGTGTGGCATTGACCTGGTCTCTAATCTGAGCTGCTGTTAACCTGCGATTTCTGAGGCTGGTGACTTGGATAAACTTATCCTCAGAAGCAGAGGTGACTCTTGGTCTTCCTTTCCTGGGGTGGTCCTCATGTGAGCCAGTTTCTTTGTAGCGCTTGATGGTTTTTGCAACTGCACTTGGGGACACATTCAAAGTTTGCCCAATTTTTCGAACTGACTGACCATCATTTCTTAAAGTAATGATGGCCACTCCTTTGTCTTTACTTAGCTGCTTTTTTCTTGCCATAATACAAATTCTAACAGTCTATTCAGTAGGACTATCAGCTGTGTATCCACCAGACTTCTGCACAACACAACTGATGGTCCCAACCCCATTTATAAGGCAAGAAATCCCACTTATTAAATCCCACTTATTAAACCTGACAGGGCACACCTGTGAAGTGAAAACCATTTCCAGAGACTACCTCTTGAAGCTCATCAAGAGAATGCCAAGAGTGTACAAAGCAGTCATCAAAGCAACAGGTGACTACTTTGAAGAACCTAGAATATATGACATATTTTCAGTTGTTTCACACTTTTTTGTTAAGTATATAATTACACATGTGTTAATTCATAGTTTTGATGCCTTCAGTGTGAATGTACAATTTTCATAGTCATGAAAATACAGAAAAATCTTTGAATGAGAAGGTGTGTCCAAACTTTTGGTCTGTACTGTATGTACAGGAGTGGATTAAGAGTAGTAAGAGTAGCCAGGGCACTGGGTAGTTTAGAAGGTGTGCCCCCCCCTCAGGTACTGGATGTATCACGTGACTTGTCACATGATCCCCTTTGATAGATCATGTGATTCTATCTACACATGTGCATCAAAGGTTCTGTGAGTAACACACAGACGCTTTGATGCACATGTGTAGATGGAAAATGTGCAGCACTTTAGCACTTTGCATAACATAGCACTATATATAATAGAGCAAGAGTGGGCGATTAATTTTCCCAAGGGACAACATGGGAGACCGTGACAGTTGTGGAGGCTGCACCAATAGGCTGAAATTAATTCTGCTCAATATTAATATTAACATTAATTTTATTTTATTTTTTTATATTAATTGTATGCAGCATCGGGCTGCAGAACCTTGGATCCCCAGAGTAAATCATTCTTGGGGCCCACTATGCTGCTGTAGCAACAATATAGAAATAATACAAGACCACCAATTGTATAATAAAATGTGCCAATATGTTTCCGTAATATAAAACACAATGGGCTCGATTCATCAAGACCGGCGTTGTTCACAGCAATCTTGATGAGGGGCATGCTGGAGTCGGATGATCCTGATTCATGAAGAGGTGCTCAACTACAGCGTCTAGTTTAGGACATGACAGATATCAAAGTCAAACATCAGAATAATGTCAGTTTGAGGCTAAATACCTTGTCTGAGAACTGACTTTGATATGTGACTTTGATAAGTGACTTAGACATCTGACTTTCACAACTGATGAAAATAATAATAAAAAGTTCACTGTATGCTGCTGGGAATTGAACCCAAAACTCTATGTCTAGAAGCCAGTACACTTACCATTGACTTAAACACTCAGTTGAAGAAACTTAAGCATTCTATTTGGTTATGTGATTTTCAGTGCAAACTTGTCTGAAACGCATTGGGACTTTCACACAGACCTCCTCCAGGCCAAATTCAAATGATGTGTGATTTTGATATGTGACTGATATCTGACTTTCTTCAAATATTAGAATCAGAATCACAATGACTTTTAGATACCAGTTTGATCTCATAAGCCAAGAAAAACTAGCAGTCACTATCACTTGACCCTATGGCTGTATGGTAACTCTTCAGCCTCATTTTTTCTTTCCATCTAGCAAGTTTCTCAGGATAAGAGGTGGGGAATGAATGAACCCACCTGGGAGCATTCATCTCTGATGCTGAAACCCACATCCTCTCCTCTGGACCATAACCTTTCCAGTGCACCAAGTATTGTAGAGAACGACGTTGGAGACCAGAATCTACAATACTCAAAATCTGGAACTCCAGATTACCACAACCATTACTGGGGGTGGTGGTAGAGGTGAGGGCTCAAGAGGTTCCACATACTTCTTGAGTAAGGACCTATGGAACACGTAGTGGACTTTAAGGGCCAGAGGAGGTTCAAGACGAAACGCTGATGGGTTAATGACGGCTGTTATTTTATAGGGACCAATAAGCCTAGGTCCCAGCTTCCAATAAAGAACTTTCAATCTTATATTCCTGGTAGACTACCATATAAAGTCATTCACATTCAGCTCCAGACCTGGCTGGCTGTCAGCCATACATTTATACATGTGGTACCCCAGGGGTCTGGTTGCCACAGGGATAGAAATATCACGTCTGAGAGCAAGTGGGAGGTTTCCTGGTCAGGAGCCCTTAAACATGCAACAGCTCCTGTCCCAGGCCAGATAGGGGAGGAACTTGCCCTACATAAACTGGGTCTGGGGCGGGGTTAGTCAGTCTAAGAGTCTAGAGAGGAGAAAGACAGGGAAAGCAACAGCTAGGAGCTCTGTAGGAGCAGGAGCTGAAGACCAGGGGCTGGAGCTAAGCAGAGTTCGCCTTGGCAGAAGAATATAAGAACCGGACACCAGAGTCCGAGGCTGCGGGGATCTTTAAGTCCAGCAGCAGAAACCAGCCGGCAGGGGATTCCAGGTCCTCTGGCCATAGAAGCCCGGAGGCTCAGTCACAAGGAAGGGACCAGCACCGCCATCGAGGAGCGAAGGCTATCAGAAGGCCCCAAGTCACCAGCCATACGGGTGAGCACCACACGGTATACTCAGGGACATGGGCTACTTCCACACGCTTACAGCAAGGTAGCCAGGAAGAGTGCAGATAGACGGGGAGGCCTACAACTCCACCTGGCCAGGGGAACTCCTGTTTGTTCACAGACTGACCAGGCCCCTTATGCTAGCCAGTACTCCCGGGAGGGTCTGCCTTAATATCATCAGTAAAGACCCTGAACTGCACTGCAAAGACTCTGAGTCGTTCCTGCTTTCTCACCGCATACAGCACTACTAATACTAGGACGCCCGTGCACCATCACTCCCATCATCCACATTCCCTGCCCTGAGGCTATACTCTTCCCGTGGGGAGTTATCCCATCCTTTGCTGCGCATACCACACCAGCCTCAGTGGTCTGCCTCGCAGCGGCGGTACACCCTGACCGCAACCCATGGGTGGCGTAGTCGGACAATTAACCTAAAACTTATACTATACCGCCACTGGTTTGACCACCCTGAGTCACGGGACCGGGTCGCCGCCACGGAGACTACAATCCCCAGAGACCCGGCTCCGGGTAACCCACTACATGTGTACACTAGGCCCAGGGGGCGCGTCAACTTTGGCGTAGTCGGCAGGATTTCGTGCCCGCAACCACCGGGTACTGCGCGCCTTCAAAAGACTGTCACACCTGCCGTGGTGAAGGTCCCCGCCATCCGGAGCCATTTCCCGCCATCCGGAGCCATTTCCCGCCATCTTCAGCTGTTTTCCCGCCATCCGCAGTCGTTTTCCCGCCGTCGGACGCCATCTTCAGGACGCCGCGCGGGAAGAAGAGGGGTGTGGACGCCGAAAGCGCGCGAGACCTGAAGCTCCGCCCTACGCACCGACGCTGCGCAAGGTCCTGGAAGGAGAGGGAGTGACGCTGACGTCACCAGAGCGCGATGCATGGTCCTCCACCCTGACGATCGTCTGCGGAGCCGCGGCCTACGGAGAAGAAGCAACAGAAGGTAGGCCACACTTAACTAGGGGGGAGGATACGGAGGGACCCTCTACCACCAGCGTGGCCGCTGCCGCAGTAATGCCGTTCACCATGCCTTACATCCCCGGATACTCAGGGGAGTCGCATACCCTAAGCGACTTTAAAGAGAGACTGTACAGCCTGTTTAAAGTATACCCCCTGACGGAGGGACAAAAAGTGAGCATATTGGTAGGCCAGTTAACCGGCGCAGCCCAACGTGAAGTAAAGTCCTGGTCAGTCAGGGACAAGGAGACCGTGAAGGAGATCTTAGCCCGTCTGAGGGACACGTTTGATACCCGCACCTCTGCAGAGATCAAAATGAAATTTTATGGGTGCAAGCAGCGGGCCCAAGACAGTATAAGAGACTATGCTTTGAATTTGCAAGAGGCCCTGGGAGCCATTAAACAGGCAGACCCTGACAGTGTGCGGAATGCAGATGAACTGTTGACTGAGCAATTCATTGAGGGTCTGCTGTCCAACGCCCACCAAACCCAGTCACATGCAATGGCCTTGCAGAACCCTGGGTTAGACTTTGCAAAGTTCAAAGACAGGGCCATCCGGGTGCTCCGAGAACCGGCACCGGGTAGCTCTGTAACCCACTGGCGCCCTGCTATTGCCTATCACCAGGAGGCGGCGCCCTTGTCTACAGAGTCTGTAGGAGCTGGTGCGCAGGCTTTGGATAACAACCCGGCTACAGACTTGCACCATCAGGTCCAAGAACTGACCAAAAGCGTATCCGCGCTAACCAGAACTGTGCAGTCTTTACAGGTCTCTCCTCCAGGAAAGATCCAGCTGGAATCCGGACCGGAGGACGTCCCATGGCGCCGACAGAGGAGGATCCCGCCGTCCAGAGGAAGACCCAGCGACCGCTACAACGAGGACGGACAGCCCATCTGCCGCCGCTGCAATCAACCCGGACATATGGCAAGGTACTGTCATATAAACGGGCACAACCTGGGGTAGAGGGCCAACCCCCAGGCATAAGATCATCAGGCCCATCGAACTGGCGTGATAAATACGTAGGGGGACGTCCAGTCTTGCCTGTGGTACTGGATGGCATTCCTATGAGTGCCCTACTAGACACTGGGTCACAGGTGACTACCATCCCGTACGTGCTCTTTAAGCGGTACTGGAATGACTCGGACATAACCCGCTACCCAGATGATGACCTGAGTATCATCGCCAGCAATGGTCAGCCCGTGCCGCAGGTGGGGTTCAAAGAGGTGACCATTAAGATCGGTAAAGTCGAACTGGCGGCACAAGGACTGATTATTGTGGACATTGACCGTCATGAGAGTCACCCTAAAATAACCTTGGGAACTAACGTAATTGAAAATTGTCTTGCAGAGGTAATTCTCATTTTGCAGCAGGTTACCAAGAACGCCAGTTCCAGCCAGCAGCGTGTTCTCCAAAAAGAGATCCGGGCACTGATGAAACGGCAACAAGTGGAACTATCTGGTGGTGAGATTGGTAGCGTGAGAATGTGTGACCCGTTCCCTATTGCCATGCTCCCGAAAAGTGAGATGATGATCTGGTGCCGGGCAGCTATTGGTCTAAGAGGTAGAGACTACCAAGCAATGGTAGAACCGACAGTAGGCCCACCATTTTGACAGCACGGGGGGTGGTCGATGTACGCCATGGGAGGGAGCCCGTCCGCATCATAAATATCGGGGGGAGAGAAGTATACCTGCCCCGGTATGCCACGCTAGCCAAATTGTTCACCATAAACCAAAATTCTGTAAGGGCCGTGGAACCCTTGCCTCCATCTCAACCAGAGGAAGGTAACGGCTCTAAGAAACAAATGGAGGACTGGTGTCAGCAACTGCATGTGGGTACTACCTCCACTCCCTCACACCAAAATCAGGGAGTCTACCGGGTGGTTCGGGAGTATGAAAGAGTCTTTAGTAAACACCCGCTAGACTTCGGGCGAGTAAAGGGGGTAGAACATCACATCCCCACAGGAGACCATCCACCCATAAAGGAAAGATACCGACCTGTACCCCCTGCACACTATCAGCATGCAAAGGGGATGTTGCGGGACATGAAGGAGGCTGGGGTAATCAGGGACAGCTGTAGCCCCTGGGCAGCTCCACTAGTTCTAGTGAAAAAGAAGGACAACACAATGAGAATGTGTGTAGACTACAGAAAGGTCAACCGTATCACACACAAAGATGGGTACCCGTTACCTAGAATAGAAGAATCTTTAGCTGCATTAAAATCTGCTAACTTCTTCTCCACTTTGGATCTTACTAGCGGGTACTGGCAGGTTCCTGTAGCAGAGGCAGACAAGGAGAAGACTGCATTCACCACTCCGATGGGTCTCAGCGAATTCAACTGTATGCCGTTCGGACTCTGCAATGCACCAGGAACCTTCCAGCGGTTGATGGAATGCTGTCTGGGACACCGGAATTTCGAGACGGTCCTGTTATACCTGGATGATGTCATCGTTTATTCCAAAACCTACGAAGACCATCTGAAACACCTGGCAGAAGTGTTTGATGCCCTGGCAAGCTACGGCCTAAAGGTGAAACCCTCCAAATGTCACCTCCTGAAACCAAAGGTGCAGTACCTGGGACATGTGGTGAGTGCTGACGGAGTGGCTCCTGACCCCGATAAGATCACCGTGATTAAAGACTGGCCAAGACCCTCCAGCATAAAGGAAGTGCGGCAGTTCCTCGGGTTGGTAGGCTACTACCGAAGATTCATTCCCGGTTTCACCAAAATGGCAGCCCCTATGCAGGACCTCCTGATAGGTCAATCCAGGAAGGCCAAAAACCAGAAGCCGCCCTTCAGGTGGGAAAAGCTGGAAGAGGAGTCCTTCCGCCAGCTGAAGATGGCCCTCACGGGGGATGAAATCCTGGCGTACCCTGATTACGGCCAGCCCTTTATCCTCCACACGGACGCGAGCAACATCGGGCTAGGAGCCATACTGTCCCAGATCCAGCAGGGGAAAGAACGGGTAATCGCTTACGCCAGCCGAAAACTACGGCCCACAGAGAGAAACCCTGAGAATTATAGCTCATTCAAGCTAGAGTTCCTGTCAGTGGTGTGGGCAGTGACCGAACGTTTCAAGCATTACCTTGCCTTTTCCAAGTTCACCGTGTACACGGATAACAACCCGTTGACACACCTGGACACTGCAAAACTTGGTGCCCTGGAGCAGAGATGGATGGCCCGCCTGTCCAACTATGAATTCACCAACAAATACCGGGCGGGACGCTCGAATGCCAACGCGGATGCCCTGTCCAGAATGCCAAACTAACCGGACGTAGGGGAAGATCCAGAAGAACTGGAAGAAGTCGAACTCCCTGCGTTCCACCGTCATGGGATTACCCTGTATTCCCACCGTGTGAGGGACAGGCGCTCTGCTACGTTCAATCCCTTACCCCACTACAGCTGGGCGGAGACACAAGACAGTGATCCCGCAGTCCGTCTGGTGAAGGAAATGCTGACACAGGCCGATGCCCGTCTTGACCCAGATGCTCCAGAGGAGACCAAGCAACTGTGGAAGGAGAAACGTAAGCTGTTTCTCTACAAGGAGAAGCTGTGCCGGAGAGTGGTCAACTCTAGAACACATGAGCTGACCTGGCAGGTAGTGGTCCCAAGACGAGACGCGGCTATGGTTCTGGAGGCATACCACGATGGAGCAGGACACTTCGGATGGAAGAAGCTGGAGTTCCTGTTGCGTGGATGGTTCTACTGGGTAGGCATGAGAGGAGCCATCGAGAGATGGTGCAGAGACTGTGGCCCGTGCAACCTAAGAAGAAAGGACCGTGCCAGCCAGAAGACTCCCCTGCAGTCCATCATCACCAGGCAGCCACCGGAACTGGTAACCCTGGACCATGTGAAACTGGCTCCAAGCAAATCTGGGTAAGTCTACGCCCTCACCATCGTAGATCACTACTCCCGGTTCCTGGTGGTGGTCCCTGTCAAAGACTTAACAACAGTCAGAGCCTTCCAGCTGCACTTCTGCCGTCCACACGGGTATCCGGAGCAAGTGTTGACGGACCAAGGACCAGCCTTCGAAGCGGAGGTCTTCCAGGAGTTCTGCAACCTGTATGGCTGCAGGAAGATAAGAACAACGCCTAATCACCCTCAGACCAATGGACTATGTGAGAAAATGAACCAGGTGGTGATAGACTTGCTAAAAACGTTGCCCCTGGAAGAACGCAGTCTGTGGCCTGAAAAACTGCCTGATCTGGTGGACTTGTATAATCACATCCCCGTAGGTTCCACCAACTGTACCCCGGCTTACCTAATGAGAGCAAGACCTGGTAAGCTGCCTATTGACCTGGATATGGGAGTCCTGACACCTGAGGACACCTCGCCAGAGGCAGACTGGGATACAGAACGGCAGCAGCAGTATTGGAAAGTACAGGAGAGCGTCGAGCGAAGTCTGTCTCAAGCAAGAGAAAGGCAAGAGAAGGCTTATAACTAGCATGCTCCCGCTGTTCCCCTGGTACCCGGAGAGCAGGTCTTGAAGAGAAAGAGGCGGCTCCACAAGTTGGACGACCAGTGGGAGAAGGACCCGTACACCGTGCTGCCCTCAAGCCATGAGAACCCAAAAGTGTGTGTCATCAGTAAGGATGGAGGAGAGACCACAGCCATTGTCTCCAGAGACCACCTGAAAAAGTGTCCCGAGCTGCTGCAAAGCCCTGAGGAAGATCAAGAGAACCCTCAACCCGCAGAGGAAAGGGAAGAAATGATCAGTACCGTACTCGGAGACTTTCCCCGGTCATGGACTCAAATCAACAACGCAGTCGTGGTACCCATCCTCACCTTTCTCCAGCCAGCCCCTCAAGGGCCTACAGAAGAACAGGAAGTGTCGGGAGAGCAACCAGCCCAGGAGGCAGAAGAATCCATACCAGCAGACCAGGAGAATCAACCCTCTGCTAGTAGTGAGCCTGTCGTGCCCCTAGTAAGCCAAAGAGAACGCAGAAAGCTGCCAGGCCTACCCACAACACCTCCTACACCCTGTAGTTCAGAACCAGATAGTGGCTTACGTAGGTCCACCAGGAGCACTAGAGGACAGATGCCCGCGCGCTGGAGAGTCTAATGCCAAGTATATATTTACCTGTACCTACGTAAATGCTGAAAAAGGTTTATGTTTTTGTTGCCTGTTTATTGATTATGTTTCTCTAGTTACCCTGCAGGTTTATTTGGACTGACAGGTTATGGACGCTGAATAACCGGAACTACAATGTAGATAGTTGCACCTTGGTGCCTCTTGCGAAGATGGCCGCGGAAGAGAAAAACCTGTCTGGCATGGCCTCCTTGTGGCCCAAAGTAGCTAGCCTCAGCCTTGCAGCCACACCCAGGGCCAACGTTTGGGGTTTGCTTTGGACAGGTCCCCTACTCTGTTCCAAGACTTCACCTTGTTGGGTGACATGGACACCCAGTTACGGACACGCCGTGACCTCTAAAGACTAAAACTTCTTGTATATATGTTGAAATGTTATTGTTTATGCCCTGTATGTGTTTTCTTGAAAATGTGTTTAGTCCTGGAGTGCTAAAATTCACTAGGGGGGAATGTGACACCCCAGGGGTCGGGTTGCCACAGTGATAGAAAAATCACGTCTGAGAGCAAGTGGGAGGTTTCCTGGTCAGGAGCCCTTAAACATGCAACACATCCTGTCCCAGGCCAGATAGGGGAGGAACCTGCCCTATATAAACTGGGTCTGGGGCGGGGTTAGTCAGTCTAAGAGTCTAGGAGAGGAGAAAGACAGGGAAAGCAACAGCTAGGAGCTCTGTAGGAGCAGGAGCTGAAGACCAGGGGCTGGAGCTAAGCAGAGCTCGCCCTGGCAGAAGAATATAAGAACCGGACACCGGAGTCCGAGGCTGCGGGGATCTTTAAGTTCAGCAGCAGAAACCAGCCGGCAAGGGATTCCAGGTCCTCTGGCCATAGAAGCCCGGAGGCTCAGTCACAAGGAAGGGACCAGCACCGCCATAGAGGAGCGGAGGCTATCAGAAGGCTCCAAGTCACCAGCCATACGGGTGAGCACCACACGGTATACTCAGGGACGTGGGCTACTTCCACACGCTTACAGCAAGGTAGCCAGGAAGAGTGCAGATAGACGGGGAGGCCTACAACTCCACCTGGCCAGGGGAACTCCTGTTTGTTCACAGACTGACCAGGCCCCTTATGCTAGCCAGTACTCCCGGGAGGGTCTGCCTTAATATCATCAGTAAAGACCCTGAACTGCACTGCAAAGACTCTGAGTCGTTCCTGCTTTCTCACCGCATACAACACTACTAGTACTGGGACGCCCGTGCACCATCACTCCCATCATCCACATTCCCTGCCCTGAGGCTATACTCTTCCCGTGGGGAGTTATCCCATCCTTTGCTGCGCATACCACACCAGCCTCAGCGGTCTGCCTCGCAGCGGCGGTACACCCTGACCGCAACCCATGGGTGGCGTAGTCGGACAATTAACCTAAAACTTATACTATACCGCCACTGGTTTGACCACCCTGAGCCACGGGACCAGGTTGCCGCCACGGAGACTACAATCCCCAGAGACCCGGCTCCGGGTAACCCACTACACGTGTACACTAGGCCCAGGGGGCACGTCATACATGTCTCCCATGATCTTTAAATTACTCAGAACACCCTGTTACACTGAGGAGAGCGACGAAGCAAACTGTTCCCCCTCAGGAACTCCCGAAGCTCCTCCCCCACTAAAGGTACCAAATTGTGGGTGATAACCGTATGCACCGAAGAAAGGTGACCTGCCAGTGGATTCTTGACAATGATTATTATTAATGGCAAATTCTGCCAGCGGTAAGTAGGATGTCCAAACCTCCTGATTTTCGGAGATGAAACACCTGAGCTAGGTCTCCAAATTCTGAATGATACACATGGTCTGTCCATTCGACTGAGGGTGGAAGGCAGAGGAAAAGGACAGCTGCACCCCCAGTCGAGAACAGAATGCCTTCCAGAGCTTGGAAACAAACTGGGTCCCCCGATCTAACACCACATCGGAGGAATATCTGTGAAGCTTCACGATCTCATTTATAAGCACCTGAGCAAGTGTCTTGGCATTTGGAAGTGCAGGTAATGCGGCAAAGTGAACCGTTTTACTGAACCTATCTACAACCACCAAAACTACCGTTTTGCCTGCAGAAGCTGGTAGGTCAGTATTAAAATCCATGGACAAGTGTGCCCATGGCCTACTAGGGATAGGTAGCAGAAGAAGAGTACCAGACGGCCAGGTATGCGAAGCTTTAGAACGCGCGCAAATACTACAAGCAGAAACATGTTCAATCACATCCTGATGCAAAAAAAACGACGAGAGAGGAGGTCCGCGGTTGCCTTACCATCTGGATGCCCAGCAAGCAGAGTTGTGATGTTCCTTAATAACTTTGCGGCGCAGATTAGATGGTACAAATAACCTTGCTTAAGGGCAGAAGGCAGGAGCGTCCCCCTGAGCCTCCAACATCCCACCCTCCAGTTCAGGATACAGTGCCGAAATGACTACCCCTTTCCGTAATATCGAGGCAGGGTTCTCATGGTCACCACCACCAGGGAAGCTCCGGGACAAAGCGTCAGCCTTGACAAAGCATCAGCCTTGACATTTTTGACCCCTGGACGAAAAGTGACAACAAAATTGAACCTAGTAAAAAACAGGGATCATCTGACTTGCCTAGGGTTGAGACGTTTAGCTGACTGGAGATATGACAGGTTATTATGGTCAGTAATAGAATGGACTGCCCCCTCCAACCAATGTCACCATTCTTCGAACGCCAATATGATCGCCAAAAGTTCACTATTACCCACGTCATAATTTCTCTCAGTCGAAGACAATTTTTTAGAAAAGAAGGCGCATGGATGCCATTTACCAGGGGACGGACCCTGAGACAACACAGCCCCAACCCCCGACATCCGACGCATCAACCTCCACAATAAAGAGTTGGGAAATATCGGGTTGACTGAGTATAGGTGAAGTGGCAAAATGATTCTTTAAGGAAGAAAAAGCCTGGAGGGAGGCATCCGACCATTTGGAAAAATTGGACCCCTTCTTAGTTCTTAGTCATGTCAGTAAGGGGTTGCACAATTACAGAGTAATTTTGGATGAATTTCCGGTAAAAATTAGTAAAGCCCAGAAAACATTGAAGAGCCTTCAGGTTCTTGGGACAGTCCCTATCAAGGATTGCAAGGATCTTCTCCGGATACATCCGAAAACCCGAAGATGACATCAAGTACCCAAAAAACTGCACCTCCTTAACAGCGAAAACACATTTTTACAGTTTGGCATAAAGTTTGTTATCCCTTAATATCTGGAGCACCTTCTTAACATGCCCCCGATGTGTCTCAAAATCAGGTGAGTAAACCAAAATCTCATCCAGATAGACCACCACAAACCTCCCCACCAAATGATGGAAAATATCATTTATGAAATGCTGGAATACCACA
Source organism: Phyllobates terribilis (assembly GCF_046119375.1). Classification (NCBI taxonomy): domain Eukaryota; kingdom Metazoa; phylum Chordata; class Amphibia; order Anura; family Dendrobatidae; genus Phyllobates; species Phyllobates terribilis. The sequence continues at coordinate 162,665 of NW_027363395.1, forward strand.
GGTGCATTGGTCAAACTGAAAGGCATAACCAGACTCTCGAAATGCCCTTCAGGGGTATTGAATGCTGTTTTCCTTTCGTCCCCTTCTCTGATTCTAACCAGATTGTAGGCTCCCCTTAAATCAATTGGAGAATACCTTAGCTCATACAACCTGGCTGAACAAATCAGGAATAAGGGGATATGGATCACAGATGGTAATTTGATTTAATTCCCGGAAATCTAAACAGGGACGTAGACCGTCATCTTTTTTCTTCACAAAGAAAAACCCTGCCACCACGGGCGAAGATGATGGTCTGATATGTCCCTTTTCCAGACTTTCCGCAATGAAATCCTTCATGGCTTGTCTCTCAGGGCCAGAAAGATGATACAGTCTGGACTTCGGTAGTTTAGCTCCGGGGGTCAGGTTAATAGGACAGTCATATGCACGATGAAGAGGCAAATCCTGATACCCCCTCTCAGAAAAATACATCCTCAAAACCAGGCAGAAAAGCAGGTAATATTTCCGTAGAGACAGTAGCAAGGGAAATATCTAAACCGTTCTCATGGCAGTAATCCGTCCATTCAATAATCTCCCCGGTTTGCCAATTCACCAACGGATTATGTTTAACAAGCCAAGGAATACCCAAAACAATAGGTATGGAAAGACTGTCCAGGACATAGCAAGGGATTTTTTCACAATGAACTGACCCCACTCTCAGTTTTACATTATGTACAATCTGAGTAAATGCTCTCTGTGCAAGTGGCGCCGAGTCGATGGAGAAGATTGAACTAGGTTTAGCTAAAGTACAGCAAGCAAGTTTATGAGTTTTCACAAACTCAGCATCAACCATGTTGACTCCGGCTCCACTGTCAACAAACACAGAAATTTTCTCGGTTTTGCTCTCTAGCACCACCTCTGCTGTCAGGACCAACCGGGAACTGCAGGTTGGCAACAAATTCACCCCTTGTTTATCCAACTCCAGACTACCAAGAGTTAATCGAGTCTCCTTTTGTTTGGACAGGTCCCAAGAATATATCCCTTTTTTCCACAAAAAAAACATACGCCTTTTTTTTGCAAATCTCCTGGGAAATGTATGATGCAGAGACACCCCCTAACTGCATGGGTTCCTCCACCTCCCGCAGTACTGGTTCACTGCCAGACCGCTCCCCCTGCAGAGGTACATAACCCCGACAAGAAGGCTCCGGAGAAGGTGGTCTCACCCACCTACCCCGAAGGCATCTATCAAGACGTATGACCAACGACATGGCCGCCTCCAAGGACTGAGGGGTTCCATATACTACCAAGGAATCTTTCAACCTTTCAGTAAGACCCTTACAAAATTGACTTCTAAGGGCTGAGTCATTCCATTTGGAATCCGTTGCCCATCTACGGAATTCCGGACTGTACGTTTCCACTGACCGAAAAACCCCTCCACAGACAGGAGACAAACCGAGTCCTGTGGTAAAGAAAACGTCCACGACTGAGGATCTCCCTGCAGTAGAGAGATCACAATTCCAACCCATTGCTCTTCATTTCCAGAGGGGTAAGGACAAAGTTTAAAATACAGTTTGCAGGCCTCATTGAATACAAAAAACTTGTCCCTACCTACTGAAAACCTTTCCGGGAGGGCAACCTTGGGTTCAGGCTGGATAGGCCTACCTGCAGAGACCCCCACATTGGCGACCTGTAGCCGCTAATGCTGCTGCTGAACCTCACAACGGATGTCATTCACCTCCAGAGACAGACTACACAGCCGCTCTGTGAGCTTTGCAACTGAACCCATACCAAGGAGAAAGGAAAAAAAAAACACGCCCAAAAAACACACACACACAAAAAAAAAAGTGTCAATTTTTTTTTCCTTTTCAAAATGTGCTCGGCCGGTGATAATGTCACACAAGATGTGGAAAGACTTAGGGTAACACAATGGGAAAGGGAGCCCAGACTCTGGGGTAAGGGGGGAGTGGAGACCTCCTAGGCTGATCTAATATCACCCTGTCTCCACTAACATCCCTATATTGGTTCTTTAACAATCGCCGCACGCGAACCTCGCCCTGTCTTTCCCTGGCGTTAAGCCCTGGCTAGGGAAGGGAGGGGGATGAGCGCTAATCGATCTCCACTGACAACTAAAGACAACAAGGGGGAACAAACAAGGGAAGATAGCTTAGCTTTAAGTTGACTTCAGAGAGATAAACACCCTTCCTCATTGCTCCAGAGAGGAAGAAGTAATGCACTTGCTCCGAGCCTTCACAAGGGATAATGTGAGTATCACCGGCACCTCCCTCTAGCAGACAGCAGGTATTTAAACACCCAGGCCAGGGTGTTAATTAGCCAGAGGAAGGTAGCCCCTGGGTCCTAGAGACACAGCCTCTAAGAAGGACAGCGGTGCCCAGTAAGATGGCGCTACCCATTTTTGTAATCATTTGCAGCTGTGGAATTGTCAATATAAAACTCCCACATCCCCTCACACCACACTCCCTGATGAAGCAGGAGCGAAGCGGCATTGGAGTGGTGTGAGGGGGTTGTGGTATGTCCCTATTACTAACATCTGGATGTTTATTGCACTTTTGGCCATTTTTTCTTATTTGTATTATGTTAAGGCACTCTGCACTTTTATCATTGGGATACCTCACTTGAGAATTTTATAAGCTGAGTTGCTTTATTTACTGAGATTTTACTGACCTCTAGTGGTGTATATATATATGTGTCACCCAGGGAGATAAAGGGGACTCGGTACCCTGGCCTTTTACCTTGTTTAGGAGGTCACGGCAGTCGGCTCCCGGGCCCGTACTCTGGGTCTCTCTTTAAAAAGGGGTTTTAGTGTACAGTTTGTCTCGTGACGCCACCTGTGGTTTCCGGTAATGGTTACCGGCGCTGCTGCAGACCTCCGGGGGGGTGGGGGGGTGATAGGATGGCAGCTGGGATGTTTCTGCTCCCCACAGGCAGAGCGGGCCCCCGGGGCAGTGTAGGTGTAGATCGTGGTGATGCTGGGGCTTGTGGTGCAGGAGAGATGGCGCAGTGGAAATAACTGACGGAGGCAGTGCAGTCATCTGAGTTTTACTCACAGTTCTTGTTCAAGTTTCTCAGGTACACTGCACGGGTGTCAGCCTCCGCGTCGCACTGCGTCCACCTGGTAAGGGGTCCAGCACTTTCTCAAGTATATCAGGAGCGCTTGACGGAACCCCACTTTCTTTATGTTCCTTAATAGACCGACTTCTCGCGCCGGGTCTTCTCCCTCCTGCCCTGCGCTTTCCCACACACAGTCCTGATCGGGTGCTCTGAAGTCCGCCTGGGCAACCTGGGGTTCCCGGACCTACTTGATGCCCTTCACGGTGACTAGGGTGAGACTGTGGCAACTGCACCATGAAAGTGCAGAAGCCTCCAGTTTTCCAGCCGAGACCTGGAGTAACACGGTTGGTCCAGGGACTGGTTCCCTTCTTGCGGCCTGGTCCCTCCGTCACTTGACAGATTAGAGTGTACGGGTTGCTTCCTGCTCCTTCCATACCCCTGGTACCCCTTCAGTTACCGGAGCCTTCATCCTCTGCTCCCCTCCTGGGCCTCTGTTACTAGGCCCCACTTGTGGAGCAGAGCTCCTGAAGAGACTCTGCTCCCCTCCTCTCCTTACTACTCACTGACTGACTGTCCTCACTGACCTGCCACCCTAAGATGGCTTCCCTTTAAATACCTCCTACAATGGTGCTGCCCTACACTACATCCTCCACCCACACCCACTACTGGTTCCCCCTCTCTTTGGTTCCCCGCACTCCAGCCAGGGACAGGGCTCAGCAGAGACACAATGCATCTTGCCCTTCCAGCTGGCATGGAGTAGTGTAGTGTTGTGTGCGGGTGTTGGGGGTTCCGGGCAGCACTCCCTCCTTACCTGAGAGAAGGAGGCACTACACCTCTGGGTGAGGGGCAGTACCTCTGTGGCGACTGAACCCTCAGGGGAACCACATATACTATTTCTGTGGTCCAGCTTTCTGATGTAATATAATACAACATGTCAGCATTGCACTTGATCTTAAAGACATCGGCATTATTTACTATATCTGAATGACTAAACTATATGTGTTCACTATGATTTAACTTGGAATTGACCATCCATATTAAATATATAGCTGTGTATGTACATAAATTACGGACCTAGTGTATTCATCTTTTGTTGTATAATCATGAAGTGCAATTATTAATTTATCTATTGCGGACATGCTCATCCCCCCTCTTATATTAATTTTTAATTTGTTTGTTGCATTTTTAATGTCCTTGCCTGTGTGTATTTTTTAATCTTTTTTGTATAATAAAGGTTATTGCATTATATAAAGCCTGTTGGGTACTCTTTATAAGGTCTTTGGTTAGTTGGGTAACTAACTTTAATTATTGGCATTTCCTTCATTGATAGGATTTCTAGCCTCTAAGAAGGTGTCTGTAATACCAAACGAAGAAATCTCCTGCAACCAACATCAAGGCGACTGTCTGTCACTTCTGACACACCCGTGACAGTGTGACTGCGATCTTATGAATTTGCAGCCAGTGGTCTGGAGTTTGCAGGCAGTTCTTTTGTGGATGGAAAGAAAAATTTACAAAAAATAAATTTGGTCATTAGACCCTTTCTTAAGAAGCTCGGCAAACGTACAGTCACATGGAAATTGATATATAGTAAATTAGTGCCTCCTAATTTACTTTGGCTACGTGATTTATCATGCAAATAGACAGCGTGTCTGAAACTCTTTCTTAACATGGCAGGATGACAATCAAAATGTCAGATATTAAAAGTAAAATATCACTGTAGTTTGTGTCCTAACCAGCATAATTTAAAAAAAATATATATATATATATATATATATATATAGTACAGACCAAAAGTTTGGACACACCTTCTCATTCAAAGATTTTTCTGTATTTTCATGACTATGTAAATTGTACATTCACACTGAAGGCATCAAAACTATGAATTAACACATGTGGAATTATATAGTTAACAAAAAAGTGTGAAACAACTGAAAATATGTCTTATATTCTAGGTTCTTCAAAGTAGCCACCTTTTGCTTTGATGACTGCTTTGCACACTCTTGGCATTCTCTTGGCACCCCCAATCCTGGTATGCATGGCACCCCTCACCCCCAATCCTGGTATGCATGGCACCCTTGACCCCCAATCCTGGTATGCATAGCACCCCTCACCCCCAATCCTGGTATGCATGGCACCTCTCACCCCCAATCCTAGTATGCATGGCACCCCTCACCCCCAATCCTGGTATGCATGGTACCCAATCCCTATCCTGGTATGTATGGTACCCCTCATCCTGGTATGAATGGTACCCCTCATCCCTGTCCTGGTATGGATGGCACCCCATCCCTCTTCCTGGTATGCATGGTACCCCTCATCCCTATCCTGGTATGCATGGCCCCTCATCCGAATCCTGGTATGCATGGCCCCCCACATCCCTATCCTGGTATGCATGGTACCCCTCATTCCTATGCTGGTATGCATGGCCCCCTCATAACCAATCCTGGTATGTATGGCACCCCTCATTCCAAATCCTGCTATGCATGGCACCCCTAATCCCCAATCCTGCTATGCATGGCACCCCTCATACCCAATCCTGCTATGCATGGCACCCCTCATCCCCAATCCTGCTATGCATGGCACCCCTCATCCCCAATCCTGGTATGCGTGACACCCCTCATCCCCAATCCTGCTATGCATGGCACCCCTCATCCCCAATCCTGCTATGCATGGCACCCCTCATTCCAAATCTGGTATACATGGCACCCCTCATCCCCCAATTCTGGTATGTATGGTACCCAATCCCTCATCCTAGTATATATGGCACCACTCATCCCCCAATCCTGGTATGCATGGCACTCCATCCCTCATCCTGGTATGTATGGTACCCCTCATCCCTATCCTGGTATGTATGGTATCCCTCATCCTGGTATGCAAGGCATCCCATCCCTCATCCTGGTATGCATGGCACCCCATCCCTCATCCTGGTATGCATGGTACCCCTCATCCCTATTCTGGTATGCATGGTACCCCTCATCCCTATTCTGGTATGCATGGCACCCCTCACCCCCAATCCTGGTATGTATTGCACCCCATTCCTCATCCTGGTATGCATGGCACCACTCATCCCCCAATCCTGGTATGTATGGCACCCCTCATCGCCCAATCCTGGTATGTATGGTACCCCTCATCCCCCAATCCTGGTATGTATGGTACCCTTCATCCCCCAATCCTGGTATGTATGGCACCCCTCATTCCCCAATCCTGGTATGTATGGTACCCCTCATCCCCCAATACTGGTATGTATGGCACCCCTCATCCCCCAATCCTAGTATGTATGGCACCCCTCATCCCCCAATCCTGGTATGTATGGTACCCTTCATCCCCCAATCCTGGTATGTATGGTACCCCTCATCCCCCAATCCTGGTATGTATGGTACCCCTCATCTCCCAATCCTGGTATGTATGGTACCCCTCATCCCCCAATCCTGGTATGCTTGGTACCCCTCATCCCCCAATCCTGGTATGTGTGGGCCCCTCATCCCCAATCCTGGTAAGTATGGTACCCCTCATCCCCCAATGCTGGTATATGTGGCCCTTCACCCCCTAATCCTGGTATGCATGGCACCCCTCATCCCCCAATCCTGGTATGTGTGGCCCCCTCATCCCCAATGCTGGCATGCATGGCACTTCTCACCCCCCAATCCTTGTATGCATGGTACCCCTCATCCCTAGCATGGTGTGTATGGTCCCCTCACCCCACAATCCTGGTATGTATGACACCCCTCATCCCTTTTATGCTGCCCACATATAAAAAAATAAACACTTATACTCACCTTTCTTCCCTGTGCTCCAGCGCTGCGGTGTCCTTTTCTGCCAGAGGCCGGGGATGGAGTGTGGCTCCAGAGTACGCACGTGCCCATACCGCGCTGTCCGCCGCCATTTTGCTGCGAATGTATCTTCAGTAAAATGGCGGCGGATAGCGCTATGCACATGCGCCGATTCCGACGCCTTCACTCCTGCCCCGGTCTCCGGCAACGCTCCTCCCGGTCAAGTAAGTATGTAAGCATGGCGCCGGAGTTCGCGGTATGCACTCAGTGTCTACGCATACCGTGATCTCCGGCGCCATACACACTCCTCTTACCTGTAATGGCTCCATGCGTGCTTCTGTTTGGAGCCAGACTGCGCAGGCGTGTCGCGCTTGTGCAGTCTATAAAGGCTTCAGACAGAGGTACGCATCTCCCGTTATTTTATAGATATACAGTGGGGAAAAAAATATTTAGTCAGCCACCAATTGTGCAAGTTCTCCCACATAAAAAGATGAGAGGCCTGCAATTGACATCATAGTTAGACCTCAACTATGAGAGACAAAATGAGAAAACAAATCCTGAAAATCACATTGTCTGATTTTGAAAGAAATTTGTTTCAAATTTTGGTGAAAAATAAGTATTTGGCCAATTACAAAAGTTAATCTCAATACTTTGTTATATATCCTTTGTTGGCAATGACAGAGGTCAAACGTTTTCTGTAAGTCTTCACAAGGTTGGCACACACTGTTGCTGGTATGTTGGCCCATTCCTCCATGCAGATCTCCTCTAGAGCAGTGATGTTTTGGGAATGTCGCTAGGCAACACGGACTTTCAATTCCCTCCAAAGGTTTTCTATAGGGTTTAGATCTGGAGACTGGCTAGGACACTCCAGGACCTTGAAATGCTTCTTACGAAGCCACTCCTTCGTTGCCCTGGCGGTGGCTTGGGATCATTGTCATGTTGAAAGACCCAGCCATGGTTCATCTCCAATGCCCTTGCTGATGGAAGGAGGTTTGCACTCAAAATCTCACGATACATGGCCCCATTCATTCTTTTATGTACATGGATCAGTCTTCCTGGTCCCTTGGCAGAGAAAAAGCCCCAAAGCATGATGTTGCCACCCCCATGCTTCACAGTAGGTATGCTGTTCTTTGGATGCAACTCAGCATTCTTTCTCCTCCAAACATGATGAGTTGTGATTCTACCAAACAGTTCAACTTTGGTTTCATCTGACCATATGGCATTCTCCCAATACTCTTCTGGATCATCCAAATGCTCTCTAGCAAACTTCAGACGGGCCAGGACATGTAATTGTGGCACCCCAGGGGTCTGGTTTCCACAGTAATGGCAATGTTATGTCTGAGAGCAGGTGGGAGGTCTCTTGGTCAGGGATCCTGTGCATGCCACACCTCCTGCCCAGTCCCTGGGAGGGGAAGAACTTCCCCTATATAAACCTAGGGCTGAGGCAGGGTTAGTGAGTAGAGAAGAAGTAGAGACAGAGAAGAGAAGCAGATATAGGAAAAGAACATCAGGAGCTCTGTGGGAGCAGTGCTACAAGGAGTCAGGGGCTGGCAGCTGCAGAGCTCGCCCTGACTGAGAAGTTATCACCGGACCCGGAGTCCGAGGCTGTGGGGACTAACTCCTATCCAGCAGCAGAAACCGACCGGCAGGGGATTGCAGGTCCTCTGGCCCAGAAACCCGAAGGCACGGTCACACGCGTGGGACCAGCACCGCCGTCGTGGAGCGGAAGCTACTAGAAGGCCCCGAGTCACCGGCCATACGGGTGAGCACCACACGGTACACTCAGGGACGTGGGCTACTTATACCCGCTTCTAGCAAGGTAGCCAGAAGAGTATCGTTAGTTTGGGAGGCCTACAACTCCGCCTGGCCAGGGGAGATCCCATCTGCTCAAGGACTGACCAGGCCCCAATCGCTAGCCAGTACTCCAGGAGGGTCTATCGTTGTCACCAGTAAAGACCCTGAACTACACCGTACCGTCTCCGAGTGGTTCCTGCTACCCCCATCATCCACGTCGGCTGCCCTGAGGCCATACCCCTCCCGTTGGGGGTTATACTATCACGCTGCACAATCCTACCACCGGCCTCAGCGGTCTGCCCTGCAGCAGCAGCTCCTTAGCTGTACTCAACGGGTGGCGTAGTCGTCCAACATCTACCGCTAATACAGCGCCACTTAGTCTGACTCCCTGGGCACGGACCGGATCACCGCCACGAGACTACAACCCTCAAGAGATCCAGCTCCGGGTAAGCTCCCGCGTGCGCAACGCAGCGCGACACAGGCCCAGGGGCGCGTCAACTTTTGGCGTAGTCGGCAGGATCTCGTGCCCGCAACCACCGGGTACTGCGTGCCTGAAAAAGACTGTTCAAACTTACCTGTGGTGAAGATTCCCGCCATCCGGCGCCATCTTCCGCTTCCTTCCCGCCATCGGTGGAGTTTTCCCGCCATCCGGTGCCATCTTCAGCCTTCTTCCCGCCATACGTGGAGTTTTCCCGCCATTGGACGCCATCTTGAGGACGCCGCGCGGGAAGTAGAGGGGCGTGGACTCCGAAAGCGCGCGAGAACTGAAGCCCCGCCTCACGTCCGGACGTTGCGTAAGGTCCTGGAAGGAGCCCAGCAGACGCCGACGTCACAGGAGCGCGACGGAAGGTCCTCAACCCTGACGATTCACTGCGGAGCCGCGGCCTACGGAAGAGGATCATCGCAAGGTAGGCCACGGTCCACTAGGGGGGAGAAGGATGCCGGATACGGAGGAGAGCTTCACCGCTTCAACCCCCGCCAGCGCCACCGCTGTTGCGGTCATGCCTTTCACCATGCCCTATATCCCGGGGGCAGCCTGGCTACCCCAGTACTCAGGGGAGTCACATACCCTGCATGACTTTAGAGAAAAGCTGGATAGCCTCTTCCAGGTGTACCCCCTCACAGAGGAGCAAAAAGTGAGCATCCTGGTGGCCCAATTAACCGGGGCAGCCCAAAGGGAGGTAAAGTCCTGGCCACCTGGGGGGAGGACTGTCGCAGGGATACTAACCCGGCTGAGGGACACCTTTGATACCCGCACCTCAGCCGAGATCAAGCTTAGATTCTACGGGTGCAAACAGCGGGCACATGAGAGTATAAGGGACTATGCCCTGAACCTACAAGAGGCCCTGAGAGCCATTAAGCAGACCGACCCTGACGGCGTGGGAGACGAGGACAGGCTGTTGACTGAACAATTTATAAAGGGTTTATATTGCAATGCCCACCGAACCCAGTTGCGGGCAATGGCCTTACAGGACCCTCATCTGGGATTTGCACAGTTCAAGGACAGAGCCATCCGGGTGCTTCGAGAACCGGCACCAGGTGGCGTTGTGACCCCCAGACGCCCCACTACCACTTACCACCAGGAGGCGGCGCCCTTGTCGGCAGGGCCTGTGGGAGCTGATGCGCAGGCTTTGAACAATGACCCGGCTCCAGACCTGCACCATCAGGTCCAAGAGCTAGCTAAACGCGTTGCTGCGCTAACCCGAACTGTGCAGTCTTTACAGGTTTCCACTCCAGGGAAGATCCAGCTGGCATCCGGACCGGAGGACATCCCGTGGCGTCGACCAAGGAGGACCCCACCGGCCAGAGGAAGACCCAGCGACCGATACAACGAGGACGGACGACCCATCTGCCGCCGCTGCAATCAACCCGGACATATGGCAAGGTACTATCCTTTAAACTGGCACAACCTGGGGTAGAGGGCCAACCCCCAGGAAAAAGATCACCAGGCCCATCGAACTGGCGCGACAAATATGTGGGAGGACGTCCAGTCTTACCCGTGGTACTGGATGGCATTCCTATGAGTGCCCTACTGGACACCGGGTCACAGGTCACCACCATCCCGTACGTGCTCTTCAAGCAGTACTGGAATGACTCGGATATCACCCGCTACCCTGACGACGACTTGAGTATCATCGCCAGCAATGGTCAGCCCGTGCCACAGATTGGATTTAAAGAGGTGACCATTAAAATCGGTAGAGTCGAACTGGCAGCACAGGGACTGATCATTGTAGACATTGACAAACACGAGAGTCACCCAAAGATAACTCTAGGAACTAATGTAATTGAAAATTGTCTTGCAGAGGTGATTTTCCTTTTACAGCAGGTTGCCAAGAACGCCAGCTCCGGCCAGCAGCGAGTGCTCCAGAAAGAGATCCGGGCACTGATGCGACGGCAACAGCTAGAACTCTCCGGTGGTGAGATTGGTAGCGTGCGAATGTGTGACCCTTTCCCTATTGCCATGCCCCCGAAAAGTGAAATGATGATTTGGTGCCGGGCAGCTATTGGTCTGAGAGGTAGAGATTACCAGGCAATGGTAGAACCAGTTTACTCAGACAGTAGGCCCACCATTTTGACAGCACGGGGGGTGGTCAATGTACGCCATGGGAGGGTGCCCGTTCGCATAATAAATATCGGGAAGAGGGAAGTGTACCTGCCCCGGTATGCCACGCTAGCCAAATTGAATACCATCAATCAAGATTCCATACAGTCCGTAGAACCCTTGCCTCCATCTTCCCCGGAGGAAGGTAACGGCTCTCAGAAAACAATGGAGGACTGGTGTCAGCAACTACATTTGGGTACTGACTCCACTCCCTCACACCAGAAACAGGGAGTCTATCAAGAGTACGAGAGAGTGTTTAGTAAACACCCGTTAGACTTCGGGCGAGTCAAGGGGGTAGAACACCACATCCCCACGGGAGACCATCCTCCCATAAAAGAGAGGTATCGACCCGTACCCCCTGCACACTACCAACACGCCAAGGGGATGCTTAGAGACATGAAGGAGGCTGGGGTGATCAGGGATAGCTGTAGCCCCTGGGCAGCTCCACTAGTCTTAGTCAAAAAGAAAGACAACACCATGAGGATGTGTGTAGATTACCGGAAAATCAACCGTATCACACACAAGGATGCGTACCCCTTACCAAGGATAGAGGAGTCTTTGGCTGCTTTAAGATCTGCTAACTTCTTCTCTACCTTGGATCTCACTAGTGAGTACTGGCAGGTTCCTGTAGCAGAGGCGGACCGGGAGAAGACCGCATTCACCACCCCGATGGGACTTAGCGAGTTTACCTGCATGCCGTTCGGACTCTGCAATGCACCAGGAACCTTCCAACGATTAATGGAGTGCTGTCTGGGCCACAGAAACTTCGAGACGGTCCTGCTGTACCTGGACGATGTCATCGTATATTCCAAGACGTATGAGGACCACCTGAAACACCTGGCGGAAGTGTTCGAAGCTCTGGCAAGCTACGGCCTAAAGGTGAAACCCTCCAAGTGTCACCTCCTGAAACCAAAGGTGCAGTACCTGGGACACGTGGTGAGCGCTGATGGAGTGGCTCCCGACCCTGATAAGATCACCGCAATTAAGGAATGGCCAAGTCCCTCCAGTATAAAGGAAGTGCGGCAGTTCCTCGGGTTGGTAGGCTATTACCGCAGATTCATCCCCGGTTTCACCAAAAAGGCAGCTCCTATGCAGGACCTCCTGATAGGCCAGTCCCGGAAGGCCAAGAACCAGAAGCTACCCTTCAGATGGGAGAAGTTAGAAGAAGAGTCCTTCCGCCAGCTGAAGATGGCCCTCACGGGGGATGAAATCCTGGTGTACCCTGATTACAGCCAGCCCTTTATCCTCTACACCGACGCAAGTAACATCGGGCTAGGAGCCGTGCTATCCCAGATCCAGCAGGGGAAAGAACGAGTAATCGCTTACGCCAGCCGAAAACTGCGACCCACCGAAAGAAACCCTGAGAATTACAGCTCATTTAAGCTAGAGTTCCTGGCAGTGGTGTGGGCAGTCACCGAACGCTTTAAGCACTACCTCGCTTCTTCCCGGTTCACCGTGTACACGGATAACAACCCGTTGACACACCTGGACACGGCAAGACTCGGTGCCCTAGAGCAGAGATGGATGGCCCGTCTGTCCAACTACGAGTTCACAATCAAATACCGGGCAGGACGCTCCAATACCAACGCGGACGCCCTGTCCAGGATGCCAAACCTACCGGACGTAGGAGAAGATCCAGAGGGACTGGAAGAAGTCGAACTCCCCGCGTTCCACCGTCATGGGACTATCCAGTATTCCCATCGGGTAAGGAGTAAGCAAGCCGCTACGTTTAACCCCTTGCCTCACTACAACTGGGAGGAAATGCAAGACAGTGACCCTGCCGTCCGGCTGGTGAAGGAGATGCTGACTCGGCCAGAGGCTCGCCTTGACCCAGACGCTCCGGAGGAAGCCAAGCAACTGTGGGCTGAGAAGAGTCGACTGTTCCTTTACAAGGGGAAGTTGTGCCGCAGAATGGTTAACTCCCGGACGCATGAACTAATCTGGCAAGTAGTGGTGCCACGGAGAGACGCAGCCATGGTGATGGAAGCATACCACGACGGGGCTGGACACTTCGGATGGAAGAAGCTGGAGTTCCTGCTGCGTGGGCGGTTCCACTGGGTAGGCATGAGGGGAACCATCGAGAGGTGGTGCAGAGACTGTGGCCCATGCAACCTAAGAAGGAAGGACCGTGCCAGCCAGAAGACTCCCCTGCAGTCCATCGTCACCCGGCAGCCGTTGGAACTGGTAGCCTTGGATCATGTAAAACTGACCCCAAGCAGAAGTGGCTACGTCTACGCGTTAACCATTGTGGATCATTACTCCCGGTTCTTGGTTGTCGTCCCCGTTAAGGACTTAACGGCTCAAACAGCAGCTAGAGCCTTCCAGCAGCACTTCTGCCGTCCACACGGGTACCCGGACCAAGTGCTGACGGACCAGGGACCTGCCTTTGAAGCGGAGGTCTTCCAGGAATTCTGCAATCTGTATGGCTGCCGGAAGATAAGGACGACACCCTATCATCCGCAAACTAATGGACTTTGTGAGAAAATGAACCAGGTGGTAATGGATCTCCTGAAAACGTTGCCCCTGGAAGAACGCAGTCTGTGGCCTGAGAAGCTGCCCGATCTAGTGGACCTATACAACCACATCCCGGTAGGTTCCACCAACTGTACCCCGGCTTACCTAATGAGGGCGAGACCTGGTAAGTTACCTGTTGACCTGGAAATGGGAGTCCTGACACCCGAGGACACTTCACCAGAAGCAGACTGGGACACAGAGAGGCAGCAGCAGTACTGGAAAGTACAGGAGAGCGTGGAGCGAAGTCTCTGTCAGGCTAGGGAAAGACAAGAGAAAACTTACAACCAGTATGCTCCCGCTGTTCCCCTGGTACCCGGAGAGCAGGTCTTGAAGAGGAAAAGACGGCTCCACAAGTTGGACGACCAGTGGGAGAAGGACCCGTACACCGTACTGCCCTCAAGCCACGAGAACCCGAAAGTCTGTACCATCAGTAAAGACGGAGGGGAGACCATAGCCATTGTATCCCGGGATCACCTGAAGAAGTGTCCTGAACAGCTACGGAACCCTGAAGAGGAACAGGAAGACCATCAACCCGTAGAGGAAAGGGAAGATATGGTTAGTACTGTGCTCGGAGACTTCCCTCGGTCCTGGACTCAAGTCAATGGTGCAGTTGTGGTACCCGTCCTCACGTTCCTCCAACCAGCATCCCAAGTGCCTACGGAGCAACAGGTAGAGCTGGAAGAGCAGCCGGTCCAGGAGGCAGAAGACTCCACACAAGCAGAACAGGAGGATCAACCCTCTGCTTATAGTGAGCCTGCCGTACCCCTAGTGAGTCAAAGAGCCGGTAGACAGCTGCCCAGTTTACCCTTGACAGCTCCTACACCCTGTAGTTCAGGGCTAGACAGTCAGCTCCGTAGGTCCACTAGGGCCACTAGAGGCCAGTTACCCGCACGTTGGAGGATTTGAAGTGTATAAATTGTTTTATTTGTGGTTACCTGTTTTTCTTGTTGCTTGTGTATAATTATGTGTTTCTAGTTATTTATAGGAGTCCTTGGTGGATTTACCGGGAATCCTTTGTGTATAGTTGGAGCGTAACCCAGGACGGACTAAAGACTGTTAAGGACTCGGGGCAGGACAGACCCCTACCTGGTTACGTCTCCCTGTTTTGGTGAAATGGACACCTTGCTTTTCTTCAAAGACTGCGCCCGGTTGCGGACACGCCGTAACCATCTTTATGTGTTTTTCTTATTCTATTATTATTGTTATTATCTTGTTATGTTTTTCTAAAAATATGTTTAGTCCCGGAGTACTAAATTTCACTAGGGGGGAATGTGGCACCCCAGGGGTCTGGTTTCCACAGTAACGGCAATGTTATGTCTGAGAGCAGGTGGGAGGTCTCTTGGTCAGGGATCCTGTGCATGCCACACCTCCTGCCCAGTCCCTGGGAGGGGAAGAACTTCCCCTATATAAACCTAGGGCTGAGGCAGGGTTAGTGAGTAGAGAAGAAGTAGAGACAGAGAAGAGAAGCAGATATAGGAAAAGAACATCAGGAGCTCTGTGGGAGCAGTGCTACAAGGAGTCAGGGGCTGGCAGCTGCAGAGCTCGCCCTGACTGAGAAGTTATCACCGGACCCGGAGTCCGAGGCTGTGGGGACTAACTCCTATCCAGCAGCAGAAACCGACCGGCAGGGGATTGCAGGTCCTCTGGCCCAGAAACCCGAAGGCACGGTCACACGCGTGGGACCAGCACCGCCGTCGTGGAGCGGAAGCTACTAGAAGGCCCCGAGTCACCGGCCATACGGGTGAGCACCACACGGTACACTCAGGGACGTGGGCTACTTATACCCGCTTCTAGCAAGGTAGCCAGAAGAGTATCGTTAGTTTGGGAGGCCTACAACTCCGCCTGGCCAGGGGAGATCCCATCTGCTCAAGGACTGACCAGGCCCCAATCGCTAGCCAGTACTCCGGGAGGGTCTATCGTTGTCACCAGTAAAGACCCTGAACTACACCGTACCGTCTCCGAGTGGTTCCTGCTACCCCCATCATCCACGTCGGCTGCCCTGAGGCCATACCCCTCCCGTTGGGGGTTATACTATCACGCTGCACAATCCTACCACCGGCCTCAGCGGTCTGCCCTGCAGCAGCAGCTCCTTAGCTGTACTCAACGGGTGGCGTAGTCGTCCAACATCTACCGCTAATACAGCGCCACTTAGTCTGACTCCCTGGGCACGGACCGGATCACCGCCACGAGACTACAACCCTCAAGAGATCCGGCTCCGGGTAAGCTCCCGCGTGCGCAACGCAGCGCGACACAGGCCCAGGGGCGCGTCATAATGGCTTAATCAGGGGGACACGTCTGGCACTGCAGGATCTGAGTCCCTGGCGTCGTAGTGTGTTACTGATGGTAGCCTGTGTAACGTTGGTCCCAGCTCTCTGCAGGTCATTCACTAGATGCCTCTGTGTGGTTCTGGGATTTTTGCTCACCGTTCTTGAGATCATTTTGGCCCCACGGGTGAGATCTTGTGTGGAACCCCAGATCAAGGGAGATTATCAGTGGTCTTGTATGTCTCCCATTTTCAAATTATTGCTCCCACAGTTGATTTCTTCACACCAAGCTGCTTGCCTATTGCAGATTCAGTCTTCCCAGCATGGTGCAGGGCTACAATTTTGTTTCTGGTGTCATTCGCAGCTCTTTGGTCTTCACCATAGTGGAGTTTGGAGTGTGACTGTTTGAGGTTGCGGACAGGTGTCTTTTATACTGATAACAAGTTCAAACAGGTGCCAGTGCTACAGGTAATGAGTGGAGGACAGAGGAGCCTCTTAAAGAAGATGTTACAGGTCTGTGAGAGCCAGAAATCTTACTTGTTTGTAATTGACCAAATACTTATTTTCCACCAAAATTTTAAAAAAAATTCTTTCAAAATCAGACAATGTGATTTTCAGGATTTGTTTTCTCATTTTGTCTCTCATAGTTGAGGTCTAACTATGATGTCAATTACAGGCCTCTCTCATCTTTTTAAGTGAGAGAACTTGCACAATTGGTGACTGACTAAATTCTTTTTTCCCCACTGTGTATATACAGTACAAACCAAAAGTTTGGACACACCTTCTCATTTAAAGATTTTTCTGTATTTTCATGACTTTGAAAATTGTACATTCACATTGAAGGCATCAAAACTATGAATTAACACATGTGGAATTATATACTTAACAAAAAAGTGTGAAACAACTGAAAATATGTCTTATATTCTAGGTTCTTCAAAGTAGCCACCTTTTGCTTTGATGACTGCTTTGCATACTCTTGGCATTCTCTTGATGAGCTTCAAGAGGTAGTCACCGGAAATGGTTTTCACTTCACAGGTGTGCCCTGTCAGGTTTAATAAGTGGGATTTCTTGCCTTATAAATGGGGTTGGGACCATTAGGTGTGTTGTGCAGAAGTCAGGTGGATACACAGCTGATAGTCCTACTGAATAGACTGTTAGCTGCTTTTTTCTTGCCATAATACAAATTCTAAGTAAAGAAAAACGAGTGGCCATCATTACTTTAAGAAATGAAGGTCAGTCAGTCTGAAAAATTGGGCAAACTTTGAATGTGTCCCCAAGTGCAGTTGCAAAAACCATCAAGCGCTACAAAGAAACTGGCTCACATGAGGACCGCCCCAGGAAAGGAAGACCAAGAGTCACCTCTGCTTCTGAGGATAAGTTTATCCGAGTCACCAGCCTCAGAAATTGCAGGTTAACAGCAGCTCAGATTAGAGACCAGGTCAATGCCACACAGAGTTCTAGCAGCAGACACATCTCTACAACAACTGTTAAGAGGAGACTTTGTGCAGCAGGCCTTCATGGTAAAATAGCTGCTAGGAAACCACTGCTAAGGGCAGGCAACAAGCAGAAGAGACTTGTTTGGGCTAAAGAACACAAGGAATGGACATTAGACCAGTGGAAATCTGTGCTTTGGTCTGATGAGTCCAAATTTGAGATCTTTGGTTCCAACCACCGTGTCTTTGTGCGACGCAGAAAAGGTGAACGGATGGACTCTACGTGCCTGGTTCCCACCGTGAAGCATGGAGGAGGAGGTGTGATGGTGTGGGGGTGCTTTGCTGGTGACACTGTTGGGGATTTATTCAAAATTGAAGGTATACTGAACCAGCATGGCTACCACTTCATCTTGCAGCGGCATGCTATTCCATCCGGTTTGAGTTTAGTTGGACCATCATTTATTTTTCAACAGGACAATGACCCCAAACACACCTCCAGGCTGTGTAAGGGCTATTTGATCAAGAAGGAGAGTCATGGGGTGCTACGCCAGATGACCTGGCCTCCACAGTCACCAGACCTGAACCCAATCGAGATGGTTTGGGGTGAGCTGGACCGCAGAGTGAAGGCAAAAGGGCCAACAAGTGCTAAGCATCTCTGGGAATTCCGTCAAGATTGTTGGAAGACCATTTCCGGTGACTACCTCATGAAGCTCATGAAGAGAATGCGAAGAGTGTGCAAAGCAGTCATCAAAGCAAAAGGTGGCTACTTTGAAGAACCTAGAATATAAAACATATTTTCAGTTGTTTCACACTTTTTTGTTAAGTATATAATTCCACATGTGTTAATTCATAGTTTTGATGCCTTCAGTGTGAATGTACAGTTTTCAAAGTCATGAAAATACAGAAAAATCTTTAAGGCTATGTGCCCACGATGCAGAAATGCTCAGGATTTTTTCCTGAGCGTTTCTGCATCTCCCTGGCAGAAAAAAACGCATTGTACATGCGTTTTCCTGCCAGGGACATGCGGAAATGAAGCGTTCTTCACTTGCATTTCCGAATGCGGGTGTCAAGCGCTTTCCAAGCGATTTTAGCATCACTTGGAAAGTGCTTGACAACTCGGTCACACTATATAAATCCATGCAACCGGCATGGATTTATATAGTGTGACCTGAGAGAATGTTAAAAAATAAAAAATAAACCTATACTTACCTTCCGATGGCCCCTGCAGACTCGCTGCGCTCCTGTGCTGGCTGCCGACAGACCGCGGTACGCTGTACTGAAGGACCTGCCGTCACATGACTGTGACGTCACCGCAGGTCCTTCAGTCCTGCGCGATCTATGGGCAAGCACAGGGAAGGAGTCCGGGGGTCGTCGGAAGGTGAATATTATTTATTTTTTATTTTATTCTTTTTTTTACAGCTTTTATAATGGTACCTGGGTGTGGAGGAGAGTCTCCTGTCCTCCACACCCGGGTAGCATCCGCACATTATAACGCGCCAATTACGCAAGTACAGATGCAGTCTTGCGGAATTGGCGCATTGCAATGCAAGTCAAGGCGGCGAAAACGCAGCACTTCCGCAAAATAATTGGTAGTGCTGCGTTTTTTTCCGCAATGATAATCCGCAGCGAAAATCTCCGCAGAATGTGCATAGCACATGCGGATTATCATTGGGGGACATGGCAGGCCTTCTACCATGCTTTTTTTTAGCGTTTCTGCAGCGTTTTTGCCGCTGCAGAAACGCTTAAAAACGCATCGTGGGCACACAGTCTAGATGAGAAGGTGTGTCTAAACTTTTGGACTGTACTATATATACAGTACAGACCAAAAGTTTGGACACACCTTCTCATTTAAAGGT
The DNA here is from genome assembly GCF_046119375.1 of Phyllobates terribilis. Classification (NCBI taxonomy): domain Eukaryota; kingdom Metazoa; phylum Chordata; class Amphibia; order Anura; family Dendrobatidae; genus Phyllobates; species Phyllobates terribilis. Next base: position 181,940 of record NW_027363395.1, read on the forward strand.
TTTTCTGTATTTTTATGACAATGAAAATTGTACATTCACACTGAAGGCATCAAAACTATGAATTAACACATGTGGAATTATATAGCTAACAAAAAAGTGTGAAACAACTGAAAATATGTCTTATATTCTAGGTTCTTCAAAGTAGCCACCTTTTGCTTTGATGACTGCTTTGCACACTCTTGGCATTCTCTTGATGAGCTTCAAGAGGTAGTCACCGGAAATGGTCTTCCAACAATCTTGAAGGAGTTCCCAGAGATGCTTAGCACTTGTTGGCCCTTTTGCCTTCACTCTGCGGTCCAGCTCACCCCAAACAATCTCGATTGGGTTCAGGTCTGGTGACTGTGGAGACCAGGTCATCTGGCGTAGCACCCCATCACTCTCCTTCTTGGTAAAATAGCCCTTACACAGCCTGGAGGTGTGTTTGGGGTCATTGTCCTGTTGAAAAATAACTGATGGTCCAACTAAACGCAAACCGGATGGAATAGCATGCCACTGCAAGATGCTGAGGTAGCCATGCTGGTTCAGTATGCCTTCAATTTTGAATAAATCCCCAACAGTGTCACCAGCAAAGCACCCCCACACCATCACACCTCCTCCTCCATGCTTCACGGTGGGAACAAGGCATGTAGAGTCCATCTGTTCACCTTTTCTGCGTCGCACAAAGACACTGTGGTTGGAACCAAAGATCTCAAATTTGGACTCATCAGACCAAAGCACAGATTTCCACTGGTCTAATGTCCATTCCTTGTGTTCTTTAGCCCAAACAAGTCTCTTCTGCTTGTTGCCTGTCCTTAGCAGTGGTTTCCTAGCAGCTATTTTACCATGAAGGCCTGCTGCACAAAGTCTCCTCTTAACAGTAGTTGTAGAGATGTGTCTGCTGCTAGAACTCTGTGTGGCATTGACCTGGTCTCTAATCTGAGCTGCTGTTAACCTGCGATTTCTGAGCTGGTGACTCGGACAAACTTATCCTCAGAAACAAAGGTGACTCTTGGTCTTCTTTTCCAGGGGCGGTCCTCATATGAGCCAGTTTCTTTGTAGCGCTTGATGGTTTTTGCAACTGCACTTGGGGACACTTTCAAAGTTTTCCCAATTTTTTGGACTGACTGACCTTCATTTCTTAAAGTAATGATGGCCACTCGTTTTTCTTTACTTAGCTACTTTTTTTGCCATAATACAAATTCTAACAGTCTATTCAATAGGACTATCAGCTGTGTATCCACCAGACTTCTGCACAACACAACTGATGGTCCCAACCCCATTTATAAGGCAAGAAATCCCACTTATTAAACCTGACAGGGCACACCTGTGAAGTGAAAACCATTTCCGGTGACTACCTCTTGAAGCTCATCAAGAGAATGCCAAGAGTGTGCAAAGCAGTCATCAAAGCAAAAGGTGGCTACTTTGAAGAACCTAGAATAAAAGACATATTTTCAGTTGTTTCACACTTTTTTGTTAAGTATATAATTCCACATGTGTTAATTCATAGTTTTGATGCCTTCAGTGTGAATGTACAATTTTCTTAGTCATGAAAATACAGAAAAATCTTAAAATGAGAAGGTGTGTCCAAACTTTTGGTCTGTACTGTATATATATATATATATATATATATATATATATATATATATACAGTTGAAACCAGAAGTTTACATACACTATATAAAAAGACACATATGCATGTTTTTCTCAATATCTGACATGAAATCAGAATAAATCTTTCCCGTTTTAGATCAATTAGGATCGCAATAAGTTTTAATTTTGCCAAATGCCAGAATAATGAGAGAGAGATAATGTTTTAAGGCATTTACATACAGTACATGTAAACTTCTTGTTTCAACTGTACTGTATATATATTCTTCTGCTTCTGGGATTTGAACCCAGAAGCTCCACTAAATGAGCCTGAAGCTTTAAATTTCAACCATAGGGTCAAATGATAGGGACTGGTAGTTTTTCTTGGCTTATGGGATCAACCCTGAAAATACTCAGGGTGTTTAAAAGTCATTGTGATTCTGATTCTGATGTTTGAAAAAAGTGAGATATCAGAGTCACATATCAAAGTCACACATCATTTGAATTCGACATGGACGAGGTCTGTGTAGAAGTCCCAATGAGTTTCAGACAGATTTGCACTGAAAATCACAACCAAATAGAATGCCTAAGTTATTTCAACTGAGTGTATAGCTCAATGGTAGGTGTACTGGCTTCTAGGCAGAGTTTTGGGTTCAAGTCCCAGCATCGTACAGTGAACTTTTTTTTTATTATTATCAGTTGTAAAAGTCAGATGTCAAAGTCACATATCAAAGTCACATGTTAAAGTCAGTTCTCAGACAGGGTATTTAGCCTCAAACTGACATTATTCTCATGTTTGACTTTGATATCTGATCATGTCCTAAAATGGACACTGTACACACCTCTTCATGAAATCTGCAGTGTCTGACAAGTGTCACTGCTGAGTAGTCTTGCTGATTGACAGTCAACTTCCCCCATCTAGGCAGCGGGGAGCTGGCTTTCCTTCTAAATGACGTCGGCAGTGGTGCTTCGCCGACAGAGCAGGATGAAAGAGTAGGAGCTGCTCTTTCAATGTGACGTCACAGGCAGCAGGAGAATCGTCAGCAGGAGATACAGTATATACTACACAACACAGGAGAGCTGACAGATCCTCTATACTACACAACACAGGAGAGCTGACAGATCCTCTATACTACACAACACAGGAGAGCTGACAGATCCTCTATATACTACACAACACAGGAGAACTGACAGATCCTCTATACTACACAACACAGGAGAGCTGACAGATCCTCTATACTGCACCCCACAGGAGAGCTGACAGATCCTCTATATACTAGACCACACAGGAGCGCTGACAGATCCTCTATATACTACACCACACAGGAGAGCTGACAGATCCTCTATATACTACACCACACAGGAGAGCTGACAGATCCTCTATATACTATACCATATAGGAGAGCTGACAGATCCTCTATTAACTACCTATATACTACACCACGCAGGAGAGCTGACAGATCCTCTATACTACACAACACAGGAGAGCTGACAGATCCTCTATATACTACACAACACAGGAGAACTGACAGATCCTCTATATACTACACAACACAGGAGAGCTGACAGATCCTCTATACTACACAACACAGGAGAGCTGACAGATCCTCTATACTGCACCCCACAGGAGAGCTGACAGATCCTCTATATACTAGACCACACAGGAGCGCTGACAGATCCTCTATATACTACACCACACAGGAGAGCTGACAGATCCTCTATATACTACACCACACAGGAGAGCTGACAGATCCTCTATATACTATACCATATAGGAGAGCTGACAGATCCTCTATTAACTACCTATATACTACACCACGCAGGAGAGCTGACAGATCCTCTATACTGCACCACACAGGAGAGCGGACAGATCCTCTATATACTACACCACACAGGAGAGCTGACAGATCCTCTATATACTACACCACACGGGAGAGCTGACAGATCCTCTATATACTACACCACACAGGAGAGCTGACAGATCCTCTATATACTTCACCACACAGGAGAGCTGACAGATCCTCTATGTAATACACCACACAGGAGAGCTGACAGATCCTCTATATACCACACCACACGGGAGAGCTGACAGATCCTCTATATACTACACCACACAGGAGAGCTGACAGATCCTCTTTATACTTCACCACACAGGAGAGCTGACAGATCCTCTATGTAATACACCACACAGGAGAGCTGACAGATCCTGTATATACTACACCACACAGGAGAGCTGACAGATCCTCTATATACTACACCACACAGGAGAGCTGACAGATCCTCTATATACTACATCACACAGGAGAGCTGACAGATCCTCTATATACTACACCACACAGGAGAACTGACAGATCCTCTATATACTATACCACATAGGAGAGCTGACAGATCATCTATTAATTACCTATATACTACACCACGCAGGAGAGCTGACAGATCCTCCATACTGCACCACACAGGAGAGCGGACAGATCCTCTATATACTACACCACACAGGAGAGCTGACAGATCCTCTATATACTACACCACACAGGAGAGCTGACAGATCCTCTATATACTACACCACACAGGAGAGCTGACAGATCCTCTATATACTACACCACACAGGAGAGCTGACAGATCCTGTATATACTATACCACATAGGAGAGCTGACTGATCCTCTATATACTACACCACACAGGAGAGCTGACAGATCCTCTATTAACTACCTATATACTACACCACACAGGAGAGCTGACAGATCCTGTATATACTACACCACACACGAGAACTGACAGATCCTCTATATACTACACCACACAGGAGAGCTGACAGATCCACTATATACTACACCACACAGGAGAGCTGACAGATCCTCTATATACTATACCACATAGGAGAGCTGACTGATCCTCTATATACTACACCACACAGGAGAGCTGACAGATCCTCTATATACTACACCACACAGGACACATTCTCTATATAATACACCACACAGGAGAAATTATATATCCTGTATATACTACACCACACAGGAGAGCTGACAGATCCTCTATATACTATACCACATAGGAGAGCTGACCGATCCTCTATATACTATACCACACAGGAGAGCTGACAGATCCTCTATATACTACACCACACAGGACACATCTATATATATAATCGTCTTATCCCGTCTGTCTGTCTTTCTGTCTGTGCAGGAAATCCCGCGTCGCTCATTGGTCTGGCAGCGGCCAATCAGCGCCGCGGGATTTCTGAAAAAAGATGGCGGCCGTTAGCGGCTCATCTGCGGGACGGAGATGCAGCAGGGAGATGACCGGCGCAAGGCGCTCATCTCCCGGCCGATAGCAGCAGAAGGACCTCGACCGCCGGCGCTGCTGACCTCCATGCGGCTAGGGTGTCAAGGGAGAACCGGGGAGCGGCGCTGCGGGTCGGGATACTTCTGCTGCGAGCAGCCACTCATCTCCCGGCTTCTTGCAGCGGAAGTAGCCGCACAGGCAGCGGCGCTGACATCCATGCGGCTAGGGTGTCAAGGGAGGACCGGGGAGCGGCGCTGCGGGTCGGGACACTTCTGCTGCGAGCAGTCGCTCATCTCCCGGCTTCTCGCAGCGGAAGTACCCGCACAAACAGCGACGCTCCCCGGTCCTCACCAATACGATTCCGCTCCCCGGTCCTCACCAATACGATTCGCTGATTGGTCGCGCTCTCCTGCCGCGACCAATCAGTGATCTTGGCGCAAAAGTTAAAACCGCTGTGCAGATTGGTCGCGGCCACTGCACGCGTCCAATCAGCGATCTTGGAGCCACATTTAACCCCTTAACAACATCTGACGTACTAATACGCATCTGTGCCCTGGGACTTAAGAGCCAGACCTGTATTAGTACGTCATGGCGATCGCGTGCGCGCACACAGGCTATGCGGGCGTGATCGCCGCCGGGTGTCAGCTGATTTTCACAGCTGACACCCGATACTATGTGCAGGGAGCGGTCCTGCACCGCTCCCAGCACATTAACCCCCGCGATGCTGCGATCGAAGTCGATCGAAGTCGATCGCAGCATTGCGGGGGGAAGGGGAGGTGATCGCAGATACTCACCTCCTCTTCCGGCTTCCAGCGCTGTCTGCAAAGGCTTCCCGGGTGTTGCCATGACGACCCGATGTCGTCATGACAACATCCGGGTCACCAGACAGCAGGAAGATTGTTTGGACATGCGCAGTGCATCTCCAAACAATCTTCTCCCTGTCCAGCGCTGAGAGCCTGCATGACACAGGGATGGTGCTTCATTCCTGTGCCATGCAGGCGATCAGAGAAAAAAAAGTGAAAGTCCCAGAGTGGGACAAAGTAATAAAATATAAAAACTGTCAGAAAGTGAAAAAAAAAAAAAAAATTGCAAAAATATATAAAAAAAAAAAAAAAAATAATCCACCAAAAATAAAAATATAATGTACCCATCAATAAATATTATTATAAAAAAAAAAAAAAAAAAAAAAAGTACACATATTTGGTATCGCCGCGTCCGGAACAACCTGACCTATAAAACTGTCCCACTAGTTAACTCATTCAGTGAACACGGTAAAAAAAAAAAAAAAAAACGAAGCAAAAAACAATGCTTTTTTTTTTCACTTTTTCATTTTTACGAATCAATTTGTGAAGTACCTGGGGGTTCCAAGTGCTCACTATGCATCTAGATAGGTGCCTTGGGGGGTCTAGTTTCCAAAATGGGGTCACTTGTGGGGGAGCTCCAATGTTTGGGCACACAGGGGCTCTCCAAATGAAACATGATGTCCGCTAACAATTTGAGCCGACAATTTCTTAGCGGATACCATGTTGCTTTTGGAGAGTCCCTGTGTGCCCAAACATTGGAGCTCCCCAACAAGTGACCCCATTTTGGAAACTAGACCCCCCAAGGCACCTATCTAGATGCATAGTGAGCACTTGGAACCCCCAGGTGTTTCACAAATTGATTCATAAATATGAAAAAGTGTTTTTTTTTTCACTTTTTCATTTTTACAAATCAATTTGTGAAGCACCTGGGGGTTCCAAGTGCTCACTATGCATCTAGATAGGTGCCTTGGGGGGTCTAGTTTCCAAAATGGGGTCACTTATGGGGGAGCTCCAATGTTTGGGCACACTGGGGCTCTCCAAACACAACATGGCGTCCGCTAATTATTCAAGCAAATTTTACAATCAAAAAGTCAAATGACGCTCCTTCCCTTCTGAGCCCTGCCGTGCGCCCAAACAGTGTTTTTTCCCCACATATTGGGTATCTGCGTGCCCAGGGTAAATTGCACAACAAATTTTGGGGTCCATTTTTTCTTGTTACCCCTGTGAAAATAAAAAAAAATGGGTCTAAAGTAACATTTTTGTGAAAAAAGTTAAATGTTCATTTTTTTCTTCCACATTCAAAAAATTCCTGTGAAGCACCTGAAGGGTTAATAAAGTTCTTGAATGTGGTTTTGAGCACCTTGAGGGGAGCAGTTTTTAGAATGGTGTCACTTTTGGGTATTTTCTGTCATAAAGACTAGTGTTGAGCCACCCCCGTAGTGTTCGAGTTCGGTTCGTCGAACACCCGTGTGTTCGCCGAACTGTTCGTCGAACTGTTCGTCGAACACCTTCGAACACCGTTAAAACCAATGGCAGGCAAACAAAAACACATAGAAACACATAGAAAACACCTTCAAAGGTGTCCAAAAGCTGACAAACTGCTCAGAAGACATAACTAACACATGGAAAAGTGACAAGTACATATAGTCATGCGAAAATAAAAGAGGTGGAGGAGTAAAAGGAGGGGGAGACACAGATATAGGCATGTCATGCCCTTCTAAAATCCAAAAAGTGAGAAGCCGACACGGCCAGTCCGCTCCTGCCCGTGCCACCTCCGTGTCGCCGGGTTTGTGCCAGAGCCGCGGTGAACCCTGATGGCCAGCCCCCCTCTCCCAATACTGGTGCCTGTCCGCTGGTGGGTCGAGCGAGCCCCCCTGTGGTGGAGGCAGCTCTAAGCTTTTTAATTTAAATTGTCTCTCTAATTTGAATGAATACACTTTAAATCCATTTACAAGGATCTATTGGAGGGCAAGTCTCATGCCAGCAGCCGCGTAATTCCAGCTCCAGTAGCGTCCACTAAAGCTGCTGCAGTTAAAAAGCTTTTATAAGGATCGAGCTCGGCTGTCCACCGCAAGGCATCCTACTGCCAGTCCCAGCCCCTATGCCTTGGGGTGCCTCCTGATGCTCTTCACTGAATATCCCGTGGTCCCGAAGCATTTCCTTTGAAAAAATGAAGTGTCCAAACTACAGGTGGTGTAGCTTGCTTAACAGCCGGGATAATCCGCTGACTAGCAGACCCTGCTACTAGGCACAAAGTATTTCCTGGGCTAGATGCAGTTAAAAATTTGTAATTAGATACTCTCGTTGGATGCTGAGAAAGCATTCCATAGAGTCTCCTGGCACGCCATATATGATTCTCTTAAAAAGCTTGGGGTAGGGGTCTAGGGGACCCTTTTATAGCCAAAATCACGGCCCTGTATCGCAATACGTCACCTAGGCTGAAGATAAATGGAACTGTAGCACCCTGAGGGCTCGGTTGCTACAGAGGTATTGCACCTCACCCAGAGGTGTGATATCTCACTCTCAGGTAAGGATGTAGTGTGGATCAGGACCCGACACCTGCATGCATTACACCACATTGCCGTGGGGCAGGGCGACCAATATGCCCCTGAGATGGGCACGACAGTCCCTGTCCCTGGCTGGAGTGGGGGGAGGGAACACTGAGGAAGGGGAACCCTGTAGTGCAGGAGCAGGGAGGAAGCAGTTCCTGGGTGCATTGAGAAGGGAGTATAAAAGGTGGGCACCATCTTAGTTCAGTGCAGAGAAGTCTGAGCAGAAGTGGCAGGGAGCAGGGGCTCTGCATGAGCTCTGCTCCGGAGGCGGGCCTAGTAACAGAGGCCCAGGCCTGGAAGAGGGAGAAGGAAGGAAGAGGAGCGGAGAAGGCTCCAGGAACGAGGAACGAAGGGATCTCAGGGGTGCGGACGGGCGAGTCGCCACCGCACGCCAGAATCCACCTGCGTGGAGGGGTCAGGCCAAAGGGGGAGACCGGTCCCCGAAACTAGTGGAGGCAGGAAACGACTCTCAGCTAGAAACAGGAGGCTGTGACATTTTATGTGGCGCAGCCCCTCGCTACACCCGCTAGGAAGGCACCACATAGGGTCAGGGAAACTGGCGCCAAGTTTACCAAGAGGAGGCCCGAGGCAGCCGGACAGAAGGGTTGGTAAGAAAGGCCAGACAAAGGACACACAAAGGGGGTCCTGTGAAGCGCTCCAAAGTTATCTGGGAGTTGTCTGAGCCCCTCACCTGGTGAGCACAGTACGACGTGGGCAGCCGTTACCTGCAGACGTGGTCTGGATAATAAGAACTGTGAGTAAAGGCCCTGGACTGCATCACTGACTCCGTGTCATTACTGCTGCTGCCCTGCACCATCACCCCCATCCTCCGCATACACTGCCCTGAGGCTATACTCCTCCCGTGGGGAGTTATGCTACGCTCTGCTGCACCCACAACACCAGCCTCAGCGGTCTGCCCTGGAGCGGCGGTTCACTCTGTCCGCAATCCACGGGTGGCGTAGTCGGACATTTAAACATCAAAACCACATAAATAGTTCCGCCACTGGTTTGACCGCCCTGAGCCACGGAACCGGGTTGCCGCCACGGAGACTACAACCACCAGCATCCACCAAAAAGGGTCCGGCTCCGGGTGTCCCAAGGCCCAGGGGGCGCGTCAGAACATTTTTATCACCTTTCACAATCACCAATGGGACAAGGCAGGGATGTTCTCTGTCCCCTCTCTTATACATCCTAGTGACGGAGCACCTGCTCTCATCAATTCGCCATAACCCCAATATTAGGTGGATTGAGGTGGGAGGCACCGAGTACAAGTGCTCTCTATTTGCTGACGATGTCCTAGTATATATCACTCAATCACATATATCCATCCATGCTGTTATGGCTGAAATAGATCACTTTGTTACATGGTCAAATTTTAAAATCAATGCAGCGAAGTCTGAGGCCCTCGATGTCTCCCTCCCCAAATACATATAGGATTCCATCCAGTCCAACTTTCCCTTTGCCTGGCCCTCACAGGGTATCAAATACTTAGGAATTCCTATTCATAGAGACCTCTCCCATCTATGTTATCTTAATTTTGGGCCCTTTATTGAACAACTCCATACAGACCACGGTTGGCAAGTTAGAACTGTAAGATTCACTACGTGAACCACTGGTGTTTTGTGGAAAAGCACATGTACACTGTGTTCCAAATTATTATGCAAAAAGTGTTTAGGAGTGATAAGGGAAGAATTTGTTTGTTTGTCAGTTAAACTCATTGATGGTGATGTGTGTCAGGGCTCTTTATATCACTGTAAGCAATTGCAGACACCAGTGCTAATTAGTTTGTCAGGTGTGTCCAATGAAAGGCAAGACTACTTAAGAAGGCTCTCTCACATTATTCAGCAGCCTACATTTTCTGCCAAAATGGGAAAGAAAAAGGATGTGTCGGCTGCTGAGAAGCAACAAATTGTGGAGTGTTTAGGTCAAGGCATGACTACAATCAACATTGTGCGATGATCAGGATGAAGTGTCTTGGCAATCAAGAAGTATGTAGCTGATTCACAGTACACACGTGTGCGTGCTGATAAGGGCAAATTGAGGACTCTTTCCTACAGGCAATTACGTCAGGTTGAAAGAGCAGCGGCAAAAAAGCCTTGTCATAGCAGCAGACAAGTTTTTGAAGCTGCTTGTGCCTCCAACGTCCCCCGAACAACAAGATGCAGGGTCCTTCAGAGGTTTGCAGCTGTGCATACGCCATCCTGTCGACCTCCTCTATCCACTTCACACAAGCAGAAACGGCTCCAGTGGGCCAAACATTACATGAAGACTGATTTCAAAACTGTTTTGTTCACGGATGAGTGCCGTGCAGCGCTCGATGGTCCAGATGGATAGAGTGGAGGATGGCTGGTTGATGGACACCCCACGCAAACACGGCTACAGCGCCAACAAGGAGGAGGTGGAGTAATGTTTTGGGCTGGAATCATGGGGAGAGAGATTGTCGGCCCCTTTAGGATCCCTGAAGGCGCTAAAGATGAACTCCATAATGTATGTGGATTTTCTCAAACAGCATTTCCTGCCATGGTTCAAGAAGAAGAACCGTGTATTTCACAGCAAGATCATTTTTCTGCATGATAATGCACCATCTCATGCTGCACATAAAACATCTGCATCTCTGGCTGATATGGGCATAAAAGGGGACAAACTTATGGTGTGACCCCCATGCTCCCCTGACCTCTACCCCATTCAGAACCTTTGGAGCATCATTAAAAGGAGTGTCTATGATGGCGGGAGGCAGTTCACATCTAAGCAACAGCTCTGGGAGGGTATTCTGTCCTCATGCAAAACAATTGAAGCAGAAACCATCCAAAACCTGACAAATTCAATGGACGAGAGAGTTCAGAAGCTCCTTTCGAACAAGGGGTCCTATGTGAAAATGTAACATCACCTAGAATAAAGTTTTGAGTTGAAAACTGTTTGATTTCAGTTTCTAACAACCTGCTAATGCTTATAATTTCAAAAATGACCATTTTTTTGGTCTTTATTAAAATGAAAAGGTTGATCGAAAAGTTTGGGGGATCTAAGAGTGTGGCAACCCAGTAGTCATGATTACTTCGAATTCTGACAATATGAGGGTCATGCTGCAGGTAGTGCAGCAAGAAGGCACTTATGTGTCTTGCGCATCTCGGAGCCCCAAAATTATTTTCCGGGCTAGATGCAGCTAAAAATTATTTTTAATTTTAAATCTGGTGGAGCTTATTATAGATGGCCTAATAGGATTAGTGCTGCACACTGCTACAAAGCCCAAATTATTTTCCAGTCAAGATACAGATAAACATGATTAGTAATTTGAAAGCTTAAAACGGTTGGTAGGCTGATTTTAAACAATCATCAAGCTTTTACTCTCCCCAGGATGACACAGGGGTAGAAAAGTCGTTTCGGATCCATGATTTGTTCATCTTTATGAACGTGAGTCTGTCTACATTATCAGTGGAGAGCCGCGTGCGCTTATCTGTCAGCACACCACCAGCAGCGCTGAACACACGTTCAGACAGAACGCTGGCTGCGGGGCATGACAAGATCCCCAAGGCGTAAGTGGCTAGCTCCGGCCATTTATCCAGATTGGAAGCCCAAAAAGAGCAAGGGTCCAGTGACACAGTCGTGGCTTCAATGTTTACTTGGAGATACTCCTGTACCATCGTCTCTAGGCGTTGACTATGTGTCAGACTTCTTGTCTCCTGTGGCCTTGCAAAGGATGGGCTAAAAAAGTGGTGAAATGATTCCGCAAAATTGATGTTACCACCAGATACTGTGGTTCTGTTACGGTTTGAGTGCTGAACACTTGACGGTCCCACGGTTGGCAAGTTGGAACTGTGAGATTCACTACGTGCACCACTGGTATTTTGTGGAAAAGCACATGTAAGATTCTGCAACAGTCTCTGCTGATACTCCTGCATGCGTGCATCCCTTTCTATGGCAGGAATAATTTCTGCAAATTTACTTTTGTACCGGGGATCTAACAGTGTGGCAACCCAGTAGTCAGGATTATTTCTAATTCTCACAATTCGAGGGTCATGTTGCAGGTAGTGCAGCAAGAAGGCACTCATGTGTGTTGCGCATCCAGGAGCACCAAGTCCCTGTTGTGTTGGTGGCGAGGTAACAATCATGCTTCCTTCCTCTGTCCTCTCCCCCCAACCTCGCACAACAGAAATGTGATCAAGGTCTCCCTCATCTGATGAGTCTTCCATCAGTTCGTCCTCCACTTCTTCCTGGGCTCCTGCACCTTCCTCACTAGTTTGGCTGCTACCATGCGCCCTGGTAAAACCATCTCCCCCACCCTCACATGCCTGCCGCCTTGGTGCTGCCGACCGTCTGGACCTTGCAGATGTTAGCCCTTCCGCATACAACTCCTCCTCCTCTACTTCCTCCACCTCCTCTTGTGCCACCACCTGACTCCGAATTCTGTTTAACATGTGCTCCAGCATGTAAATCACCGGAATAGTCATGCTGATAATGGCATCGTCAGCACTAAACATCTTCGTCGCCATTTCAAAACAGTGCAGAAGGGTGCATAGGTCCCTGATCTGAGACCACTCCTCCAGCGTGATTTGCCCCACCTCTGAATCTCGTTGGCCCAGGCTATACGTCAGAACGTATTGCACCAGGGCTTGTCGGTGCTGCCACAGTCGCTGCAACATGTGCAGAGTTGAATTCCACCGGGTAGGCACATCGCATTTTAGCCGGTGAAGTGGCAGGCCCAACGACTTCTGTAGAGATGTAAGTCGCTGAGCTGCGGGATGCGAACGGCGGAAGTGAGCACACAGCGACCGTGCCCTCTGCAGAAGGCCATCTAGTCTGGGATAGTGGGCTAAAAATTGCTGGACAACCAGGTTCAACACATGAGCCATACAAGGCACGTGTGTGACATTGCCCCGGCGAAGGGCCGCACCCAGGTTTGCAGCATTGTCGCACACGGCCTTCCCTGGTTTCAGGTCCAGTGGAGACAACCATTCATGAAATTGGTTCTCCAGAGCTGACCACAACTCCTCAGCTGTGTGACTCACATTTCCCAGACATTTCAATGTAAAAACCGCCTGATGACGTTGAGCCCTACTGCCAGCATAGTAAGGAGGTGTGCAGGATCCCTTCTGCGCAGTTAGAAAGCTTGTGGCATGACCAGACAGGCTTTGGGTGCAGGTGGAAGACCGAGAGGAGGTTGAGGAGGCAGAAGCAGTGGAGGAACTTTGACATAAAGAGGATTGACGCACAACTCGTGGGGACGGCAAGACTTGGACAGCAGCCCCTTGTCCTGCTGTCACCATAGTTACCCAGTGCCCAGTCAGCGACTTGTAACGCCCCTGTCCATGCCTACTCGTCCAAGTGTCTGTGGTGAAATGCACCCTGTCACACACAGAGTTTCTCAAAGAAGCGGTGATGTTGTGTGCGACATACTGGTGGAGCGCAGGCACACCTTTCTTTGAGAAGTAGTGCCGACTGGGCATCTGGTACTGGGGCACTGCGACGGACATAAGGTCTCGAAAATCCTCTGTGTCCACCAGGCGGAAAGGCAGCATTTCTGTAGCCAAGAGCTTGCAGATGGTGAAATTCAACCTCTTAGCTTTCTCATGGCTAGGAGGAAATGGTCTTTTACTTGTCCACATCTGAGGGACCGAGGGCTGGCTATTGTGCTTAGACGGGGTTGATAAGGGTGTCCCCGGCAAACTGCCGGTCTGTGAGGAAGATGCAGGCGGACATGTTAGGTTGCCTTGATCCAAAGGTGGTGCTATCGATGTCGGACAGCGCTCAACACCAGCTGCTGTTACCACCTCCAAAGAAAATGATGACCTGCCAATCACGCTGGCTGTTGCGGGTAAAGAGGTGGCAGGTCTGCGCCCCAAAACAGGTGTGACTGCTGTCCCCCCAGTCACAGAGGATGAAGAGGCCGCGGATGCACAAGATATGGCAGACGGTGGTTGGCCCGGCCGGCTAGGCCGCATTGTAGCACACTGAGCTTCCCACTGCAACTTATGCTTCATGTCCATGTGCCGGTTCATGCATGAAGTACTCAAACTATGTATTTTTTGGCCTCTACTTAGCTTTTGCTGACAAATGTTACAGATAACACGAGTTGGGTCATCTTTATCGATCTGAAAAAATGCCCAGGCTATGCAAGGCTTAGCACCCATGCGACCTGAAGAGCCACCACGACTTGTGGTGAGAGGCAGAGTTGTGTTTGAGGATGCAGTTGTTGACGTGCTTCCAGTACTACGTCTCTGTCCAGGAAGGCGCAACCTGACCTCGTCGTCACTAGCATCTTCCTCCACCTCCTCTGCTGACCTCATCTCTTGGCTGACTGTGGGTTGACAGTAAGTGGGATCTCCAACCTCATCATCATCACCCTGTGTGTTATCACACCCGTCGTCCTCAGAGCCAACCTGTTCCTGCCCTGACAAAAAACTAAAGTTGTCGCTCCAATCAGGTATTTGAGTCTTATCATCGTCTTCCTCATTGTCTCCACCAACAGGAGTTACAGTTTGGGAATGAGGGTCTACATTATGGTCAGAACCTTCTGCGTCTGGTCCTGGATCCGACTCATAAAGATTCTGGGCATCAGTGCAGATCATTTCCTCGTCTGGATTCACAGAAGCGCTGGAGTCGACCTCTGATTCCCAGGCTATAGTATGAGTAAACAGCTCTGCAGACTCAACCATCTGTTCTACCTCATACTCAGACGGGCAGCTGGAGATTTGGGAGCTGTGAGGAAGCAAGTGCGATTTGGGTGACACCTTTGAGGACTGGAGTATTTGTGATGTTGAAGTTGATGTGGAGGAGAGCCCACTTAAAGGAGCACTTGATATCCGTTGAAGCACCTGCTGTTTTTGTGCCTCATCTGGAATTTGTAGCGATTGGCGTGGCCGTAAGAAAGGGATCTTATCACATTGTCCGCTAAAAGAAGTAGACATTTTACTTTGGCTGGAAGATGGTCTTTCTTCTGCAGATGTTACTGTTGCTTTAACACCTACCCCACGGACACAACCTTTTTTCCCCTTCCCAACACGCCTATTCCCCTTTCCACCAGCAGCAGGCCTTTTTCCACTCATTTTGGTGGTTAACTAATTCACAACTCTGGAGTTGTTTGCACAAAAAAACAATGGATGGTAACCGAGCAGAGCTGAGTGGCCAAACTGTGGTATTAGGCCAAAACTATTGGCTGGGTTAGATGCAGAAAAAAATATATTCAATTTGCAACCTGATGGAGGTCAGTATAGATGGACTAATAGAGAAAGTCCGACACACTGCTAGAAGGCCAAATATTTTTTCAGAGCTAGATGCAGAAAAAAATTATATTCAGTTTGCAACCTGATGGAGGTCAGTATAGATGGATTAATAGAACAAGACCCACACACAGCTAGAAGCCCAATATTTTTTCAGAGGAAGATGTAGAAAAAAATATATTCAGTTTGCAACCTGATGGAGGTCAGTATAGATGGACTAATACAACAAGTCCCACACACAGCTAGAAGCCCAAATATTTTTTCAGAGGTACTGTAGATGCAGATAAAAATTATTTTTAATTTGCAACCTGATGGAGGTCAGTATAGATGGACTAATACAACAAGTCCCACACACAGCTAGAAGCCCAAATATTTTTTCAGAGGTACTGTAGATGCAGATACAAATTATTTTTAATTTGCAACCTGATGGAGGTCAGTATAGATGGACTAATACAACAAGTCCCACACACAGCTAGAAGCCCAAATATTTTTTCAGAGGTACTGTAGATGCAGATAAAAATTATTTTTAATTTGCAACCTGATGGAGGTCAGTATAGATGGACTAATAGAGAAAGTCCGACACACTGCTAGAAGGCCAAATATTTTTTCAGAGCTAGATGCTGAAAAAAATTATATTCAGTTTGCAACCTGATGGAGGTCAGTATAGATGGATTAATACAACAAGTCCCACACACAGCTAGAAGCCCAAATATTTTTTCAGAGGTATTGTAGATGCAGATACAAATTATTTTTAATTTGCAACCTGATGGAGGTCAGTATAGATGGACTAATACAACAAGTCCCACACACAGCTAGAAGCCCAAATATTTTTTCAGAGGTAGATGCAGAAAAAAATATATTCAGTTTGCAACCTGATGGAGGTCAGTATAGATGGACTAATACAACAAGTCCCACACACAGCTAGAAGCCCAAATATTTTTTCAGAGGTACTGTAGATGCAGATAAAAATTATTTTTAATTTGCAACCTGATGGAGGTCAGTATAGATGGACTAATACAACAAGTCCCACACACAGCTAGAAGCCCAAATATTTTTTCAGAGGTACTGTAGATGCAGATAAAAATTAGTTTTAATTTGCAACCTGATGGAGGTCAGTATAGATGGACTAATAGAATGATGCTATGCCCAAAAGATTTTACTTCACTAGGTGCAGTAAAAAAATTGGTATTCTATACACAGGTGGTATATCTTGCAGCACAGATAGGCTACTCCACTGACTAACACACTCTACAATAGGCCAAAAAGGATTAGCTTTGCTAGATTCAGCCAAAGCTGTGAAAAAAACTTGCACAGCACTGGCACAGACCTGCCTGGCAAAAACTGATAGGAACTGATGTAACCTAGTCCTGAAAAGGACTCCAATTACAATTAGTCTTTACTCCCACAACCTATCTATTTAAGAGCACAGACCTCCCTGATAAAAGTCGTAGGAAATGCTGTAACCTAGTCCTTAAAAGGACTGCAATCACAACTATTCCCTACTCCCAAGCTATCTGTATATTTGTGCGAAAATTGGCTTGAAATTAACAAGGTATAGCGCACACAGCAACAGCGGTGCCGTCTAACACGCAGCTGCAGCAGTGAGAAAATGGTGGCGACGGGGAAAATGGCTTGGTCTTATAGGGCAAGGACATGTGACATACACTGCCAATGACACATGCCCTTGCTTGTGTGAAAAAAAGCACTTCGCTCCGTGTGTGCGCTGCTGATAGGCTGACAGATTGCACCTCCCCACTGCAAATGCGGGAAAGAGAAAAAAAAATGGAGATCTTCATTGTTCCTGCAGAGATCCATCCCCTGCCCCTCCCCCCACCCCGCTGTACACTCAAACTGCGTATTAACATTAATTTTCATCATTACTGAGAAAAAATCCAGTTATGATTTTGGTGCACGAACAGTTATCGAACATAACCTCGAACAGCCGAATTTTTATCAAATTGTTCGTGTTCGCCGAACGGCTCGAACACCGCCCAAAACAGCTCGAATTTGAGATTGGCGAACAGTTCGAGTAGAACAACGCTCATCTCTAATAAAGACCTCTCAAAGTGACTTCAAATGTGATGTGGTCCCTAAAAAGATGGTTTTGTAAATTTTGTTGGAAAAATGAGAAATCGCTGCTCAACTTTTAACCCTTATAGCTTCCTAACAAAAAAAAATTTTGGTTCCAAAATTGTGCTGATGTAAAGTAGACACGTGGGAAATGTTATTTATTAACTCTTTTGCGTGACATATCTCTCTGATTTAAGGGCATAAAAATTTAAATTTTGAAAATTGCTAAATTTTCAAAATTTTTGCCAAATTTCCATTTTTTTCACAAATAAACGCAAGTGATATCGAAGAAATTTTACCACAATCATGAAGTACAATATGTCACGAAAAAACAATCTCAGAATCAGGGGGACCCGTTGAAGCGTTCCAGAGTAATTACCTCATAAAGTGACAGTGGTCAGAATTGTAAAAATTGGCCTGGTCATTAACGTGCAAACCACCCTCGGGGCTTAAGGGGTTAAACACTGATGTGCTGATTTTAGCGCCACATTTAAACACTGCTGTGCTGATTGGTCGCGGACGCTGCCTGCTACCAATCAGCAATTTTGGCGCCACATTTAAACACTGCTGTGCTGATTGGTCGTGGACGCTGCCCGCGACCAATCAGCGAGATTGGCGCCAAATTTAAACACCGCTCTGCTGATTGGTGGCGGCCACCAGCCGCGACAAATCAGCGAGATTGGCGACAAATTTAAAAAACGCTCTGCTGATTGGTCGCGGCCGGCGACCGCGACCAATCAGCAATATTGGCGCCAAATTTAAACACCCCTCTGCTGATTGGTCGCGACCGCCAGCTGCGACCAATCAGCGATATTGGCGCCAAATTTAAACACCGCTCTGCTGATTGGTCACGACCGCCAGCTGCGACCAATCAGCGACATTGGCGCCAAATTTAAACACTGCTCTGCTGATTGGTCGCGGTCGCCGGCAGCGACCAATCAGCGATTTTGGCGCCAAATTTAAACACACTCTCCAGTCCTCACTAACACGGTTCGCTGATTAGTCGTGGCCGCCACCCGCAAACAATCAGCAATATTGGCGCCAAATTTAAACCCCGCTCTGCTGATTGGTCGCGGTCGCCGGCCGCGACCAATCAGCAGTATTTATGAAAATACTATACTATACTATACTATTTTTAATGGTGTTTTATTTGTTTGTCGGTTTGTCATTTTGTGTATATGTGTCAGGAATTATTTGTATTCAATAAATTGATATATTTTTATGGATCTTTGTTGTTATTGATAATTATTTGGTTACTTTTTGACTATTTGGGTGATCACTGCTAGTTTGCATCTCTTCTTTTTGCTGTTTTCATACTTACTATTTTATGAGATGCTGCAGGTAGATCCCGTTTATTAGATGGTGCCCTCCTCATTGTTTGGTGGTTCACCAATCAGCAGTATTGGCGCCAAATTTAAACACTATTCTGCTGATTGCTCGCGGTCGCCGAACTTGACCAATCAGCATTATTGGCGCCAAATTTAAACACCGCTTTGCTTATTGGTCGCGGTGGCCGGCCGCGACCAAGCAGCGATATTGGCGCCAAATTTAAACACCGCTTTGCTGATTGGTCGCGGTGGCTGGCCGCGACCAAACAGCGATATTGGCGCCAAATTTAAACACCGCTCTGCTGATTGGTCGCGGTCGCCGAACTTGATCAATCAGCATTATTGGCGCCAAATTTAAACACCGCTTTGCTTATTGGTCGCGGTGGCCGGCCGCGACTAATCAGCATTATTGGCGCCAAATTTAAACATCGCTTTGCTGATTGGTCGCGGTGGCCGGCCGCGACCAAACAGCGATATTGGCGCCAAATTTAAACACCGCTCTGCTGATTGGTCGCGGTTGCCGGTCGCGATTAATCAGCATTATTGGCGCCAAATTTAAACACCGCTCTGCTGATTGGTCGCGGCCATGAACAATCACCATTATTGGCGCCAAATTTAAATACCGCTCTGCTGATTGGTCGCGTTCGCTGGCAGCGACCAATCAGCATTATTGGAGCCAAATTTAAACGCCGCTCTGCTGATTAGTCGCGACCACCGGCCGTGAACAATCAGCGATATAGGCGCCAAATTTTAACACCGCTTTGCTGATTGGTCACGGTTGCCGGCCACGACCAATCAGCGATTTTGCTGCCAAATTTAAACACGCTCTCCAGTCCTCACTAACACGGTTTGCAGATTGGTCGTGGCCGCCGCCTGCGACCAATCACCGATATGGCCGCCAAATTTAAACACTGCTTTGCTGATTGGTCGCGGTTGCCGGCCGCGACCAATCAGCGATTTTGGCGCAAGATTTAAACACCGCTCTGCTGTATGCACCCGGTCGGCCGCATACATATTTTAGAATACCCGATGTGTTAGAATCGGGCCACCATCTAGTATAATATAATGATCCCACAGACTCACATATAATATAATGTTACCACAGACCCACAAATAATATAATGACCCCACAGACTCACATATAATATAATGTTACCAAAACCCACAAATAAAATAATTACCCCACAGACCCACATATCATATAATGTCCCCACAGACCCACATATAATATAATGTCACCAAAGACCCACATATACAGTGCTGGCCAAAAGTATTGGCACCCCTGCAATTCTGTCAGATAATACTCAGTTTCTTCCTGAAAATGATTGCAATCACAAATTCTTTGGTATTATTATCTTCATTTAATTTGCTTGCAAGGAAAAAACACAAAAGAGAATGAAGCAAAAATCAAATCATGGATCATTTCACACAAAACTCCAAAAAAGGGCCGGACAAAAGTATTGGCACCCTCAGCCTAATACTTGGTTGCACAACCTTTAGCCAAAATAACTGCGAACAACAGCTTCCGGTAACCATCAATGAGTTTCTTACAATGCTCTGCTGGAATTGTAGACCATTCTTCTTTGGCAAACTGCTCCAGGTCCCTGATATTTGAAGGGTGCCTTCTCCAAACTGCCATTTTGAGATCTCTCCACAGGTGTTCTATGGGATTCAGGTCTGGACTCATTGCTGGCCACCTTAGAAGTCTCCAGTGCTTTCTCTCAAACCATTTTATAGTGCTTTTGGAAGTGTGTTTTGGGTCATTGTCCTGCTGGAAGACCCATGACCTCTCACACTGGGCCCTACATTATGCTGTAAAATTTGTTGGTAGTCTTCAGACTTCATAATGCCATGCACACAGTCAAGCAGTCCAGTGCCAGAGGCAGCAAAGCAACCCCAAAACATCAGG
Organism: Phyllobates terribilis; assembly: GCF_046119375.1. NCBI lineage: Eukaryota > Metazoa > Chordata > Amphibia > Anura > Dendrobatidae > Phyllobates > Phyllobates terribilis. The sequence goes on from NW_027363395.1 coordinate 202,667, forward strand.
GAACCTCCGCCATGTTTGACTGTAGGGACCGTGTTCTTTTCTTTGAATGCCTCTTTTTTTTTCCTGTACACTCTATGTTGATGCTTTTTCCCAAAAAGCTCTACTTTTGTCTCATCTGACCAGAGAACATTCTTCCAAAACGTTTTAGGCTTTCTCAGGTAAGTTTTGGCAAACTCCAGCCTGACTTTTTTATGTCTCGGGGTAAGAAGTGGGGTCTTCCTGGGTATCCTACCATACAGTCCCTTTTCATTCAGACGCCGACGGATAGTACGGGTTGACACTGTTGTACCCTCGGACTGCAGGGCAGCTTGAACTTGTTTGGATGTTAGTCGAGGTTCTTTATCCACCATCCGCACAATCTTGCGTTGAAATCTCTCGTCAATTTTTCTTTTCCGTCCACATCTAGGGAGGTTAGCCACAGTGCCATGGGCTTTAAACTTCTTGATGACACTGCGCACGGAAGACACAGGAACATTCAGGTCTTTGGAGATGGACTTGTAGCCTTGAGATTGCTCATGCTTCCTCACAATTTGGTTTCTCAAGTCCTCAAACAGTTCTTTGGTCTTCTTTCTTTTCTCCATGCTCAATGTGGTACACACAAGGACACAGGACAGAGGTTGAGTCAACTTTAATCCATGTTAACTGGCTGCAAGTGTGATTTAGTTATTGCCAACACCTGTTAGGTGCCACAGGTAAGTTACAGGTGCTGTTAATTACACGAATTAGAGAAGCATCACATGATTTTTCAAACGGTGCCAATACTTTTGTCCACCCCCTTTTTTAGGTTTGGTGTGGAATTATATCCAATTTGGCTTTAGGACAATTCTTTTTGTGTTTTTTCCATTGAAGACAAATTAAATGAAGATAATAATACCAAAGAATTTGTGATTGCAATCATTTTCAGGAAGAAACTGAGTATTATCTGACAGAATTGCAGGGGTGCCAATACTTTTGTCCAGCACTGTAATATAATGTTCCCAAAGACCCACATATAATATAATGTTACCACAAACCCACATATAATATAATGTCCCCACAGTTCCACATATAATATAATGTCCCCACAGACCCATAAATAATATAATGTCCCCACAGACCCACATATAATATATTGACCCCACAGACCCACATATAATATAATGGCACCAAAGACCCACATATAATATAATGTTCCCACAGACCCACATATAATATAATGTTCCCACAGACCCACATATAATATAATGTTACCACAGACCCACATATAATATAATCACCCCACAGACCCACATATATTATAATGTTACCACAGACCCACATATAATATAATGTTACCACAGACCCACATATAATATAATGTTCCCACAGACCCACATATAATATGTTACCCCAGACCCACATATAATATAATGACCACACAGACCCATACATAATATAATGTTACCACAGACCCACATATAATATAATGTCCCCACAGACGCACATATAATATAATGTCACCAAAGACCCACATATAATATAATGTCCCCACAGACCCACATATAATATGTTACCACAGACCCACATATAATATAATGTCCCCACAGACCCACATATAATATAATGTCCCCACAGACCCACATATAATATAATGTCCTCACAGACCCACATATAATATAATGTCCACACAGACCCACATATAATATAATGTCCTCACAGACCCACATATATAATGTCCCCACAGACCCACATATAATATAATGTCCCCACAGACCCACATATAATATAATGTCCTCACAGACCCACATATAATATAATGTCCCCACAGACCCACATATAATATAATGTTACCACAGACCCACATATAATATAATGTCCTCACAGACCCACATATAATATAATGTTACCACAGACCCACATATAATATAATGTCCTCACAGACCCACATATAATATAATGTCCTCACAGACCCACATATAATATAATGTCCCCACAGACCCACATATAATATAATGTCCTCACAGACCCACATATAATATAATGTCCTCACAGATCCACATATAATATAATATCCTCACAGACCCACATATAATATAATGTCCTCACAGACCCACATATAATTTAATGTCCTCACAGACCCACATATAATATGTTACCACAGACCCACATATAATATAATGTCCCCACAGACCCACATATAAATATAATGTCCCCACAGACCCACATATAATATAATGTCACCAAAGACCCACATATAATATAATGTTCCCACAGACCCACATATAATATAATGTCCCCACAGACCCACATATAATATAATGTCCCCACAGACCCACATATAATATGTTACCACAGACCCACATATAATATAATGTCCACACAGACCCACATATAATATAATGTCCTCACAGACCCACATATATAATGTCCCCACAGACCCACATATAATATAATGTTACCACAGACCCACATATAATATAATGTCCTCACAGACCCACATATAATATAATGTTACCACAGACCCACATATAATATAATGTCCCCACAGACCCACATATAATATAATGTCCTCACAGACCCACATATAATATAATGTCCTCACAGACCCACATATAATATAATGTCCTCACAGACCCACATATAATATAATGTCCTCACAGATCCACATATAATATAATATCCTCACAGACCCACATATAATATAATGTCCTCACAGACCCACATATAATTTAATGTCCTCACAGACCCACATATAATGTTACCACAGACCCACATATAATATAATGTCCCCACAGACCCACATATAAATATAATGTCCCCACAGACCCACATATAATATAATGTCACCAAAGACCCACATATAATATAATGTTCCCACAGACCCACATATAATATAATGTCCCCACAGACCCACATATAATATAATGTCCCCACAGACCCACATATAATATGTTACCACAGACCCACATATAATATAATGTCCCCACAGACCCACATATAATATAATGTCCTCACAGACCCACATATAATATAATGTCCCCACAGACCCACATATAATATAATGTCCTCACAGACCCACATATATAATGTCCCCACAGACCCACATATAATATAATGTCCTCACAGACCCACATATATAATGTCCTCACAGACCCACATATAATATAATGTCCTCACAGATCCACATATAATATAATATCCTCACAGACCCACATATAATATAATGTCCTCACAGACCCACATATAATATAATGTCCCCACAGACCCACATATAATATAATGTCCTCACAGACCCACATATAATATAATGTCCTCACAGCCCCACATATAATATAATGTCCTCACAGACCCACATATAATATAATGTCCTCACAGACCCACATATAATATAATATCCTCACAGACCCACATATAATATAATGTCCTCACAGACCCACATATAATATAATGTCCCCACAGACCCACATATAATATAATGTCCTCACAGACCCACATATAATATAATGTCCTCACAGCCCCACATATAATTTAATGTCCTCACAGACCCACATATAATATGTTACCACAGACCCACATATAATATAATGTCCCCACAGACCCACATATAAATATAATGTCCCCACAGACCCACATATAATATAATGTCACCAAAGACCCACATATAATATAATGTTCCCACAGACCCACATATAATATAATGTCCCCACAGACCCACATATAATATAATGTCCCCACAGACCCACATATAATATGTTACCACAGACCCACATATAATATAATGTCCCCACAGACCCACATATAATATAATGTCCTCACAGACCCACATATAATATAATGTCCCCACAGACCCACATATAATATAATGTCCTCACAGACCCACATATATAATGTCCCCACAGACCCACATATAATATAATGTTACCACAGACCCACATATAATATGTCCTCACAGACCCACATATAATATAATGTTACCACAGACCCACATATAATATAATGTCCCCACAGACCCACATATAATATAATGTCCTCACAGACCCACATATAATATAATGCCCTCACAGATCCACATATAATATAATATCCTCACAGACCCACATATAATATAATGTCCTCACAGACCCACATATAATTTAATGTCCTCACAGACCCACATATAATATGTTACCACAGACCCACATATAATATAATGTCCCCACAGACCCACATATAAATATAATGTCCCCACAGACCCACATATAATATAATGTCCTCATAGACTCATATATAATATAATGTCCTCACAGATCCACATATAATATAATGTCCCACAGTCCCAAATATAATATAATGTCCCCACAGCACCACATATAATATGTCCCACAGTCCCACATATATATTGTCCCCACAGACCCACATATAATATAATGTCCCCACAGACCCACATATAATATAATGTCCCCACATATAATATAATGTCCCCACAAACCCACATATAATATAATGTCCCCACAGACCCACATATAATATAATGTCCTCACAGACCCACATATAATATAATGTTACCACAGACCAACATATAATATATTGTCCCCACAGACCCAAATATAAGATAATGTCCCCACAAACCCACATATAATATGTTACCACCGACCCACATATAATATAATGTCCCAACAGCCCCACATATAATATAATGACCCTACAGACCCACATATAATAAAATATTACCAAAGACCCACATATAATATAATGTTCCCACAGACCCACATATAATATAATGTTACCACAGACCCACATATAATATAATGTCCCCACAGACCCACATATAACATAATGTCCTCACAGACCCACTTATAATATAATGTCCCCACAGACCCACATATAATATAATGTCCTCACAGACCCACATATAATATAATGTCCTCACAGACCCACATATAATATAATGTCCCCACAGACCCACATATAATATAATGTCTCCACAGACCCACATATAATATAATGTCCTCACAGACCCACATATAATATAACTAGCTTTTACCCGCGGCTTCGCTCACATTTCGTGACAGATCATTTTAATAGTAAAAAAAAAAAAAATCTTAATAGTAAAAAAAAATAATCTTATTTAGTTACTCATACATCCAAAATTTCAGATGTCTAACTTCAAAACTGACTGATTCCATACAATCTTTGAACCCCTATAATATTAAGAGGGAAACTCTTGAGGGTGGAATTATCAAAATTCCTTTCTTAGTGCTCATTTAAGCTATAATAGAACCTATCTGCAAATTTCAAGATGCTAAGTTCAGTGGTTTCGGCTGTGCGTTGACCGCTAGTTGTGTCAGTCAATCAGGTTTACAGTTTTATATAATCTTCGCCTGTATGGTGTGTTTATAAAAAGTAGCCCTATGTCCTTCCCCAGGCTTGAAATTATCCATATCAAATTTCATCACAAACGGATTACTAAACACTGATTAATAAACAGGTCGGACAGAAGTTACTTGCATTTAATATTGTTCGTGTTAGTAAAGAATTAGTATGTAATTGGAATAATGGACATCTGCAGGTAATTTATCTATGTGTTTTTACTGCAATATACTCCTGTAAACTATGTTATTTGATTTCTTTCGTTCAGCGAAAATATGTAGATTTTGCGATTTAGAAACACGTGAGCAAGCTACGCATAGCTGACCGTGGGAAAAACAGGGCGTGCCTAAATGTATCCCCGCTACCTTCAAAGTTTGCCCTTGCGATTTATTGATGGTCATTGAAAATGCAACTTTAAGTGGGAACTGCAAACGTTTGAAATTAAAGGGTAAGTTATTGGGTATTATTGGGATGCGCGGTATAAGAATATTTTCACCCTTAGCTTCTCCAGTTAAAATTGTGGCCTTTACAATGTGCCTGCCTAGTTCAGTGACTCGCAATCTAGTGCCATTACATAATCTCGGGGCGTCCAAGTTGCGCATTAACAAAACGGGTATACCGACCTTTAATTCGAGGTTATGAGATGGGACCCCGGATAGCTCCAAAGAGTTAAGAAACTCCACGGGGTAGCGCGTACAGTCTTCAGATGACATGACTGTGTCGGAGTTGTAGGTTGTTGCATCGCTGGTTACTTGGTCCAAGATAATTTTATTGATTTTCGCAACTGTTTCATTTCTTGGTGCTAGTATAGTTCTTTCACATAGCCAATTTTCATCGTGGATGTTTTGTTGCAAATTTGGAAAAACTTGAGCAATAAGTGCGTCTTCCGAATCCACAACATGACAAAATTGGTTAGTGAATAGAACCATACCTTCTTCGTCAGTTTCGATTCGACCTTCACCGATCTCGAGCAGTTTCTCAGCGTACGCACCCGACTCTAGATCACTGAATAACTGGACACGCATGTTGGTGGTGAGGTGCAGCTTTTCAACTTTGGTCCATAAATATGAGGATTTCAGACATGCGTTAATTCCGTCTGCTGCAGTGCCTCGCTCGATGACAGGCAAAGTTTGCCTAAAGTCCCCAGCCAATAAAACAACCACACCACCCATTATTGTTTGTTTACTGTGTAAGTCTTGTAGACAACGATCAAGAACTTCGATGGCGCGTTTGTGTGACATTGTGCACTCGTCCCACACGATTAGTTTGAACTGTTGCAACAGGAGGCCACGGGCACTGCTCTTGCTGATATTACACGATGGGGTTTCTTCGTTCACCAGATTAAGAGGTAATTTAAAGACTGAATGTGCCGTCCGTCCACCGCTTAGCAATGTTGCAGCAATTCCAGAGGAAGCCACAGCTAATGCAACGTTATGACCGCTACGAATTTTTGCTAAAAGTAAATTAAGCAAGAAAGTTTTTCCTGTACCACCCGGGGCATCAAGGAAAAAAAGTCCGCCTTCACCATTCTCAACTCGTCCTACTATTTTGTGATAAATCTCTCTTTGATTTCCCAGTGGTTATCATCTTCCAACAACCCCATCTTCTCACACACCTGCCGAAAAGTTGCAAGTTCTTGACCTTCAAATGTTTTTAAATCCGAGAAGTTGGTTGGACCCCTTATTACATTCAGCAGCATACGCAAGCAATAACATTCAAAATTGCTAACGTGCACCGTGTAAATGCGACCTAGAGCGTCTCCTGCCTTCACACCTGGCCAACCATCGACAGGTGTTCCTTGTAAATGACGTTTCCATTGCTTCCGTGCCACATTCCAAGTATAGTAGCGAGGCACGTCAATGTAATGTTTTTGCAAACGTATCACTTTGGCACAACAGGAAAAATGCAGTTAGTGTAGTTTTAGGTGGTGCTTCTAATCTCTCTCTAAAATTATTTTCCGTAAAGTAAACCCTCTCGCCATTGGGTAAATGAATCGCGAGATGAGTGACGGTTGGGTGTCTCTCGTGCAGAGGTAGACCTAAGATCCGCCACTCTGCTTCGTTACTACTAACATATCGGCCGGTTCTAAAGGTCTGCACCTCATCTCTTGGGTCAATGTTAACATTCCCTTGCTGGCGGATGTTAAAAATAGCCTGGTCGCTACCCTTATTAATATATTTACAAATATATTTTATCGCCTGTACCGTATTACAGAACTCTACATTTAAATGAGAATTAACATTTTTTGATAAGAGTGGAGAATATGGGACCACCCAGCTATTGTCCACCAATATTTCCTGTGTTCCTCTACGGGTTTTTATAATCGTCGTGCGTCCATCATTCTCTGGTGCTCTGCGCCTGTACAAAGGATAACCTTTGTCATTGGTTTGAGTATCTTTTAAAAGCTTCCTCGGATATTTTTTGGTACATTTTCCTTCCTTCATGCATGGCGATGAAGAATTGAATGTACCACATGGCCCGTGAATCATATTCTTTGTCACTGTATCATAGAGCTTTTGATCAGTTTCTGGGTTTGGTATCTCAGCACATATGATTTCGTCAATTTGGTTCGGATGCAATTTTTCCTTTAACCACAGCAGTAAGTGCACATGAGGCAAGCCTCGCTTTTGCCACTCGATCGAGTACATGAAGCATTGCATATCACCAAATATGTTACCTTTTGTAAGTAGAGCTACCAACTTCTGTACTTTTATTCTAAATACTCCGGCTGTTAAGTCATGTCTGTCCGTTGAATTTTGACCAGCCATAAGCTCTTTGGTGATTTCTGGCCAAGCGGGGTTGCAAGTCATTGTAATAAATAAATCAGGCCTCCCATAATTACGTACGTATGTGAACGCATCTTGTGTATATTCGTGTAGGTATCTCGGGCTATTTACAAATGATGACGGGAGAATCACCATCTGACCTAAGTTATTTGGATCCAAATCCGCATCATTTCTTATTGCATCTTGCAAGTGAATTTAATTTTCTGCGCGCAGTTTTTTTTTATTTAAAGAAATGAACCTTAAGCGCTCACTTTCCATCTTTACATACATGTCGACCAGAAACTGATGAAGTAGGAGCCTACACTTAAGCATCAAATTAAAATCGCTGCGACGGACCATCAAGTGAAAGGCATAAAAATCTTTGCAGGACACCTTTTTGCTTGGCATTGCTTGTTTGGTAATTGGATTTATCTGAGGAATATCAATGCTGTACCCCTCTTGTCCTTTCCAAAAAATTATTGGGTACTCGAGAGCGTCATAGAATCTATGTGTATCGGGAATCATAGTGAGCATGCCATCGCGCGGCTGCACAACGATGTCCCGAGACATAGTTTGTTCGCTACTAACTATTACAGCAGCTATTTCATTTGTAGTAGGGGCATTGAATCGTCTCTCATGTTGACCACGTGGTACACGGTCTGGGTGAATCACTACTTTGAAATGATCGTCATTGATCATTCTGTCTCTAGCCGTTTTAAATTCATGCACCAAAATGTTGTGGTTGTGAAGTACTCGTTGTAATTTTTTAACTATGTTTCTATCTACGCTTTGCACGCACTCAGTACGCCTGTTGATTTGTTCTTCTTCGTCACCTATGAAATAAACTTGTAAAAATTGTGGTTGCGAAATGGACATAGGAATTAAAGAACCGATACGGTGGTATACTTGTATTGTAAAGGTCGGGCAAAACCCTGGCATTGAGACAATTTGATCTGCTCCAGAAGACGTCATATGAAAGCACATGTTGTATTTTCTTATATTATTTAGAAAAAGGCGAGATTCATCAGTTTCATTAGAGATAAGCTCTTTTAAAGGTTGAACTGGCTCGTCTATATAAGGAAGAGCTACTTTCCCGCCCAAACAACACATACCTGCTGCTTCCTCTTTCCACTTAACCGCTTCCCGACCGCCCACTGTAGATAAACGTCCGCGCTGCCTGGGCTCTGTGCAGCGCGGACGTTTAAAAACGGTGGGTGGTCTCGCAGTGCTCAGGACCCCCTGGGTCCTGCAAGCGCTGTGAGAGCGGTGCAGAGCGTTAGTTCTGACAGGGAACATCATCGGGACCTGATTAGATCAGGTCCCAGTGATGTTAACCCTTTGCTGTCTTCTATATGCTGCGATCTATAGTGATCGCGGCATATAGGAGACAGCAGGAGGAGAGGGGGTCGTCCACTTACCTCTCCGACGACCCCTTGATTGCTTTCAGGACCTGGCGTTGCTATGGCAGCTGGAGGTCACATGACCGCCTCCAGCTCTGCCATATATGGTGTCCTTCCTGTCTGGCTTCAGCCTGTAGCTGATGCCAGACAGGAGACTGTGAAAGTCAGTGAAGATCTCATATAATTTAATATATGTCTATTACATTACATGAGATCAGGGATCAGAAAAATAAAAATTAATGTCCCATACAGGGACTAAGTAAAAATGTAAAAAAAAGTAAAAAAAAATGTTTTGAAACTGTTAAAAAAAAATACAAAATAAATAAAAATAAATAAATAAAATATTAAACCGATAAATCCATATAGTTATGCAAAAATAAAAAAAGTACACATATTTGGTATTGCCGCGTCCGAAACAACCCGAGCTATAAAACTGTCACACTAATTAACTCCTTATGTGTACACCGTAATAAAAATAAATAAAAAACGGAGCAAAAAACTATGCTTTTTCCTCATATCGCCAAACAAAAAGTGGAAAAAAATGCGATCAAAAAGCAAAATGGAAATAGAAATGGTACCGCTGAAAAAGTCATCTTGTTCCACAAAAATCAAGCCGCTATACAGCTCCATCAGCCAAAAAATAAAAAAGTTATACCTCTCAGAATAAAGCAATGCAAAAAAAATATTTTTTCTATAAAATTGTTTTATTGTGTAAAAGCGCCAAAACATAAAAAAATACAGTAAGTGTAGTATCGCTGTAAACGTACTGACCCGAAGAATAACGCTGCCTGATCACTTTTACCACGCAGAACGGCATAAAAAAAAACCTCAAAAAACAATTCCTGAATTGTTGGTTTTTGTTAATTTTACCTCCCAAAAAAACGGAATAGAAAGCGATCAAAAAATGTCACGTACCCACAAATGGTACCAATAAAAATGTCAACTCGTCCCGCAAAAAACAAGCCATCACATGACTCTGTCGGCCGAAATATGGAAAAATTATAGCTCTCAAAATATGGCGATGCAAAAACTAGATTTTGCAAAAAAAAAGCGTCTCTTAGTGTGTGACAGCTGTCAGTCATAAAAACCCGATATAAATCTGGTATCTCTGTAATTGCACCGACCCGAAGAATAAAGTAATCTAATCAGTTATATCACACTAGGAACGGCGTAAAAAAATAAATAAAACCAATTCTTCACCTGCTACTGATTTGTTTATTATGTCTCCCAAAGATCTGGCTCGGCACACATTTATCCTGCGCTCTGCGCTGAGCACTTACGCCAGAGTTTCCATGTAAATCTCTGAAATATGTGATTCAGCCGGAACCCATGACGGAAGATTCCCTGTAATGAGGCAGATATAGGCCATTGTGGATGCCGTCTGGCCTGTGATCACACGGTGTCATTTGTTTTAGGCGTGCATAAAAGTGCGGTTGGCCACAGTTTTGTGCACTTCTGAAAAAAAGGACACCGCTAAACAGAGGCCAGACGAAGTCCAGAGTAACTCTGCTGCCTCATTACAGTGAATGGATCCCGCAGGGGTTTCATCTGAATTACAGGTCCGTCATCTGTTAAAAATATAAGGGACTTACAAGTTACTGGTAGCAGAAAGGCTCTGGAAAAGCGAAATGGCCCTTGCCCCCCAAAAGAAATTCAAAAAATTTTGTGCTCCCAAATCCAAATGCCTATTCTACAATAATTTGTTCTCCAATTGTCAAATAGCACTCTGTCCCCCCCAGATCTCGCCATATGGCTGAGTGGTACGATACAGCCACATATGGGGTATTGCCACTTTTAGAAGAAATTGTGTGACACATTTCGGCACCATTTTTACCCATTGCCCTGTGTGAAAATGTAAAATCTGAGGGTAAAACATTTTTTTGTGGTAAAAATATAATTATGCTTTTTTCACTGCCCAATGGTATAAATTTAAAAATTAAAAAATACTGACTACTTCCCTAGATGAATTCCTTGAGAGGTGTAGTTTACAAAATGGGGTCACTTGTGGGGGTTTCTGCTGTTTCTGCATGTCAGCGACTCTTCAAATGTGACACGGTGTCTGCTGCCTATCCCAGCCAACATAGCGCTCCTTTCTCTTCCGAACCCTGCCGTACACCAAAGCAGTGGTTTTCCCCCACATATGGGGTATCGGCGTGTTCAGGAGAAATTGAACAACAAATTTCATGGTGCAATTTATCCTGTTACCCTTATGATAGTACAAAATTAGGGAAAGGAAAACATTTTTTGTGGGAAAAATGTGAAAATTTTATTTTTATGGCTCAATATTATAAACTTCTGTGAAGCAGCTGGGGGTGCAAGGTGCTCACCACATATCTAGATAAGTTCCCTAAGGGATCTAGTTTCCAAAATGGTGTCACTTGTGGGGGGTTTCCACTGTTTAGGCACATCAGGGGCTCCCCAATTGCAACATGGCGTCCGCTAATTATTCAAACAAATTTTACATTCAAAAAGTCAAATGGCGCTCCTTCCCTTCCGAGCCCTGCCGTGCACCCAAACAGTGGTTTGCCTCCACATATGGGGTATCGGCGTGTTCAGGAGAAATTGCACAACAAATTTCATGGTGCAATTTATCCTATTACCCTTATGATAATGCAAAATTAAGGGATGAAAAACGTTTTTTGCGGGAAAAATGTGAAAATTTTATTTTTACAGCTGATTATTATAAACTTCTGTGAAGCACGTTGGGGTTCAAGGTGCTCACCACACATCTAGATAAGTTCCCTACGGGGTCTAGTTTCCAAAATGGTGTCACTTGTGGGGGGTTTCCACTGTTTAGGAACATCAGAGGCTCTCCAAACACAACATGGCGTCTGCTAATTATTCAGACAAATTTTACATTCAAAAAGTCAAATGGCGCTCCTTCCCTTCCAAACCCTGCAGTGCGCCCAAACAGTGGTTTTCCCCCACATATGGGGTATCGGCGTGTTCAGGAGAAATTGCACAACAAATTTCATGGTGCAATTTATCCTATTACCATTATGATAATGGAAAATTAAGGGATGAAAAACGTTTTTGTGGGAAAAATGTGAAAATTTTATTTTTACAGCTCAATATTATAAACTTCTGTGAAGCACCTTGGGGTTCAAGGTGCTCACCACACATCTAGATATGTTCCCTAAGGGGTCTAGTTTCCAAAATGGTGTCACTTGTGGGGGGTTTCCACTGTTTAGTCACATCAGGAGCTCTCCAAACGCAACATGGTGTCTGCTAATTATTCAGACAAATTTTACATTCAAAAAGTCTAATGGCGCTCCTTCATTTCCGAGCCCTGCCGTGCGCCCAAACAGTGGTTTTCCCTCACATATGGGGTATCAGCACGCTCAAGAGAAATTGCACAAAAAATTTTGGGGTCCATTTTTTCCTGTTACCCCTGTGAAAATAAAAAAAATTGGGTCTAAAGCAACATTTTTGTGAAAAAAGTTAAATGTTAATTTTTTTCTTCCACATTCCAAAAATTCCTGTGAAGCACCTGAAGGGTTAATAAAGTTCTTCAATGTGGTTTTGAGCACCTTGAGGGGTGCAGTTTTTAGAACGGTGTCACTTTTGGGTATTTTCTGTCATAAAGACCCCTCAAAGTGACTTCAAATATGATGTGGTCCCTAAAAAAATGTTTTTGTAAATTTTGTTGGAAAAATGAGAAATCGCTGGTCAACTTTTAACCCTTATAGCTCCCTAACAAAAAAAAATTTTGGTTCCAAAATTGTGCTGATGTAAAGTAGACATGTGGGAAATGTTATTTATTAAGTATTTTGTGTGACATATTTCTCTGATTTAAGGGCATGAAAATTCAAAGTTTGAAAATTGCAAAATTTTCGCCAAATTTCCGATTTTTTCACATATAAACGCATGTGATATCAAAGAAATTTTACCACTATCATGAAGTACAATATGTCACGAAAAAACAATCTCAGAATCAGGGGGATCCGTTGAAGCGTTCCAGAGTAATTGCTTCATAAAGTGACAGTGGTCAGAATTGAAAAAATTGGCCCGGTCACAAAGGCAAAAACAGGCTCTGGTGCGAAGTGGTTAAGAGCTCCGCAATATTTGCAATCTATGGTCATTGCTTCTATTTTTATAAGCTTGTGAGTTTCATAATCAAGAGTCTCGTCATACTCAAATGCAGCTTTATTAAACAATATCCATGTATTTCTTGTAAATGTTTGACGTCGCTGTGCTGCCCTTTCAGCAACAGTGCGTCTGCGAGATTCGGCCATTTCATAAGTTTCAGTGGCTCTTTGGGACGCCATGTAAGTCGCTTGCTGCTGACGTCGAGCTTGGGACTGTTCTGGAGTTTCAGCAGCCCGCTGAGACGCCAGATACTCCGCATGCTGTTCACGTCGGGCTTGGGACTGTTCTTGAGTTTCAGCAGCCCGTTGAGATGCCAAAAACTCCGCATTCCGTTCACGTCGGGCTTGGGATTGTTCTGGAGTCTCTGCAGCTCTATGTGCCGCACAACGCACCGCCTGCTCAAGCCTTCGTTGCTCAGCTTGTTGAGACGTCTCATCACGTCTAATTATTTTCATAGCTCGGGCTTTATTAGAGCTTTGCAAAATGTTAGACTTACGCTTTCGCGGCATTTTTATAAGTACTAATTACAAACTAGGTACTTAGTAAAGTTCAAACAAAATACTAAAACAATCTAATTAGTTATATTACGATCGCTGTACAGACGATATCAGTTGTATATGACTGGTCTATGAGGAGCAGCTGTGGCGCAGTTACCCATAGCAACCATTCCCAGTGCTCTGTGGGAGCTGAGAGCAGCCTGCTGGTGCTGTGGGTGACATGCTGCGCTGCACACACACAGGGCTGTGCTGCACACAGGAGGGGAGGACGCCATTTGTGTAGTGCTGCTGCCGGTGCTGTCAGGCTGCAGTGTGTGCATCCTCCATGGAGCCGCGCTCAGGTTACTGCCCCTCCCCGTGTGTGAGACACTTCCCCTCCGCCCAGGTGAGGCGCTCGGAACTTTCCCGGCTGCAGCAGCTGGCGCAGGTGAGCGCATGTTTTATTATACGGTGTTATGTGGAGGGACAATGGCGGCGGGGACCCCCTGTGTGAGGACAATGACGGCCCGGTGCCGCCGGGCAACCTGCAGGAGGAAGCCTCACACTCCCCCCGGGCTGTGGGCGCGGGCAGGCCGTGCTGGGACGTGTAGTTCCCTAGTAACCTGTTCCTGACATATGGGCTGTTTTCTGGGCTATTTTTTTTTTTTTTTAAGTCTGAGAAAATGTCATAAATTATCCTTCTCCTTCAGCTGTTTCCAGAGTGTAATGTATCAGGGTGAGCTCATGACTGACAGCTGCCAAAGTTTCTAGGAAATGTCAGTCCCTGGGGGTCGTGTGTGAACCCCCTGTGCCACACTTGTACCTGGCCACGGTATATGATCACCCCTGTATTCTGACTGTGGACAGGCGGCAACTGTGACCTCACTATACAATGATCCAATATGGGCAAATTATTGTATTATCAATCTCTTCTGACTTCTGTAAATCAGCCATTTAAACATCACCTGTGTATGTGTGTATATAAGAGTTTGATAAATATACTAAAAAGTTTGATAAATATACTAAAATGTGCATTGTAAAATTGTAAAATAGTATCTAATTTAATTAAATTTATGGTTCACAATTTTGGTCATAGTGGCTTCCACATAAAAGGTAGATATAAGCTGCCGCGGACTTTTATTTAGAACTATTCAAGACAAACAATTCTACGGTACATCATCTTTGTGTAACTCCAACGGTTTAGGCAGCGTACGCCAAGATAGCTCTCAGAGGCCAGATTTTTTTCCGACTTAATTGACATGTATCGTTATATTACGACCAAAATTACATAAAATCATTAGAAATTGTAGCCTATATGTTATTCCGATGTATAATCTATATTACTGTAAAGTTTCATGCAAATCCGTCCAGTAGTTTTTTCGTGAAAGAGTAACAAACATACATACTCACAAACTTTCGCATTTATAATATTAGTAGGATGTTCCCTCAGACCCACTTATAATATAATGTTACACAGACCCACATATAATATAATGTCCCCACAGTCCCACATATAATATATTGTCCCCACAGACCCACATATAATATAATGTCCCCACAGACCCACATATAATATAATGTCCCCACAGACCCACATATAATATAACGTTACCACAGACCCACATAAAATATACGAGTCTTCACAGACCCACATATGATATAATGTCCCTACAGATCCACATATAATATAATGTACCCACAGACCCACATATAATATAATGTCCTCACAGACCCACATATAATATAATGTCCTCACAGACCCACATATAATATAATGTCCTTAGACCCACATATAATATAATGTCCTCACAGACCCACATATAATATAATGTCCCCACAGACCCACATATAATATAATGTCCTCACAGACCCACATATAATATAATGTCCTCACAGACCCACATATAATATAATGTCCTCACAGACCCACATATAATATAATGTCCCTACAGATCCACATATAATATAATGTCCTAACAGACCCACATATAATATAATGTCCTCACAGACCCACATATAATATAATGTCCCCACAGACCCACATATAATATAATGTCCTCACAGACCCACATATAATATAATGTCCTCACAGACCCACATATAATATAATGTCCCACAGACCCACATATAATATAATGTCCCCACAGACCCACATATAATATAATGTCCTCACAGACCCACATATAATATAATGTCCCCACAGAGCCACATATAATATAATGTCCTCACAGACCCATATATAATATATTGTCCCCACAGACCCACATATAACATAATGTCCCCACAGACCCACATATAATATAATGTCCTCACAGACCCACATATAATATAATGTCCTCACAGACCCACATATAATATAATGTCCCTACAGATCCACATATAATATAATGTACCCACAGACCCACATATAATATAATGTCCTCATAGACCCACATATAATATAATGTCCCCACAGACCCACATATAATATAATGTCCTCACAGACCCACATATAATATAATGTCCTCACAGACCCACATATAATATAATGTCCTCACAGACCCACATATAATATAATGACCCCACAGACCCACATATAATATAATGTCCTTAGACCCACATATAATATAATGTCCTCACAGACCCACATATAATATAATGTCCCCACAGACCCACATATAATATAATGTCCCCACAGACCCACATATAAATATAATGTCCCCACAGACCCACATATAATATAATGTCCTCATAGACCCACATATAATATAATGTCCTCACAGACCCACATATAATATAATGTCCCCACAGACCCACATATAATATAATGTCCTCACAGACCCACATATAATATAATGTCCCCAAAGACCCATATATAATATAATGTCCCCACAGACCCACATATAATATAATGACCCCACAGACCCACATATAATATAATGTCACCAAAGACCAACATATAATATAATGTTCCCACAGACCCATAAATAATATAATGTCCTCACAGACCCACATATAACATAATGTCACCAAAGACCCACATATAATATAATGTTACCACAGACCCACATATAATATAATGTTCCCACAGACCCACATATAATATAATGTTACCACAGACCCACATATAATATAATGACCCCACAGACCCACATATAATATAATGTTACCACAGACCCACATATAATATAATGTTACCACAGACCCACATATATTATAATGTCCGTACAGACCCACATATAATATAATGTTACCACAGACCCACATATAATATAATGTTACCACTAGTGTTGAGCATTCCGATACTGAAATATCGGGTATCGGCCGATATTCGCGGTATCGGAATTCCGATACTTAATTCCGATACTTTTGCAATATCGTATACTGGAATCGGAAGTTCCCATAATGCAATGAGCCATTTTCATTTTATTCAGCCAATGAGGATCCTAAGAAGTGTGGGCACATCCTGTTAGGCATGTAGGCATCTTAACTAATGGCATGGCTGTGATTGGCTGCTGTAATTATGTCATGATGCACTATAAAAGCCGCCGCCATTTTGAGCTCACTCTGCTGTGAATTCAGTTAGGGATAGGACGCTGTTGTTCTGAGGGACAGTTTTA
The DNA here is from genome assembly GCF_046119375.1 of Phyllobates terribilis. Taxonomy (NCBI): domain Eukaryota; kingdom Metazoa; phylum Chordata; class Amphibia; order Anura; family Dendrobatidae; genus Phyllobates; species Phyllobates terribilis. The sequence goes on from NW_027363395.1 coordinate 220,303, forward strand.
GCTACCTATTTGGTCTATTCTGCTTTACCCAAGCTACTTTATAAATCGCTGTGCCTTGCAGTGCTAGTGCACAGTTCTCTGTGCTGTTCACCGCTTTCTGCAAGGTCTGGTGTGTGAGTGCAGCTCACCCCGTAGTGTGTGCTTCAGCCACGTCTGGTTATAGTGCACTCAGTGTGTGTCACTGCCTCATACATTGTCCTTTTTTGCCAATTCATAATTTTTCCTGATATCTCCTATTAGTGTGGTGGTTCCATCCGTATTCAGCTAAATTGGTCCCAAACACACTATATAGGAGTAGATAGAGAAATTTTTTTGGTCTTGCAGTGCTAGTGCACAGTGCTCTGCATCTGTACTGTTCACCGCTGTCTGCAAGGTCTGGTGTGTGAGTGCAGCTCACCCTGTAGTGTGTGCTTCAGCCAAGTCTGGTTATAGTGCACTCAGTGTGTGTCACTGCCTCATACATTGTCCTTTTTTGCCAATTCATAATTTTTCCTGATATCTCCTATTAGTGTGGTGGTTCCATCCGTATTCAGCTAAATTGGTTCCAAACACACTATATAGGAGTAGTTAGAGGAGCCTTTCTGCAGCATTGGGCCCTGCAGCCCCAGCCAGATTAGTATTAGCCTATTTTTTGTAGCCTCACCTATTGCATTGTAGGTTACCTTCCTACATTGTAATAGCTACAAAAAGTTTGTGATACTATCGTTATTACATCTTTAGGCACATCCAGTGTCTTTTTGTGACAAAAAAAACCTAAATAAAGTTCACCAAACACTCCACTTTACAGTTGTGTAGGCCACATTAGCTCATATTAAAGTCTAGCCAACACTTTATAAAATTAGTGTTTCTTATACCTGTTAGCAGCTGTTCAGGAATAAGCACACTAAGCCCTTAGTACTTTTCTGCCTATCTTTATCAGTCTACCAAGATGAAGAAGGCAGGGAGTAAGGCATGTGGTCGTGGGCGTGGAGTTTCTGCAGGGAGAGGACGTGAGGATTCTGTGCCTGCAGGGAGAGGACGTGGGGATTCTGTGCCTGCTGCGGGCACCAGTGATTCAGCATCCCCCAGTTTTACCAGGGAACAGTCCTTTATGCACAGCTTTGTAGGAGCTAGCCGTACCCCACTGCTGCAGGAGGACCAAATTGAAGCCGTTGTCGGATGGATGGCAGCTAATGCATCGACTTCAATTAGTTCCAGATCCTCTCAGGTCCTGAGCACTGAAGAGCACCCATCTGTCTCTTCACCACCTGCCAAATTGCCCAGGCAGTCAGAGAGCCCTGGACAGGAGCCATCTCTACTTCTGTTCTCTGAATCTCTTGGCTTGGAAAGAGGGGGCCAGCCAAGCAGAATTCGAGAATTTGAAGAAGAGGTAGTATGCAGCGATGCGCAACAGTTTTGTCTCTCTGAATCTGAAGAGGCGGGTGGGCCAGTGCCTATGGTCAGCAGCACACCTCAGTACGCATCTGATGATGAGACTCAGGTGCCACTTTCTGGTGCGTACTGTGCTGTCGAGACTACCCAGGAGAAGCAGTTGTTTGAAGAGGGTGGTGTAGATGATGAGGTCCTTGACCCATCATGGCGTGAGGGACAGGAAGGTGGTGGGAGCAGCTCTGAGAAAGAGATTCCCCGAACAGCCCAAAAAGGAGGGAGAGGGAGGGGGAGGACTTGGTTGCCTGTAGCCTCCACTTCGGCACCCATTAGGAGCATGGCTCTTCCAAAATCCAAACCGGGCGCTCCCAAGACTTGCAGTGCCTGGTCCTTTGTTGACACAGTTGCAGATGACATTTGCTTTGTCAAATGCAGGCTGTGTAATCAGAAGGTGAAAAGAGGGAAAAGTGTCAGCAACCTCAATACCACAAATATGTGGAAACATATGCGGACCAAGCACGTGGTGGAGTTACAAAAACACACTGAAGACCTAGGCCAACCTACAGCGCCACCTACCACCTCTTCAGCTCGTGTTGTAGCCTCTTCCTCCAGCTCACACACAGCTGGTTCGGCTTCCTCACAGGATCGCCATGGAAGAATCTCTGGCACTGTTGTACAGAGACACAGTGTAATTCCACCCACAGCACCACTTTCCCAGTCATCCTCACACTCCCAGGCCAGTCTACAGCCATCATTAGCACAGGCATGGGAGAAAAGGCGCCCATACTCGGCAAACCACCCCCGAGCACAGGCTCTGAATGCTGGCATTGCTAAACTACTGGCCCTTGAAATGCTATCAGTCAGGCTGGTGGAGACTGACACATTCCGTAACTTTATGGCATTGGCAGTCCCACAATACAACGTGTCCAGCCGCTTTTATTTCAGCAGGCAAGCCGTCCCTGCCCTGCAACATCATGTGGAGGGAAAAATTAAACATGCGCTACAAAACGCCGTCAGTAGCAAGGTCCACCTGACCACCGATGCGTGGACCAGTAAGCATGGACAGGGACGATACCTTTCCCTCACTGTCCATTGGGTAAATGTTGTGGAGCCGGGTACAGATCTTGAGAGTGGCGTTGTACGTGTTCTGCCAACTCCAAGGATTGCAGGAATCCAGTCTGTACACATTGACTCCTCCTCATACTCCAGTTCCTCTGAATCAGCGCTGCAGGAGCCGTCACGGTCTACCTCCACATCGACCCGTGAACGGTTACCTGTTATGGTGACCAATATGAGCACAGCCGTGGCCAAACGTCAACAGGCCGTATTAAAATTAATTTCTTTGGGGAATCGAAGCCACACAGCGCAGGAGCTCTGGAATGCCATCAAGCAGCAGAGCGACGTGTGGTTTGTGCCAGCGAATCTCCAGCCAGGCATGGTAGTGTGTGACAATGGCCGAAATCTGGTGGCAACTCTGGGCATAGGCAACCTCACTCACATCGCATGTCTGGCACATGTGCTCAACTTGGTCGTGCAGAGTTTTTTGAGGGACTATCCGGATCTTGATGCACTGCTTCACAAGGTCCGCATAGAGTGCGCTCACTTGCGGCGTTCCAGCAATGCAAGATCACGCATTGCAGCTCTGCAGCGCCGATCACGTCTTCCGGAACATCGCATCATATGTGACCTAACCACCAGGTGGAATTCAACGTTACATATGTTGGAGAGGTTGTGTGAGCAGCAGGCAGCAGTAATGGAGTACCAGCTGCAGCAGGCGCAAACAAGTCGCAGTGCGCGCCGTTCACACTTCACCACCACTGAGTGGGCCTCTATGAAGGACATTTGCCACGTTTTGCGTGCCTTCGATTATTCCACGCGGATGGCGAGTGCAGATGATGCACTAGTCAGCATGACTATCCCCCTTATCTGCCTGCTTGAAAAAACACTGCAAGCACTAAGGGACGAGGTTTTGGAAGAGGTGGAGGATGAGGAGTCACAAATGCCATCTGCTTCTCTACAGTCTGCGCAACGTGGTTCCTCACAAAGGCCTAGGCAGGGGACACTTTGTGAGGAGGATGAGGAGGAGTGAATGGATGAGGAAGACATCTGTCCAGAGGAGGGAGGTACACAATGCTCTAGTAGTCAGTATCTAGAGCGAGGGTGGGGTGATGCAGAGCAGGCAGAGATCACGCCTCAAGCAGGGGACAGCGTTTCTTGGCCAGTTGGCAGTCTGCAGCACATGGTTGATTTCATGCTGCAGTGCCTGAGAAACGACCGCCGCATCGCCCACATTCTCAACACGGCTGATTATTGGGTGTCCACCCTCCTAGATCCTCGCTACTGGGACAACTTACAAAGCCTCATAACACCGTTGAACCGGGAGCGTAAAATGCGGGAGTAACAAGACGCACTGGTGCATTCCATCATGTTCTCCATTCCAACCGAGAGCAGTGCTGCTAGTGCTTTACAAAGAAGCTCAGTGCGTCGAGGCAGTGGAGGAAGCTCTGCACAAAGAGGGAGCAGAAGCAGCGCCTCAGCACAAGGCAAGACCAGTATGGCCGAAATGTGGCAAAGTTTTGTGTCCCCGCCGCCACAAATGTCTACACCATCACAGACGGCTCCAGTCAGCAGGAGGCAACGTTTCCGTCAGATGGTGACAGACTACATGTCTTGCCCTCTTAGTGTACTCCCAGACGGCTCTTCTCCCTTCAAGTTTTGGGTCTGTAAGCTGGATACATGGCCAGAGCTTAGTCAGTATGCATTGGAGGTGCTAGCTTGCCCTGCTGCTAGTGTATTATCGGAACGCGTCTTTAGTGCTGCAGGTGGTGTACTAACAGACCGTCGCATGCGACTATCCTCCGATAACGTTGACCGGCTTACTTTTCTCAAAATGAACAAGGCCTGGATCTCTCATGAATTTGCCAGTCCTCTTCCAGAATAAATAATTGGTTGGCAACAGTATCCAGGTCTCCTGTTCTGTTCATGTTTCTACCACCTGAACTGTAATCCCTGAGCTCCAACACCGCCAGTTGGCGCTCGGAAGTGCCGTCTGCACAGTCAACACTTGCTGCCGTGTCATTGGGGTTCAGTAACGTCAGCTGTTCCCCTGCTGTGCGGACGGCAATTTCTCCTGCTCTGTCCACATTCTCACTACTACAGATTTTAAAGTTGCTCCAATTACACCTCTGGCTCCTCTGTTTTCAGTATTATCCCTGAGCTCCAACACCGCCAGTTGGCGCTCGGAAGTGCCGTCTGCACAGTCAACACTTGCTGCCGTGTTATTGGGGTTCAGTAACGTCAGCTGTTCCCCTGCTGCGCGGACGGCAATTTCTCCTGCTCTGTCCACATTCTCACTACTACAGATTTTAAAGTTGCTCCAATTACACCTCTGGCTCCTCTGTTTTCAGTATTATCCCTGAGCTCCAACACCGCCAGTTGGCGCTCGGAAGTGCCGTCTGCACAGTCAACACTTGCTGCCGTGTTATTGGGGTTCAGTAACGTCAGCTGTTCCCCTGCTGTGCGGACGGCAATTTCTCCTGCTCTGTCCACATTCTCACTACTACAGATTTTAAAGTTGCTCCAATTACACCTCTGGCTCCTCTGTTTTCAGTATTATCCCTGAGCTCCAACACTACCAGTTGGCGCTCGGAAGTGCCGTCTGCACAGTCAACACTTGCTGCCGTGTTATTGGGGTTCGGTAACGTTAGCAGTTCCCCTGCTGTGCGGACGGCAATTTCTCCTGCTCTGTCCACATCCACTGTACTACTGATTTAAAACCTCCTCCAAATACACCTCTGGCTCCTCTGTTTTCAGTATTATCCCTGAGCTCCAACACCGCCAGTTGGCGCTCGGAAATGCCGTCTGCACAGTCAACACTTGCTGCCATGTTATTGGGGTTCAGTAACGTCAGCTGTTCCCCTGCTGTGCGGACGGCAATTTCTCCTGCTCTGTCCACATTCTCACTACTACAGATTTTAAAGTTGCTCCAATTACACCTCTGGCTCCTCTGTTTTCAGTATTATCCCTGAGCTACAACACCGCCAGTTGGTGCTCGGAAGTGCCGTCTGCACAGTCAACACTTGCTGCCGTGTTATTGGGGTTCGGTAACGTCAGCTGTTCCCCTGCTGTGCGGACGGCAATTTCTCCTCCTCTGACAACATTCTCACTACTACAGATTTTAAAGTTGCTCCAATTACACCTCTGGCTCCTCTGTTTTCAGTATTATCCCTGAGCTCCAACACCGCCAGTTGGTGCTCGGAAGTGCCGTCTGCACAGTCAACACTTGCTGCCGTGTTATTGGGGTTCAGTAACGTCAGCTGTTCCCCTGCTGTGCGGACGGCAATTCCTCCTGCTCTGTCCACATCCACTGTACTACTGATTTAAAACCTCCTCCAAATACACCTCTGGCTCCTCTGTTTTCAGTATTATCCCTGAGCTCCAACACCGCCAGTTGGCGCTCGGAAGTGCTGTCTGCACAGTCAACACTTGCTGCCATGTTATTGGGGTTCAGTAACGTCAGCTGTTCCCCTGCTGTGCGGACGGCAATTTCTCCTGCTCTGTCCACATTCTCACTACTACAGATTTTAAAGTTGCTCCAATTACACCTCTGGCTCCTCTGTTTTCAGTATTATCCCTGAGCTCCAACACCGCCAGTTGGCGCTCGGAAGTGCCGTCTGCACAGTCAACACTTGCTGCCGTGTTATTGGGGTTCAGTAACGTCAGCTGTTCCCCTGCTGTGCGGACGACAATTTCTCCTGCTCTGTCCACATCCACTGTACTACTGATTTAAAACCTCCTCCAAATACACCTCTGGCTCCTCTGTTTTCAGTATTATCCCTGAGCTCCAACACCGCCAGTTGGCGCTCGGAAGTGCCGTCTGCACAGTCAACACATGCTGCCATGTAATTGGGGTTCAGTAACGTCAGCTGTTCCCCTGCTGTGCGGACGGCAATTTCTCCTGCTCTGTCCACATTCTCACTACTACAGATTTTAAAGTTGCTCCAATTACACCTTTGGCTCCTCTGTTTTCAGTATTATCCCTGAGCTCCAACACCGCCAGTTGGCGCTCGGAAGTGCCGTCTGCACAGTCAGCACTTGCTGCCGTGTTATTGGGGTTCGGTAACGTCAGCTGTTCCCCTGCTGTGCGGACGGCAATTTCTCCTGCTCTGTCCACATCCACTGTACTACTGATTTAAAACCTCCTCCAAATACACCTCTGGCTCCTCTGTTTTCAGTATTATCCCTGAGCTCCAACACCGCCAGTTGGCGCTCGGAAGTGCCGTCTGCACAGTCAACACTTGCTGCCATGTTATTGGGATTCAGTAACGTCAGCTGTTCCCCAGCTGTGCGGACGGCAATTTCTCCTGCTCTGTCCACATCTACTGTACTACTGATTTAAAACCTCCTCCAAATACACCTCTGGCTCCTCTGTTTTCAGTATTATCCCTGAGCTCCAATACCGCCAGTTGGCGCTCGGAAGTGCCGTCTGCACAGTCAACACTTGCTGCCATGTTATTGGGGTTCAGTAACGTCAGCTGTTCCCCTGCTGTGCGGACGGCAATTTCTCCTGCTCTGTCCACATTCTCACTACTACAGATTTTAAAGTTGCTCCAATTACAACTCTGGCTCCTCTGTTTTCAGTATTATCCCTGAGCTCCAACACCGCCAGTTGGCGCTCGGAAGTGCCGTCTGCACAGTCAACACTTGCTGCCGTGTTATTGGGGTTCAGTAACGTCAGCTGTTCCCCTGCTGTGCGGACGGCAATTTCTCCTGCTCTATCCACATCCACTGTACTACTGATTTAAAACCTCCTCCAAATACACCTCTGGCTCCTCTGTTTTCAGTATTATCCCTGAGCTCCAACACCGCCAGTTGGCGCTCGGAAGTCCCGTCTGCACAGTCAACACTTGCTGCCATGTTATTGGGGTTCAGTAACGTCAGCTGTTCCCCTGCTGTGCGGACGGCAATTTCTCCTGCTCTGTCCACATTCTCACTACTACAGATTTTAAAGTTTCTCCAATTACACCTCTGGCTCCTCTGTTTTCAGTATTATCCCTGAGCTCCAACACCGCCAGTTGGTGCTCGGAAGTGCCGTCTGCACAGTCGACACTTGCTGCCGTGTTATTGGGGTTCAGTAACGTCAGCTGTTCCCCTGCTGTGCGGACGGCAATTCCTCCTGCTCTGTCCACATCCACTGTACTACTGATTTAAAACCTCCTCCAAATACACCTCTGGCTCCTCTGTTTTCAGTATTATCCCTGAGCTCCAACACCGCCAGTTGGCGCTCGGAAGTGCTGTCTGCACAGTCAACACATGCTGCCATGTTATTGGGGTTCAGTAACTTCAGCTGTTCCCCTGCTGTGCGGACGGCAATTTCTCCTGCTCTGTCCACATTCTCACTACTACAGATTTTAAAGTTGCTCCAATTACACCTCTGGCTCCTCTGTTTTCAGTATTATCCCTGAGCTCCAACACCGCCAGTTGGCGCTCGGAAGTGCCGTCTGCACAGTCAACACTTGCTGCCGTGTTATTGGGGTTCAGTAACGTCAGCTGTTCCCCTGCTGTGCGGACGGCAATTCCTCCTGCTCTGTCCACATCCACTGTACTACTGATTTAAAACCTCCTCCAAATACACCTCTGGCTCCTCTGTTTTCAGTATTATCCCTGAGCTCCAACACCGCCAGTTGGCGCTCGGAAATGCCGTCTGCACAGTCAACACTTGCTTCCATGTTATTGGGGTTCAGTAACGTCAGCTGTTCCCCTGCTGTGCGGACGGCAATTTCTCCTGCTCTGTCCACATTCTCACTACTACAGATTTTAAAGTTGCTCCAATTACACCTCTGGCTCCTCTGTTTTCAGTATTATCCCTGAGCTCCAACACCGCCAGTTGGCGCTCGGAAGTGCCGTCTGCACAGTCAACACTTGCTCCAGTGTTATTGGGGTTCGGTAACGTCAGCTGTTCCCCTGCTGTGCGGACGGCAATTTCTCCTGCTTTGTCCACATCCACTGTACTACTGATTTAAAACCTCCTCCAAATACACCTCTGGCTCCTCTGTTTTCAGTATTATCCCTGAGCTCCAACACCGCCAGTTGGCGCTCGGAAGTGCCGTCTGCACAGTCAACACTTGCTGCCATGTTATTGGGGTTCAGTAACGTCAGCTGTTCCCCTGCTGTGCGGACGGCAATTTCTCCTGCTCTGTCCACATTCTCACTACTACAGATTTTAAAGTTGCTCCAATTACAACTCTGGCTCCTCTGTTTTCAGTATTATCCCTGAGCTCCAACACCGCCAGTTGGCGCTCGGAAGTGCCGTCTGCACAGTCAACGCTTGCTCCAGTGTTATTGGGGTTCAGTAACGTCAGCTGATCCCCAGCTGTGTGTCCGGCAAATTCTCCTGCTTTGTCCACATCCACTGTACTACTGATTTAAAACCTCTTCCAAATATACCTCTGGCTCCTCTGTTTTTAGTATTTACCCTGGGCTCCAATACCGCTAGTTGCTGCTCAGAAGTGCCGTCTGCACAGTCAACTCTTGCTCCAGTGTTATTGGGGTTCAGTAACGTCAGCTGATCCCCAGCTGTGTGTCCGGCAAATTCTCCTGCTTTGTCCACATCGACTGTACTACTGATTTAAAACCTCCTTCAAATACACGTCTGGCTCCTCTGTTTTTAGTATTTACCCTGGGCTCCAATACCGCTAGTTGCTGCTCAGAAGTGCCGTCTGCACAGTCAACGCTTGCTCCAGTGTTATTGGGGTTCAGTAACGTCAGCTGTTCCCCTGCTGTGTGTCCGGTAAATTCTCCTGCTTTGTCCACATCCACTGTACTACTGATTTAAGACTTGCTCCAATTACACCTCTGGCTCCACTCTATTTTTAGTATTTACCCTGGGTTCCAGCACCGCCAGCTGGTTCTCGGTAGTTCCATTTGCTCTTGTACCTTCTACTACCCATCCGGGTTCCAGTACCGTCAGCTGGTTCTCAGCAGTGCCTTTGGATTAGGTGCCTCCTTCTCGGTATCCAAGTTCCACCAACGTCTGCTGGTTCTTGGTAGTGCTTTCTGGCACAGGTACCTCCTGCTTACTAACCGAGTTCCAGTACCGTCAGCTGGTCTTCGGCAGTTCCATTGGCTCTTGTACCTTCTGCTACCCATCCGGGTTCCAGTACCGTCAGCTGGTCCTCGGTAGTTCCTCAGCTTTCTTGTACCTTCTGCTACATTTCGAAATTCAAGCTTTTTGAAATGGTTCTTGGTAATCACTCTGGATCTCCCTGACGAGGACGCTGAAGACGAGGACCCTGAAGACCAACCCTAAGAAGACGAGGACCCCGAAGACGACGACCCTGAAGACGAGGACCCTGAAGACCACCCCGAAGAAGACGAGGACCCTGAAGACCACCCCGAAGACGAGGACCCAGAAGACCAACCCGAAGAAGACGAGGACCCCGAAGACGAGGACCCCCGAAGACGACGACCCTGAAGACCACCCCGAAGAAGACCAAGAAGATGACCCTGAAGAAGTTGACCAAGAGGACAAAGAAGAGAAGACAAGCACCAAGATACAGAAGAACAAGAGACAGAAAACCAAGAAGCAGAAATACAAGAAGCTGCAGAACAAAAAGCGGAAGAACATTAAGCATAAGACTAAAAATCAGAGCAAAAGATAATATCTAAATTATAAGCAGAAGATGACTAAGCAGTGTATGGGGGTGAGTCCGTTCCTCCTCGTGGTGCCCCTGGAAAAGACCTGCTGCTGCAGGCCAAACTGAACGCGGACAAATCCTGTTGTAAATCTTTTGTGACGGGCAGAACGAAAGGTGTAATGTCCAACCTTTTATAGATAACAGCTACAGGAATGCCTGTCACAAATAAGAATATGATGAAGAAGAAGAATATGAAGAAGATGAAGAAGTAGAATATGAAGAATGTAAAAAAAAAGAATAATACGAAGAAGGTGAAGAAGAAGAAGATGAAGAAGGTGAAGAAGAAGTGGATGAAAAAGATGCTGAGGATGATGAAGGAGAAAGTGTGGGAGAAGTAAAAAAGAAGGTGAAGAGCATGGAAGTAGTGAAACATAAATATCTGACAAAATATAAAAATACTTAACATAGTCAATATTTCCGTAACTCAGAACGTCTTAAAAAAAATATTAATTCCTGCTATTCCATTTGATTGGGCTAAACCTCTATGCCTTTATTGTCTCCCCCACCTCCCCCAATACATTCTACATTATTCTTAGTTGTTTTCCTTCATGTAGAATTAACCTACAAGGAAAGAAAGGGTTTATTTTCATTCCGATATTTCTGTCCCATTGACTTGCATTGGTTTCCGGTATCGGAATCGGCGATATCCGATACTTTTTCGGTATCGGTCCGATCCAATCCGATCCGATATTTCCCGATATCGGAAGGTATCGCTCAACACTAGTTACCTCAGACCACATATAATATAATGTTCCCACAGACCCACATATAATATAATGTTATCCCAGACCCACATATAATGTAATGACCCCACAGACCCATATATAATATAATGTTACCACAGACCCACATATAATATAATGTTATCCCAGACCCACATATAATGTAATGACCCCACAGACCCACATATAATATAATGTTCCCACAGACCCACATATAATATAATGTTATCCCAGACCCACATATAATGTAATGACCCCATAGACCCATATATAATATAATGTTACCACAGACCCACATATAATATAATGTTACCACAGACCCACATATAATATAATGTTCCCACAGACCCACATATAATATAATGTTACCCCAGACCTGCATATAATGTAATGACCCCACAGATCCACATATAATATAATGTTCCCACAGACCCACATATAATATAATGTTACCCCAGACCCACATATAATGTAATGACCCCATAGACCCATATATAATATAATGTTACCACAGACCCACATATAATATAATGTTACCACAGACCCACATATAATATAAGGTTCCCACAGACCCACATATAATATAATGTTACGCCAGACCCACATATAATGTAATGATCCCACAGATCCACATATAATATAATGTCCCCACAGACCCACATATAATATAATGTTCCCACAGACCCACATATAATATAATGTCCCCACAGACCCACATATAATATAATGCCCTCACAGACCCACATATAATATAATGTCCCAGAGTCCCACATATAATATAATGTCCCCACAGCCCCACATATAATATAACGTCCCACAGTTCCACATATAATATATTGTCCCCACAGATCCACATATAATATAATGTCCCCACAGACCCACATATAATATAATGTTCCCACAGACCCACATATAATATAATGTCCCCACAGACCCACATATAATATAATGTCCTCACAGACCCACATATAATATAATGTCCCCACAGACCCACATATAATATAATGTCCTCACAGACCCACATATAATATAATGTCCGCAATGACCCACATATAATATAATGTCCTCACAGACCCACATATAATATAATATCCTCAAAGACCCATATATAATATAATGTCCTCACAGACCCACATATAATATAATATCTTCACAGATCCACATATAATATAATGTCCTCACAGACCCACATATAATATAATGTCCTCACAGACCCACATATAATATAATGTCCTCACAGACCCACATATAATATAATGTACCCACAGACCCAAATATAATATAATGTCCCCACAGACACACATATAATATAATGTCCTCACAGACCCACATATAATATAATGTCCCCACAGACCCACATATAATATAATGTCCTCACAGACCCACATATAATATAATGTACCCACAGACCCAAATATAATATAATTTTCTAAAGTGAACAATCACAAGCTGGTTGCAGTTCAACATCTTATCATTAAATAATGATGTAATTAGGTCCTCCGTATTTTCATTGTATTTTAAATCTTTGCATTGTTTAACATACTGTTTGTTTATGAAAAGATAGCATATGTATATATACAGTATTGCTAGAACGGAGTTAATTATATTAGTCCGGCCCTCTAAAACCATCCCAATTTCTCATGCGGCCCCCTGGCAAAATTAATTGCCCACCCCTGCCACAGACCCAAATATAATATAATGTCCTCACAGACCCACATATAATATAATGTCCTCACAGACCCACATATAATATAATGTCCCCACAGACCCACATATAATATAATGTCCTCACAGACCCACATATAATATAATGTCCTCACAGACCCACATATAATATAATGTCCCCACAGACCCACATATAATATAATGTCCTCACAGACCCACATATAATATAATGTCCTCACAGACCCACATATAATATAATGTCCTCACAGACCCACATATAATATAATGTACCCACAGACCCAAATATAATATAATGTCCTCACAGACCCACATATAATATAATGTCCTCACAGACCCACATATAATATAATGTCCTCACAGACCCACATATAATGTAATGTCCTCACAGACCCACATATAATATAATGTCCCCACAGACCCACATATAATATAATGTCCCCACAGACCCACATATAATATAATGTCACCACAGACCCACATATAATATAATATTACCACAGACCCACATATAATATAATGTCCTCACAGACCCACATATAATATAATGTCCCCACAGACCCACATATAATATAATGTCCCCACAGACCCACATATAATATAATGTCCTCACAGACCCACATATAATATAATGTCCCCACAGACCCACATATAATATAATGTCCTCACAGACCCACATATAATATAATGTACCCACAGACCCACATATAATATAATGTAACCACAGACCCAAATATAATATAATATTACCACAGACCCACATATAATATAATGTCCTCACAGACCCACATATAATATAATGTCCCCACAGACCCACATATAATATAATGTCCCCACAGACCCACATATAATATAATGTACCCACAGACCCAAATATAATATAATGTCCCCAGAGACACACATATAATATAATGTCCTCACAGACCCACATATAATATAATGTCCCCACAGACTCACATATAATATAATGTCCTCACAGACCCACATATAATATAATGTAACCACAGACCCAAATATAATATAATGTCCTCACAGACCCACATATAATATAATGTCCTCACAGACCCACATATAATATAATGTCCCCACAGACCCACATATAATATAATGTCCTCACAGACCCACATATAATATAATGTCCCCACAGACCCATATATAATATAATGTCACCACAGACCCAAATATAATATAATATTACCACAGACCCACATATAATATAATGTCCCCACAGACCCACATATAATATAATGTACCCACAGACCCAAATATAATATAATGTCCCCACAGACACACATATAATATAATGTCCTCACAGACCCACATATAATATAATGTCCTCACGGATCCACATATAATATAATGTCCCCACAGACCCACATATAATATAATGTCCTCACAGACCCACATATAATATAATGTCACCACAGACCCACATATAATATAATGTCCTCACGGACCCACATATAATATAATGTCACCACAGACCCACAAATAATATAATGTCCTCACAGACCCACATATAATATAATGTCACCACAGACCCACATATAATATAATGTCCCCACAGACCCACATATAATATAATGTCCTCACAGACCCACATATAATATAATGTCCTCACAAACCCACATATAATATAATATCCTCACAGATCCACATATAATATAATGTCCTCACAGACCCACATATAATATAATATCCTCACAGATCCACATATAATATAATGTCCCCACAGACCTACATATAATATAATGTCCTCACAGACCCACATATAATATAATGTCCTCACAGACCCACATATAATATAATGTCCTCACAGACCCACATATAATATAATGTTACCACAGACCAGCATTTAATATATTGTCCCCACAGACCCACATATAATATAATGTCCCCACAGACCCACATATAATATAATGTCCCCACAGACCCACATATAATATAATGTCCTCACAGACCCACATATAATATAATATCCTCACAGACCCACATATAATATAATGTCCTCACAGACCCACATATAATATAATGTCCCCACAGACCCACATATAATATAATGTCCTCACAGACCCACATATAATATAATGTCCTCACAGACCCACATATAATATAATGTCCTCACAGACCCACATATAATATAATGTCCTCACAGACCCACATATAATATAATGTCCTCACGGACCCACATATAATATAATGTCCCCACAGACCCACATATAATATAATGTCCTCACAGACCCACATATAATATAATGTCCTCACAGACCCACATATAATATAATGTCCTCACAGACCCACATATAATATAATGTCCCCACAGACCCACATATAATATAATGTCCTCACAGACCCACATATAATATAATGTCCTCACAGACCCACATATAATATAATGTCCTCACAGACCCACATATAATATAATGTCCTCACAGACCCACATATAATATAATGTCCCCACAGACCCACATATAATATAATGTCCTCACAGACCCACATATAATATAATGTCCGCAATGACCCACATATAATATAATGTCCTCACAGACCCACATATAATATAATATCCTCAAAGACCCATATATAATATAATGTCCTCACAGACCCACATATAATATAATATCTTCACAGATCCACATATAATATAATGTCCTCACAGACCCACATATAATATAATGTCCTCACAGACCCACATATAATATAATGTCCTCACAGACCCACATATAATATAATGTACCCACAGACCCAAATATAATATAATGTCCCCACAGACACACATATAATATAATGTCCTCACAGACCCACATATAATATAATGTCCCCACAGACCCACATATAATATAATGTCCTCACAGACCCACATATAATATAATGTACCCACAGACCCAAATATAATATAATTTTCTAAAGTGAACAATCACAAGCTGGTTGCAGTTCAACATCTTATCATTAAATAATGATGTAATTAGGTCCTCCGTATTTTCATTGTATTTTAAATCTTTGCATTGTTTAACATACTGTTTGTTTATGAAAAGATAGCATATGTATATATACAGTATTGCTAGAACGGAGTTAATTATATTAGTCCGGCCCTCTAAAACCATCCCAATTTCTCATGCGGCCCCCTGGCAAAATTAATTGCCCACCCCTGCCACAGACCCAAATATAATATAATGTCCTCACAGACCCACATATAATATAATGTCCTCACAGACCCACATATAATATAATGTCCCCACAGACCCACATATAATATAATGTCCTCACAGACCCACATATAATATAATGTCCTCACAGACCCACATATAATATAATGTCCCCACAGACCCACATATAATATAATGTCCTCACAGACCCACATATAATATAATGTCCTCACAGACCCACATATAATATAATGTCCTCACAGACCCACATATAATATAATATCCTCAAAGACCCATATATAATATAATGTCCTCACAGACCCACATATAATATAATATCTTCACAGATCCACATATAATATAATGTCCTCACAGACCCACATATAATATAATGTCCTCACAGACCCACATATAATATAATGTCCTCACAGACCCACATATAATATAATGTACCCACAGACCCAAATATAATATAATGTCCCCACAGACACACATATAATATAATGTCCTCACAGACCCACATATAATATAATGTCCCCACAGACCCACATATAATATAATGTCCTCACAGACCCACATATAATATAATGTACCCACAGACCCAAATATAATATAATTTTCTAAAGTGAACAATCACAAGCTGGTTGCAGTTCAACATCTTATCATTAAATAATGATGTAATTAGGTCCTCCGTATTTTCATTGTATTTTAAATCTTTGCATTGTTTAACATACTGTTTGTTTATGAAAAGATAGCATATGTATATATACAGTATTGCTAGAACGGAGTTAATTATATTAGTCCGGCCCTCTAAAACCATCCCAATTTCTCATGCGGCCCCCTGGCAAAATTAATTGCCCACCCCTGCCACAGACCCAAATATAATATAATGTCCTCACAGACCCACATATAATATAATGTCCTCACAGACCCACATATAATATAATGTCCCCACAGACCCACATATAATATAATGTCCTCACAGACCCACATATAATATAATGTCCTCACAGACCCACATATAATATAATGTCCCCACAGACCCACATATAATATAATGTCCTCACAGACCCACATATAATATAATGTCCTCACAGACCCACATATAATATAATGTCCTCACAGACCCACATATAATATAATGTACCCACAGACCCAAATATAATATAATGTCCTCACAGACCCACATATAATATAATGTCCTCACAGACCCACATATAATATAATGTCCTCACAGACCCACATATAATATAATGTCCTCACAGACCCACATATAATATAATGTCCCCACAGACCCACATATAATATAATGTCCCCACAGACCCACATATAATATAATGTCACCACAGACCCACATATAATATAATATTACCACAGACCCACATATAATATAATGTCCTCACAGACCCACATATAATATAATGTCCCCACAGACCCACATATAATATAATGTCCCCACAGACCCACATATAATATAATGTCCTCACAGACCCACATATAATATAATGTCCCCACAGACCCACATATAATATAATGTCCTCACAGACCCACATATAATATAATGTACCCACAGACCCACATATAATATAATGTAACCACAGACCCAAATATAATATAATGTCCCCACAGACCCACATATAATATAATGTCCCCACAGACCCACATATAATATAATGTACCCACAGACCCAAATATAATATAATGTCCCCAGAGACACACATATAATATAATGTCCTCACAGACCCACATATAATATAATGTCCCCACAGACCCACATATAATATAATGTCCTCACAGACCCACATATAATATAATGTAACCACAGACCCAAATATAATATAATGTCCTCACAGACCCACATATAATATAATGTCCTCACAGACCCACATATAATATAATGTCCCCACAGACCCACATATAATATAATGTCCTCACAGACCCACATATAATATAATGTCCCCACAGACCCACATATAATATGTCACCACAGACCCAAATATAATATAATATTACCACAGACCCACATATAATATAATGTCCCCACAGACCCACATATAATATAATGTACCCACAGACCCAAATATAATATAATGTCCCCACAGACACACATATAATATAATGTCCTCACAGACCCACATATAATATAATGTCCTCACGGATCCACATATAATATAATGTCCCCACAGACCCACATATAATATAATGTCCTCACAGACCCACATATAATATAATGTCACCACAGACCCACATATAATATAATGTCCTCACGGACCCACATATAATATAATGTCACCACAGACCCACAAATAATATAATGTCCTCACAGACCCACATATAATATAATGTCACCACAGACCCACATATAATATAATGTCCCCACAGACCCACATATAATATAATGTCCTCACAGACCCACATATAATATAATGTCCTCACAGACCCACATATAATATAATATCCTCACAGATCCACATATAATATAATGTCCTCACAGACCCACATATAATATAATATCCTCACAGATCCACATATAATATAATGTCCCCACAGACCTACATATAATATAATGTCCTCACAGACCCACATATAATATAATGTCCTCACAGACCCACATATAATATAATGTCCTCACAGACCCATATAATATAATGTTACCACAGACCAGCATTTAATATATTGTCCCCACAGACCCACATATAATATAATGTCCCCACAGACCCACATATAATATAATGTCCCCACAGACCCACATATAATATAATGTCCTCACAGACCCACATATAATATAATATCCTCACAGACCCACATATAATATAATGTCCTCACAGACCCACATATAATATAATGTCCCCACAGACCCACATATAATATAATGTTCTCACAGACCCACATATAATATAATGTCCTCACAGACCCACATATAATATAATGTCCTCACAGACCCACATATAATATAATGTCCTCACAGACCCACATATAATATAATGTCCTCACGGACCCACATATAATATAATGTCCCCACAGACCCACATATAATATAATGTCCTCACAGACCCACATATAATATAATGTCCTCACAGACCCACATATAATATAATGTCCTCACAGACCCACATATAATATAATGTCCCCACAGACCCACATATAATATAATGTCCTCACAGACCCACATATAATATAATGTCCTCACAGACCCACATATAATATAATGTCCTCACAGACCCACATATAATATAATGTCCTCACAGACCCACATATAATATAATGTCCTCACGGACCCACATATAATATAATGTCCTCACGGACCCACATATAATATAATGTCCCCACGGACCCACATATAATATAATGTCCTCACAGACCCACATATAATATAATGTCCTCACAGACCCACATATAATATAATATCCTCACAGACCCACATATAATATAATGTCCCCACAGACCCACATATAATGTAATGTCCCCACAGACCCACATATAATATAATGTCCTCACAGACCCACATATAATATAATGTCCCCACAGACCCACATATAATATAATGTCCTCACAGACCCACATATAATATAATGTCCCCACAGACCCACATATAATATAATGTCCTCACAGACCCACATATAATATAATGTCCTCACAGACCCACATATAATATAATGTCCTCACAGACCCACATATAATATAATGTCCCCACAGACCCACATATAATATAATGTCCTCACAGACCCACATATAATATAATGTCCTCACAGACCCACATATAATATAATGTCCCCACAGACCCACATATAATATAATGTCCCCACAGACCCACATATAATATAATGTCCTCACAGACCCACATATAATATAATGTCCTCACAGACCCACATATAATATAATGTCCCACATATAATATAATGTCCCCACTGACCCACATATAATATAATGTCCCCACAGACCCACATATAATATAATGTCCCCACAGACCCACATATAATATAATGTCCTCACAGACCCACATATAATATAATGTCCCACATATAATATAATGTCCCCACTGACCCACATATAATATAATGTCCCCACAGACCCACATATAATATAATGTCCTCACAGACCCACATATAATATAATGTCCTCACAGACCCACATATAATATAATGTCCCCACTGACCCACATATAATATAATGTCCTCACAGACCCACATATAATATAATGTCCCCACAGACCCACATATAATATAATGTCCTCACAGACCCACATATAATATAATGTCCTCACAGACCCACATATAATATAATGTCCTCACAGACCCACATATAATATAATGTCCCCACAGACCCACATATAATATAATGTCCTCACAGACCCACATATAATATAATGTCCTCACAGACCCACATATAATATAATGTCCTCACAGACCCACATATAATATAATGTCCCCACTGACCCACATATAATATAATGTCCCCACAGACCCACATATAATATAATGTCCTCACAGACCCACATATAATATAATGTCCCCACAGACCCACATATAATATAACGTCCTCACAGATCCACATATAATATAATGTCCTCACAGACCCACATATAATATAATGTCCTCACAGATCCACATATAATATAATGTCCTCACAGACCCACATATAATATAATGTCCTCACAGACCCACATATAATATAATGTCCTCACAGACCCACATATAATATAATGTCCTCACAGACCCACATATAATATAATGTCCTCACAGACCCACATATAATATAATGTCCTCACAGACCCACATATAATATAATGTCCTCACAGACCCACATATAATATAATGTCCTCACAGACCCACATATAATATAATGTCCTCACAGACCCACATATAATATAATGTCCTCACGGACCCACATATAATATAATGTCCCCACGGACCCACATATAATATAATGTCCTCACAGACCCACATATAATATAATGTCCTCACAGACCCACATATAATATAATATCCTCACAGACCCACATATAATATAATGTCCCCACAGACCCACATATAATGTAATGTCCCCACAGACCCACATATAATATAATGTCCTCACAGACCCACATATAATATAATGTCCCCACAGACCCACATATAATATAATGTCCTCACAGACCCACATATAATATAATGTCCCCACAGACCCACATATAATATAATGTCCTCACAGACCCACATATAATATAATGTCCTCACAGACCCACATATAATATAATGTCCTCACAGACCCACATATAATATAATGTCCCCACAGACCCACATATAATATAATGTCCTCACAGACCCACATATAATATAATGTCCTCACAGACCCACATATAATATAATGTCCCCACAGACCCACATATAATATAATGTCCCCACAGACCCACATATAATATAATGTCCTCACAGACCCACATATAATATAATGTCCTCACAGACCCACATATAATATAATGTCCCACATATAATATAATGTCCCCACTGACCCACATATAATATAATGTCCCCACAGACCCACATATAATATAATGTCCCCACAGACCCACATATAATATAATGTCCTCACAGACCCACATATAATATAATGTCCCACATATAATATAATGTCCCCACTGACCCACATATAATATAATGTCCCCACAGACCCACATATAATATAATGTCCTCACAGACCCACATATAATATAATGTCCTCACAGACCCACATATAATATAATGTCCCCACTGACCCACATATAATATAATGTCCTCACAGACCCACATATAATATAATGTCCCCACAGACCCACATATAATATAATGTCCTCACAGACCCACATATAAAATAATGTCCTCACAGACCCACATATAATATAATGTCCTCACAGACCCACATATAATATAATGTCCCCACAGACCCACATATAATATAATGTCCTCACAGACCCACATATAATATAATGTCCCCACAGACCCACATATAATATAATGTCCTCACAGACCCACATATAATATAATGTCCTCACAGACCCACATATAATATAATGTCCTCACAGACCCACATATAATATAATGTCCCCACTGACCCACATATAATATAATGTCCCCACAGACCCACATATAATATAATGTCCTCACAGACCCACATATAATATAATGTCCCCACAGACCCACATATAATATAACGTCCTCACAGATCCACATATAATATAATGTCCTCACAGACCCACATATAATATAATGTCCTCACAGATCCACATATAATATAATGTCCTCACAGACCCACATATAATATAATGTCCTCACAGACCCACATATAATATAATGTCCTCACAGACCCACATATAATATAATGTCCTCACAGACCCACATATAATATAATGTCCTCACGGACCCACATATAATATAATGTCCCCACGGACCCACATATAATATAATGTTACCACAGCCCCACATATAATATAATGTCCTCACAGACCCACATATAATATAATGTCCCCACAGACCCACATATAATATAATGTCCTCACAGACCCACATATAATATAATGTCCTCACAGACCCACATATAATATAATGTCCCCACAGACCCACATATAATATAATGTCCTCACAGACCCACATATAATATAACGTCCTCACAGACCCACATATAATATAATGTCCTCACAGACCCACATATAATATAATGTCCCCACAGACCCACATATAATATAATGTCCTCACAGACCCACATATAATATAATGTCCTCACAGACCCACATATAATATAATGTCCCCACAGACCCACATATAATATAATGTCCTCACAGACCCACATATAATATAATGTCCTCACAGACCCACATATAATGTAATGTCCCCACAGACCCACATATAATATAATGTCCCCACAGACCCACATATAATATAATGTCCTCACAGACCCACATATAATATAATGTCCTCACAGACGCACATATAATATAATGTCCTCATAGACCCACATATAATATAATGTCCTCACAGACCCACATATAATATAATGTCCTCACAGACCCACATATAATATAATGTCCCCACAGACCCACATATAATATAATGTCCTCACAGACCCACATATAATATAATGTCCTCACAGACCCACATATAATATAATGTCCTGACAGACCCACATATAATATAATGTCCTCACAGACCCACATATAAGATAATGTCCTCACAGACCCACATATAATATAATGTCCTCACAGACCCACATATAATATAATGTCCTCACAGACCCACATATAATATAATGTTCTCACAGACCCACATATAATATAATGTCCTCACAGACCCACATATAATATAATGTTCTCACAGACCCACATATAATATAATGTCCTCACAGACCCACATATAATATAATGTCCTCACAGACCCACATATAATATAATGTCCTCACAGACCCACATATAATATAATGTCCTCACAGACCCACATATAATATAATGTCCCCACAGCCCCACATATAATATAATGTCCTCACAGACCCACATATAATATAATGTCCTCACAGACCCATATATAATATAATGTCCTCACAGACCCACATATAATATAATGTCCTCACAGACCCACATATAATATAATGTCCTCACAGACCCACATATAATATAATGTCCTCACAGACCCACATATAATATAATGTCCTCACAGACCCACATATAATATAATGTCCTCACAGACCCACATATAATATAATGTCCTCACAGACCCACATATAATATAATGTCCTCACAGACCCACATATAATATAATGTCCTCACAGACCCACATATAATATAATGTCCCCACAAACCCACATATAATATAATGTCCTCACAGACCCAAATATAATATAATGTCCTCACAGACCCACATATAATATAATGTCCTCACAGACCCACATATAATATAATGTCCTCACAGACCCACATATAATATAATGTCCTCACAGACCCACATATAATATAATGTCCTCACAGACCCACATATAATATAATGTCCCCACAGACCCACATATAATATAATGTCCTCACAGACCCACATATAATATAATGTCCTCACAGACCCACATATAATATAATGTCCTCACAGACCCACATATAATATAATGTTCTCACAGACCCACATATAATATAATGTCCTCACAGACCCACATATAATATAATGTTCTCACAGACCCACATATAATATAATGTCCTCACAGACCCACATATAATATAATGTCCTCACAGACCCACATATAATATAATGTCCCCACAGACCCACATATAATATAATGTCCCCACAGACCCACATATAATATAATGTCCTCACAGACCCACATATAATATAATGTCCTCACAGACCCACATATAATATAATGTCCTCACAGACCCACATATAATATAATGTCCTCACAGACCCACATATAATATAATGTCCTCACAGACCCACATATAATATAATGTCCTCACAGACCCACATATAATATAATGTCCCCACAGCCCCACATATAATATAATGTCCTCACAGACCCACATATAATATAATGTCCTCACAGACCCATATATAATATAATGTCCTCACAGACCCACATATAATATAATGTCCTCACAGACCCACATATAATATAATGTCCTCACAGACCCACATATAATATAATGTCCTCACAGACCCACATATAATATAATGTCCTCACAGACCCACATATAATATAATGTCCTCACAGACCCACATATAATATAATGTCCTCACAGACCCACATATAATATAATGTCCTCACAGACCCACATATAATATAATGTCCTCACAGACCCACATATAATATAATGTCCTCACAGACCCACATATAATATAATGTCCTCACAGACCCACATATAATATAATGTCCCCACAA
This sequence comes from Phyllobates terribilis, assembly GCF_046119375.1. Taxonomy (NCBI): domain Eukaryota; kingdom Metazoa; phylum Chordata; class Amphibia; order Anura; family Dendrobatidae; genus Phyllobates; species Phyllobates terribilis. Next base: position 244,786 of record NW_027363395.1, read on the forward strand.
ACCCACATATAATATAATGTCCTCACAGACCCAAATATAATATAATGTCCTCACAGACCCACATATAATATAATGTCCTCACAGACCCACATATAATATAATGTCCTCACAGACCCACATATAATATAATGTCCTCACAGACCCACATATAATATAATGTCCTCACAGACCCACATATAATATAATGTCCCCACAGACCCACATATAATATAATGTCCTCACAGACCCACATATAATATAATGTCCTCACAGACCCACATATAATATAATGTCCTCACAGACCCACATATAATATAATGTTCTCACAGACCCACATATAATATAATGTCCTCACAGACCCACATATAATATAATGTTCTCACAGACCCACATATAATATAATGTCCTCACAGACCCACATATAATATAATGTCCTCACAGACCCACATATAATATAATGTCCCCACAGACCCACATATAATATAATGTCCCCACAGACCCACATATAATATAATGTCCTCACAGACCCACATATAATATAATGTCCTCACAGACCCACATATAATATAATGTCCTCACAGACCCACATATAATATAATGTCCTCACAGACCCACATATAATATAATGTCCTCACAGACCCACATATAATATAATGTCCCCACAGACCCACATATAATATAATGTCCCCACAGACCCACATATAATATAATGTCCTCACAGACCCACATATAATATAATGTCCTCACAGACCCACATATAATATAATGTCCTCACAGACCCACATATAATATAATGTCCTCACAGACCCACATATAATATAATGTCCTCACAGACCCACATATAATATAATGTCCCCACAGACCCACATATAATATAATGTCCCCACAGACCCACATATAATATAATGTCCTCACAGACCCACATATAATATAATGTCCTCACAGACCCACATATAATATAATGTCCCCACAGACCCACATATAATATAATGTCCTCACAGACCCACATATAATATAATGTCCTCACAGACCCACATATAATATAATGTCCTCACAGACCCACATATAATATAATGTCCCCACAGACCCACATATAATATAATGTCCCCACAGAACCACATATAATATAATGTCCTCACAGACCCACATATAATATAATGTCCCCACAGACCCACATATAATATAATGTCCTCACAGACCCACATATAATATAATGTCCTCACAGACCCACATATAATATAATGTTCTCACAGACCCACATATAATATAATGTCCTCACAGACCCACATATAATATAATGTTCTCACAGACCCACATATAATATAATGTCCTCACAGACCCACATATAATATAATGTCCTCACAGACCCACATATAATATAATGTCCCCACAGACCCACATATAATATAATGTCCCCACAGACCCACATATAATATAATGTCCTCACAGACCCACATATAATATAATGTCCTCACAGACCCACATATAATATAATGTTCTCACAGACCCACATATAATATAATGTCCTCACAGACCCACATATAATATAATGTTCTCACAGACCCACATATAATATAATGTCCTCACAGACCCACATATAATATAATGTCCTCACAGACCCACATATAATATAATGTCCCCACAGACCCACATATAATATAATGTCCCCACAGACCCACATATAATATAATGTCCTCACAGACCCACATATAATATAATGTCCTCACAGACCCACATATAATATAATGTCCTCACAGACCCACATATAATATAATGTCCTCACAGACCCACATATAATATAATGTCCTCACAGACCCACATATAATATAATGTCCCCACAGACCCACATATAATATAATGTCCTCACAGACCCACATATAATATAATGTCCTCACAGACCCACATATAATATAATGTTCTCACAGACCCACATATAATATAATGTCCTCACAGACCCACATATAATATAATGTTCTCACAGACCCACATATAATATAATGTCCTCACAGACCCACATATAATATAATGTCCTCACAGACCCACATATAATATAATGTCCTCACAGACCCACATATAATATAATGTCCTCACAGACCCACATATAATATAATGTCCCCACAGCCCCACATATAATACAATGTCCTCACAGACCCACATATAATATAATGTCCTCACAGACCCACATATAATATAATGTCCTCACAGACCCACATATAATATAATGTCCTCACAGACTCACTTATAATATAATGTCCTCACAGACCCACATATAATATAATGTCCTCACAGACCCACATATAATATAATGTCCTCACAGACCCACATATAATATAATGTCCTCACAGACCCACATATAATATAATGTCCTCACGGACCCACATATAATATAATGTCCTCACGGACCCACATATAATATAATGTCCTCACAGACCCACATATAATATAATGTCCTCACAGACCCACATATAATATAATGTCCTCACAGACCCACATATAATATAATGTCCTCACAGACCCACATATAATATAATGTCCTCACAGACCCACATATAATATAATGTCCTCACAGACCCACATATAATATAATGTCCTCACAGACCCACATATAATATAATGTCCTCACAGACCCACATATAATATAATGTCCTCACAGACCCACATATAATATAATGTCCTCACAGACCCACATATAATATAATGTCCCCACAGACCCACATATAATATAATGTCCTCACAGACCCACATATAATATAATGTCCCCACAGACCCACATATAATATAATGTCCTCACAGACCCACATATAATATAATGTCCCCACAGACCCACATATAATATAATGTCCTCACAGACCCACATATAATATAATGTCCCCACAGACCCACATATAATATAATGTCCCCACAGACCCACATATAATATAATGTCCCCACAAACCCACATATAATATAATGTCCTCACAGACCCACATATAATATAATGTCCTCACAGACCCACATATAATATAATGTCCTCACAGACCCACATATAATATAATGTCCTCACAGACCCACATATAATATAATGTCCTCACAGACCCACATATAATATAATGTACTCACAGACCCACATATAATATAATGTCCTCACAGACCCACATATAATATAATGTCCCCACAGACCCACATATAATATAATGTCCCCACAGACCCACATATAATATTATGTCCTCACAGACCCACATATAATATAATGTCCTCACAGACCCACATATAATATAATGTCCTCACAGACCCACATATAATATAATGTCCTCACAGACCCACATATAATATAATGTCCTCACAGACCCACATATAATATAATGTCCCCACAGACCCACATATAATATAATGTCCTCACAGACCCACATATAATATAATGTCCTCACAGACCCACATATAATATAATGTTCTCACAGACCCACATATAATATAATGTCCTCACAGACCCACATATAATATAATGTTCTCACAGACCCACATATAATATAATGTCCTCACAGACCCACATATAATATAATGTCCTCACAGACCCACATATAATATAATGTCCTCACAGACCCACATATAATATAATGTCCTCACAGACCCACATATAATATAATGTCCCCACAGCCCCACATATAATACAATGTCCTCACAGACCCACATATAATATAATGTCCTCACAGACCCACATATAATATAATGTCCTCACAGACCCACATATAATATAATGTCCTCACAGACCCACATATAATATAATGTCCTCACAGACCCACATATAATATAATGTCCTCACAGACCCACATATAATATAATGTCCTCACGGACCCACATATAATATAATGTCCTCACAGACCCACATATAATATAATGTCCTCACAGACCCACATATAATATAATGTCCTCACAGACCCACATATAATATAATGTCCTCACAGACCCACATATAATATAATGTCCTCACAGACCCACATATAATATAATGTCCTCACAGACCCACATATAATATAATGTCCTCACAGACCCACATATAATATAATGTCCTCACAGACCCACATATAATATAATGTCCTCACAGACCCACATATAATATAATGTCCTCACAGACCCACATATAATATAATGTCCCCACAGACCCACATATAATATAATGTCCTCACAGACCCACATATAATATAATGTCCCCACAGACCCACATATAATATAATGTCCTCACAGACCCACATATAATATAATGTCCTCACAGACCCACATATAATATAATGTCCCCACAGACCCACATATAATATAATGTCCTCACAGACCCACATATAATATAATGTCCCCACAGACCCACATATAATATAATGTCCCCACAGACCCACATATAATATAATGTCCCCACAAACCCACATATAATATAATGTCCCCACAGACCCACATATAATATAATGTCCTCACAGACCCACATATAATATAATGTCCCCACAAACCCACATATAATATAATGTCCCCACAGACCCACATATAATATAATGTCCTCACAGACCCACATATAATATAATGTCCTCACAGACCCACATATAATATAATGTCCCCACAGACCCACATATAATATAATGTCCTCACAGACTCACATATAATATAATGTCCTCACAGACCCACATATAATATAATGTCCTCACAGACCCACATATAATATAATATCCTCACAGACCCACATATAATATAATGTCCTCACAGACCCACATATAATATAATGTCCCCACAAACCCACATATAATATAATGTCCCCACAGACCCACATATAATATAATGTCCTCACAGACCCACATATAATATAATGTCCCCACAGACCCACATATAATATAATGTCCTCACAGACCCACATATAATATAATGTCCCCACAGACCCACATATAATATAATGTCCCCACAGACCCACATATAATATAATGTCCCCACAAACCCACATATAATATAATGTCCCCACAGACCCACATATAATATAATGTCCTCACAGACCCACATATAATATAATGTCCCCACAAACCCACATATAATATAATGTCCCCACAGACCCACATATAATATAATGTCCTCACAGACCCACATATAATATAATGTCCCCACAAACCCACATATAATATAATGTCCCCACAGACCCACATATAATATAATGTCCTCACAGACCCACATATAATATAATGTCCTCACAGACCCACATATAATATAATGTCCCCACAGACCCACATATAATATAATGTCCTCACAGACCCACATATAATATAATGTCCTCACAGACCCACATATAATATAATGTCCTCACAGACCCACATATAATATAATGTCCCCACAGACCCACATATAATATAATGTCCTCACAGACCCACATATAATATAATGTCCTCACAGACCCACATATAATATAATGTCCTCACAGACCCACATATAATATAATGTCCTCACAGACCCACATATAATATAATATCCTCACAGACCCACATATAATATAATGTCCTCACAGACCCACATATAATATAATGTCCTCACAGACCCACATATAATATAATGTCCTCACAGACCCACATATAATATAATGTCCTCACAGACCCACTTATAATATAATGTCCTCACAGACCCACATATAATATAATGTCCTCACAGACCCACATATAATATAATGTCCTCACAGACCCACATATAATATAATGTCCTCACAGACCCACATATAATATAATGTCCTCACGGACCCACATATAATATAATGTCCTCACAGACCCACATATAATATAATGTCCTCACAGACCCACATATAATATAATGTCCTCACAGACCCACATATAATATAATGTCCCCACAGACCCACATATAATATAATGTCCCCACAGACCCACATATAATATAATGTCCCCACAGACCCACATATAATATAATGTCCTCACAGACCCACATATAATATAATGTCCTCACAGACCCACATATAATATAATGTCCTCACAGACCCACATATAATATAATGTCCTCACAGACCCACATATAATATAATGTCCTCACGGACCCACATATAATATAATGTCCTCACAGACCCACATATAATATAATGTCCTCACAGACCCACATATAATATAATGTCCTCACAGACCCACATATAATATAATGTCCTCACAGACCCACATATAATATAATGTCCCCACAGACCCACATATAATATAATGTCCTCACAGACCCACATATAATATAATGTCCTCACAGACGCACATATAATATAATGTCCCCACAGACCCACATATAATATAATGTCCCCACAGACCCACATATAATATAATGTCCTCACAGACCCACATATAATATAATGTCCTCACAGACCCACATATAATATAATGTCCTCACAGACCCACATATAATATAATGTCCTCACAGACCCACATATAATATAATGTCCTCACAGACCCACATATAATATAATGTCCCCACAGACCCACATATAATATAATGTCCTCACAGACCCACATATAATATAATGTCCTCACAGACCCACATATAATATAATGTCCCCACAGACCCACATATAATATAATGTCCTCACAGACCCACATATAATATAATGTCCTCACAGACCCACATATAATATAATGTCCTCACAGACCCACATATAATATAATGTCCCCACAGACCCACATATAATATAATGTCCTCACAGACCCACATATAATATAATGTCCTCATAGACCCACATATAATATAATGTCCCCACAGACCCACATATAATATAATGTCCCCACAGACCCACATATAATATAATGTCCTCACAGACCCACATATAATATAATGTCCTCACAGACCCACATATAATATAATGTTCTCACAGACCCACATATAATATAATGTCCCCACAGACCCACATATAATATAATGTCCTCACAGACCCACATATAATATAATGTCCTCACAGACCCACATATAATATAATGTCCTCACAGACCCACATATAATATAATGTCCTCACAGACCCACATATAATATAATGTCCCCACAGACCCACATATAATATAATGTCCTCACAGACCCACATATAATATAATGTCCTCACAGACCCACATATAATATAATGTCCCCACAGACCCACATATAATATAATGTCCTCACAGACCCACATATAATATAATGTCCTCACAGACCCACATATAATATAATGTCCTCACAGACCCACATATAATATAATGTCCCCACAGACCCACATATAATATAATGTCCTCACAGACCCACATATAATATAATGTCCTCATAGATCCACATATAATATAATGTCCCCACAGACCCACATATAATATAATGTCCCCACAGACCCACATATAATATAATGTCCTCACAGACCCACATATAATATAATGTCCTCACAGACCCACATATAATATAATGTTCTCACAGACCCACATATAATATAATGTCCCCACAGACCCACATATAATATAATGTCCTCACAGACCCACATATAATATAATGTCCCCACAGACCCACATATAATATAATGTCCTCACAGACCCACATATAATATAATGTCCTCACAGACCCACATATAATATAATGTCCTCACAGACCCACATATAATATAATGTCCCCCAGTCAGAGGCCAAATAATATAAGAATAAAAATGAACTCTCTTCTCCTCCTTCTTCCAGGCTCCGGGTCACCGCAGCCTCCGCCTCCTCTTCTATCACGTCTCACAGTCAACGCTTGTCGGTGCCATGCAGTGACGTCATCGCGCTGACCGACGTCCCCTGCGTAACACCGGCTCCAACGGCATGAAGTATCCTGCGTCCTGCTGAGGTAACAAGCGCAGCCTCATCTCCTGTCCCGGGCGGCGCTGACAGAGCTGGGAGGTACCGACGGCCGGGGGCGGGCAGAGGGCGGTGTTGGAGGCCGTCACTGTGCTTTATGCCGGAGGAAGGACCCTGGAGGCGGCGCTGGCGAGCTACAGTTGGTGATTTTATTTATTCCTTTTTTATCAAATTGCGCCCTCTACCGCCCGGTAATTGTATACATAGGACATGTAATGTGCGGCTTTATGCTGCTCGCTCTTGCGCTCCCTCTACTGGTGAATGCAAGTATTGGTTATTTCACTTTCTGTGCCAGGATGTCCATATTTATAGATTACATCAAGTGCACAATAGCAGTGATTCCGGGGCCCATCCTGTGCTGTGTATGGTGGGGGTGGTTGTTCTATCACAGAGAAGCCTCTGCATAAAGATTTATTCCAGATTACAAAAAACATTAAGCTGTGAAAATAATGAATTGCTGTAGGAGCTATTGCTGTGCTCGTCCTGGGCTTCTCTCTGCTCTTATGACATCATCACCTTTTCTTCCTTTATGACATCATCGTTTTCTCCCTTATTACATAGCTCAATCCCCCACTCACACCAGTTGCAGCCGATCACTGGAGCAGAGCAGTCGTCTCACCGGCAGATGTGTCCTCCCCTCCGATTACAAGCAAGACCAGCATTTTCTCCAGGCCACAGATGGAAGATGGCGATTACTAAGTGACGGATAAGTATGAATGATCCCTTTCCGTGTTCCTCCTTCCACTGTCTTCCCTGGGGTATAACTTTCTAGGACCCCAGTACAGCGGCCGCAGTACTTCAGGATACAAGGATTGCAGCAGGTATCACCCCTCGCCCCGGGGTCCGATCTGTGCGGCTGAAGCTGCAGGGACTGTGGAAGAAATGATAAGAACACGATCCCATATTACTGCGCATCCTGGGGACAGGCCAGAGATAGCACCGGACGGGCCAGAGACAGGACGGGACAGGCCACAGACAGGACGAGATGGGAAGGGACTGGCCAGATACAGGAAGGGACAGGCCAGATACGGGACAGGACAGGCCAGATGCGGGACGGGCCAGATACGAGATGGGACGGGCCAGATATAGGACGGGACGAGGCAGAGATAGGATGGGACGGGCCAGAAACAGGATGGGACGAGCTATACATTATGGGACGGGAAATAGACAGGATGGGACGGGCCAGCGACGGTATGGGTCGGACCAGATACAGGACAGGACGAGCCAGAGACAGGACGGGGTCGGGCCAGAAACAGGACGGGACAAGCTATACATTATAGGACGGTCCAGATACAGGAAAAGATGGGCCAGAGACAGGACGGGATGCCCCAGATACAGTACGGGACAGGCCAGATACAGGACGGTACGGGCCAAATATTGGACAGGCCAGATACAGGACGACATGGGCCAGATACGGGACGGTCCAGATATGGGACAGGACAGGCTAGATATGGGATGAGCCATGGATAGGATGGGACGGGCCAGATAGTGAATGGGCCTGGCCATATACGGGACGGGCCAGATAGGGACTGGTATGGTCAGATACGGGACAGGACGTGCCAGAGACGGGAAGGGACGAGGTGGGCCAGATACGGGATGAGATGGGCAACATAAGGGACAGCCAGATACGGGACTAAACAGGTCAGATATGGGACTGGACGGACCAGATACGGGAAGGGGCGGGTTAGACATTACAGGAGGGGCCATAGACAGGATGGGAGGGGCCAGGAACGGGCAAGAGACAGGACGGGATGGGCCAGAGACCGCGACGGGCCAGAGACCGGGACGGGTGAGATACAGAACTGGGGACACATTAGGAATGCGTGCACTGTTCCTTTAAGAATCAGGAAGTGCTGCCGCTACCGCCCTCAACAAGCAGCCAAGACACATGCACACAGCCAGCATAGGAACATAGTGCGCAGCCTGCATTGGATGGCTAAGTCGGCGGTCTTGCATGGTGTGAGATGGGAAGCCATGCCAGCACGCCGCCAAGGATGTTACAATTAAGTAGTGTAGGTCAGGCGTAGAGAAAATGGAAATTTTGCAAATAAATATTACAACTATTGTTTAATAGGCAAACATCACATGTAGAGTTTGCATGATATACCTTCCTAGTACTTTATCTAAATTAGAAGCAAATTGTTTGAAGATTACTTCTACCTAAATGGCAGAAAATGCACCTATCTTGGTGATGGATAGGACAGCTTGAGGGAATATGGAGAAGGCTGTTTTTTGATAGGTGTCATTTAAACATTTTGCTAATAATTTATGGAAAGTATCATATTTTTCTAACTATTGAACTCACCTTAATTTAAAACACACCCCAGGTTAAAGTTCCTTTATGTGTAAATTTGTGGAGGATTTGATAATACTACCTTTAATGGGATGGGCCAGATACAGGACGGAACAGGCCAGATACGGAATGGGCCAGATACAGGACGGGCCAGAGTCAGGACCGGACGGGACGATCCAGAGACATGACGAGACGGGCCAGAGACAATACTGGACGGGCCGGAGATAGGACGGACTGAGGCGTGCCAGAGACAAGACTGGACGGGCTAGAAACGGGGCGACAGATACAGGACTGGACGGTCCAGATACAGGACAGTCCAGGGATGGGACGGGACAGAGCAGTACGGGACTGGTCTGAGGTAGGACAGGACAGGTCGGGCCAGAGACAGGAGGGGACGGGCAAGAGAGAGGACGGGACGGGCAAAAGAGAGGACGGGACGTTCCAGAGACAGGACGTGATGGGCCAAAGACAGGACGGGACGGGCCAGAGATGGGACAGGCAAGAGACAGGATTGGACAGGCCAGAGGTAGCACCGGATGGGTCAGAGACAGGACGGGACAGGCCAGAGACAGAACGGGACAGGCCAGAGACAGGACGAGATGGGAAGGGACTGGCCAGATACAGGAAGGGACAGGCCAGATATGGGACAGGACAGGCCAGATGCGGGACGGGCCACATACGAGATGGGACGGGCCAGATACAGGACGGGACGAGCCAGAGATAGGACAGGACGGGCCAGAAACAGAACTGGACGAGTAATACATTATGGGACGGGAAATAGACAGGATGGGACGGGCCAGAGACGGTACGGGACGTGCCAGATACAGGAGAGGACGAGCAAGTGACAGGATGGGACGGGCCAGAAACAGGACGGGACGTGCCAGAGACAAGACGGAACGGGACAGATACAGGAAAAGATGGGCCAAAGACAGGACGGGACAGGCCAGATACAGGACGGTACGGGCCAAATAGTGCGCAGCCTGCATTGGTGGGTATGTCGGCGGTATTGCATGGTGTGAGATGGGAAGCCATGCCAGCACGCCGCCATGGATGTTACCATTAAGTAGTGTAGGTCAGGCGTAGAGAAAATGGAAGTTTTTCAAATAAATATTACAACTATTGTTTAATAGGCAAACATCACATGTAGAGTTTGCATGATATACCTTCCTGGTACTTTATCTAAATTAGAAGCAAATTGTTTGAAGATTACTTCTACCTAAATGGCAGAAGATGCACCTATCTTGGTGATGGATAGGACAGCTTGAGGGGATATGGAGGAGGCTGTTTTTTTGATAGGTGTCATTTAAACATTTTGCTAATAATTTATGGAAAGTATCATATTTTTCTAACTATTGAACTCACCTTAATTTAAAACACACCCCAGGTTAAAGTTCCTTTATGTGTAAATTTGTGGAGGATTTGATAATACTACCTTTAATGGGATGGGCCAGATACAGGACGGAACAGGCCAGATACGGAATGGGCCAGATACAGGACGGGCCAGAGTCAGGACCGGACGGGACGATCCAGAGACATGACGAGACGGGCCAGAGACAATACTGGACGTGCCGGAGATAGGACGGACTGAGGCGTGCCAGAGACAAGACTGGACGGGCTAGAAACGGGGCGACAGATACAGGACTGGACGGTCCAGATACAGGACAGTCCAGGGATGGGACGGGACAGAGTAGTACGGGACTGGTCTGAGGTAGGACAGGACAGGTCGGGCCAGAGACAGGAGGGGACGGGCAAGAGAGAGGACGGGACGGGCAAAAGAGAGGACGGGACGTTCCAGAGACAGGACGTGATGGGCCAAAGACAGGACGGGACGGGCCAGAGATGGGACAGGCAAGAGACAGGATTGGACAGGCCAGAGGTAGCACCGGATGGGTCAGAGACAGGACGGGACAGGCCAGAGACAGAACGGGACAGGCCAGAGACAGGACGAGATGGGAAGGGACTGGCCAGATACAGGAAGGGACAGGCCAGATATGGGACAGGACAGGCCAGATGCGGGACGGGCCACATACGAGATGGGACGGGCCAGATACAGGACGGGACGAGCCAGAGATAGGACAGGACGGGCCAGAAACAGGACTGGACGAGTAATACATTATGGGACGGGAAATAGACAGGATGGGACGGGCCAGAGACGGTACGGGACGTGCCAGATACAGGACAGGACGAGCAAGTGACAGGATGGGACGGGCCAGAAACAGGACAGGACATGCTATACATTATGAGACCGTCCAGAGACTGGACGGGACGGTCCAGATACAGGAAAAGACGGGCCAGAGACAGGATGGGATGGCCCAGATACAGTACGGGGCGACCAGATACAGGACGGGACGGTTCAGATACAGGATGGGCCAGGGACGGGACGGACCAGAGTAGGACGGGACTGGCCAGAGGCAGGACTGGACTGGTCAGGCCAGAGACAGGACGGGATGGGCCAGATACAGGAAGGGATGGGCCAGATACGGGACGGGCCAGATTCAAGACGGGATGGGCCAGAGATAGGACGTGATGGGACGGGCCAGATACAGGAAGGGACGGGCCATATACTGGACGTGCCACATTCAGGACGGGACGGGCCAGATACAGGACGGGACGGGCCAGATACAGGACGGGACCGACCAGATACAGGACGGGATGGGCCAGAGACAGGACGGAATGTGCTAGAGACATTACGGGACAGGCCATAGACAGGACGGGTCGGGCCAGAGACAGGATGGGACAGGCCAGATTCATGACGGGATGGGCCAGAAACGTGACGAGCCAAATATGGGATGGTATGGGACAGATATGGGACAGCCCACATACATTACGGGACGGGCCAGATACAGGACGGTACGGACCAAATACGGGACGGGACGGGCCAGATACGGGACGGGTCAGATGCGGGACGGGCCAGATACGGGACAGGCCAGATACAGGACGGGCCAGGGACAGGACGTGCCAGATACGGGACAGGCCAGATATGGAACGGGCCAGATACTGGATGGGATGGGCCAGATACAGGGCGGGCCAGATACAGGACGAGACGGACCAGAGCTGCGCCAGAGACAGGAAGGGATGGGCCAGAGACAGGACAGGACGGGCCAAAGACTGGACCGGACGGGCCAGAGACGGGACGGGTAAGAGACAGGATTGGACATGCCAGAGATAGCACCGGACGGGCCAGAGACAGGACGGGACAGGCCAGAGACAGGACAAGATGGGAAGGGACTGGCCAGATACAGGAAGGGACAGGCCAGATACGGGACAGGACAGGCCAGTTGCGGGACGGACCAGATACGAGACGGGATGGGCCATATATAGGACGGGATGAGGCAGAGATAGGATGGGACGGGCCAGAAACAGGACGGGACGAGCTATACATTATGGGACGGGAAATAGACAGGACGGGACGGGCCATAGACGGTACGCGACGGGCCAGATACAGGACAGGACGAGCCAGAGACAGTACGTGACGGGCCAGAAACAGGACGGGACAAGCAATACATTATGGGACGGGCCATATACAGGACGGGACGGGCCAGAGACAAGACGGAACGGGACAGATACAGGAAAAGACTGGCCAAAGACAGGACTGTACGGGCCAAATAGTGCGCAGCCTGCATTGGTGGGTAAGTCGGCTCTCTTGCATGGTGTGAGATGGGAAGCCATGCCACAACGCCGCCATGGATGTTACAATTAAGTAGTTTAGGTCAGGCGTAGAGAAAATGGAAGTTTTGTAAATAAATATTACAACTATTGTTTACTAGGCAAACATCACATGTAGAGTTTGCATGATATACCTTCCTAGTGCTTTATCTAAATTAGAAGCAAATTGTTTGAAGATTACTTCTACCTAAATGGTAGAAAATGCACCTATCTTGGTGATGGATAGGACAGCTTGAGGGGATATGGAGGAGGCTGTTTTTTGATAGGTGTCATTTAAACATTTTGCTAATAATTTATGGAAAGTATCATATTTTTCTAACTATTAAACTCACCTTAATTTAAAACACACCCCAGGTTAAATTTCCTGGAGGTTTAAATTTGTGGAGGATTTGATAATACTACCTTTAATGGGATGGGCCAGATGCAGGACAGGCCAGAGACAGGACCGGACGGGACGTGCCTGAGAAAGGACGGGACGGGCCAGAGACGAGGCGACCAGATACAGGATGGGACGGTCCAGATACAGGACGGGCCAGGGATGGGACGGATCAGAGCAGGACGGGACTGGCCAGAGGCAGGACAGGACCAGTTAGGCCATGACAGGTCGGGACGGGCCTGATACAGGAAGGGACGGGCCAGATACGGGACGGGCCAGATTCAAGACAGGATGGGCCATAGACAGGACAGGATGGGACGGGCCCGATACAGAAAGGGACGGGCCAGATACGGGACGGGCCAGATTCAGGATAGGACGGGCCAGATACAGGACGGGACCGACCAGATACAGGACGGGATGGGCCAGAGAGAGGACGGAATGTGCTAGAGACATTAAGGAATAGGCCATACACAGGACGGGTCGAGCTAGAGACAGGATGGGACGGGCCAGATACATGACGGGATGGGCCAGAAACGTGACGAGCCAGATATGGGACGGGCCAGATACAGGACGGTACGGACCAAATACGGGACGGGACGGGCCAGATACGGGACGGGTCAGATGCGGGACGGGCCAGATACGGGACAGGCCAAATACAGGACGGGCCAGATACGGGACAGGCCGGGCCAGGGACAGGACGTGCCAGATACGGGACAGGCCAGAATGGAACGTGCCAGATACTAGACGGGATGGGTCAGATATGGGACAGCCCAGATACATGATGGGACGGGCCAGATATGGGATGGGATGGGCCAGATACGGGACGGGTCAGATGCGGGATGGGCCAGATACGGGACAGGACAGATACAGGACGGGACAGATACGGGACAGGCCGGGCCAGGGACAGGACGTGCCAGATACGGGACAGGCCAGATATGGAAAGTGCCAGATACTAGACGGGATGGGCCAGATATCGGGCGGGCCAGATATGGGACGAGACGGGCCAGAGCTGGGCCAGAGACAGGAAGGGATGGGCCAGAGACAGGACGGGACGGGCCAAAGACTGGACCGGACGGGCCAGAGACGGGACGGGCAAGAGACAGGATTGGACAGGCCAGAGATAGCACCAGACGTGCCAGAGACAGGACGGGACAGGCCAGAGACAGGACGAGATGGCTAGGGACTGGCCAGATACAGGAAGGGACAGGCCAGATACGGGACAGGACAGGCCAGATGCGGGACGGGCTATATACGAGACGGGATGGGCCAGATTTAGGACGGGACGAGGCAGAGATAGGATGGGCCAGAAACAGGATGGGACGAGCTATGCGTTATGGGACGGTAAATAGAAAGGACGGGACGGGCCAGAGACGGTACGCGATGGGCCAGATACAGGACAGGACGAGCCAGAGACAGTACGGGACGGGCCAGAAACAGGACGGGACAAGCAATACATTATGGGACGGGCCATAGACAGGACGGGACGTGCCAGAGACAAGACGGAACGGGACAGATACAGGAAAAGATGGGCCAAAGACAGGACGGGACAGGCCAGATACAGGACGGTACGGGCCAAATAGTGCGCAGCCTGCATTGGTGGGTATGTCGGCGGTATTGCATGGTGTGAGATGGGAAGCCATGCCAGCACGCCGCCATGGATGTTACAATTAAGTAGTGTAGGTCAGGCGTAGAGAAAATGGAAGTTTTTCAAATAAATATTACAACTATTGTTTAATAGGCAAACATCACATGTAGAGTTTGCATGATATACCTTCCTAGTACTTTATCTAAACTAGAAGCAAATTGTTTGAAGATTACTTCTACCTAAATGGCAGAAAATGCACCTATCTTGGTGATGGATAGGACAGCTTGAGGGGATATGGAGGAGGCTGTTTTTTGATAGGTGTCATTTAAACATTTTGCTAATAATTTATGGAAAGTATCATATTTTTCTAACTATTAAACTCACCTTAATTTAAAACACACCCCAGGTTAAATTTCCTGGAGGTGTAAATTTGTGGAGGATTTGATAATGCTACCTTTAATGAGATGGGCCAGATACAGGACGGGACAGGCCAGATACGTGACAGGATGGGCCAGATACAGGACAGGCCAGAGACAGGACCGGACGGACCGTGTCTGAAAAATGACGGGACGGGCCCGAGACGGGGCGACCAGATACAGGACGGGACGGTCCAGATACAGGACGGGCAGCGAAGGGACGGACCAGAGCAGGACGGGACTGGCCAGAGGCAGGACAGGACCGGTCAGGCCAGAGACAGGACGAGACGGGCCCGATACAGGAAGGTACGGGCCAAATACGGGACGGGCCAGATTCAGGATGGGATGGGCCAGAGATAGGACGTGATGGGACGGGCCACATACAGGAAGGGATGGGCCAGATACAGGACGGGTCAGATTCAGGACGGGACGGACCAGATACAGGACGGGACCGAACAGTTACAGGACGGGATCGGCCAGAGACAGGACGGAATGTGCTAGAGACATTACGGGACAGGCCATAGACAGGACGGGTCGGGCCAGAGACAGGACGGGACGGGCCAGATACATGACTGAATTTGTCAGAAACGTGACGAGGCAGATATGGGACGGTATGGGCTAGAAATGGGACAGACCAGATACATGACGGGACTGGCCAGTTACAGGACGGTACGGACCAGATATGTGACGGGCCAGATACGGGACGATTCATATGCGGGACGGGCCAGATATGGGACAGTCCAGATACAGGACGGGCCAGATACGGGACAGGCCGGCCCAGGGACAGGACATGCCAGATACGGGACAGGCCAGATATGGAACGGGCCAGATACTGGACGGGATGGGCCACATACAGGGCGGGCCAGATTCGGGATGAGACGGGCCAGAGCTGGGCCAGAAACAGGAAAGCACGGGCCGGAGACCATACGGGACGGGCCAAAGACGGGACGGGACGGGCCAGAGACGGAACGGGGGAGACAGGACGAGACAGGCCAGAGACAGGACGAGATGGGAAGGGACTGGCCAGATACAGGAAGGGACAGGCCAGATACGGGACAGGACAGGCCAGATGCGGGACGGGCCAGATACAATGTGGGACGTGCCAGATATTGGACAGGACGAGGCAGAGATAGGATGGGACGGGCCAGAAACAAGACGGGACGAGCTATACATTATGGGACGGGAAATAGACAGGACGGGACGGGCCAGAGACGGTACACGACAGGCCAGATACAGGACAGGACGAGCCATAGACAGTACGGGACGGGCCAGAATCAGGACGGGACAAGCTATACATTATGGGACGGGCCATAGACAGGACGGGACGGGCCAGAGACAAGACGGAAGGGGACAGATACAGGAAAAGACGGCCAAAGACAGGACGGGATGGCCCAGATACAGTACAGGACAGGCCAGATACAGGACGGTACGGACCAAATAGTGCACAGCCTGCATTGGTGGGTAAGTCGGCGGTCTTGCATGGTGTGAGATGGGAAGCCATGCCAGCACGCCGCCATGGATGTTACAATTAAGTAGTGTAGGTCAGGCATCGAGAAAGTGGAAGTTTTGCAAATAAATATTACAACTATTGTTTAATAGGCAAACGTCACATGTAGAGTTTGCATGATATACCTTCCTAGTACTTTATCTAAATTAGAAGCAAATTGTTTGAAGATTACTTCTACCTAAATGGCAGAAAATGCACTTATCTTGGTGATGGATAGGACAGCTTGAGGGGATATGGAGGAGGCTGTTTTTTGATAGGTGTAATTTAAACATTTTGCTAATAATTTATGGAAAGTATCATATTTTTCTAACTATTAAACTCACCTTAATTTAAAACACACCCCAGGTTAAATTTCCTGGAGGTTTAATTTTGTGGAGGATTTGATAATACTACCTTTAATGGGATGGGCCAGATACAGGACGGGACAGGCCAGATACGGGATGGACCAAATACAGGACGGGCCAGAGACAGGACCGGACGGGACACGCCAGAGACAGGACGAGACGGGCCAGAGACTGGACGGGACGGGCCAAAGACAGGATGAGACTGGCCGGAGATAGGAAGGACCGAGGTGTACCAGAGGCAGGATGGGACGGGCTAGAGACGGGGCGACCAAACACAGGATACAGGATGGTCCAGGGACGGTATGGACCAGAGCAGGACGGGACTGGCCAGAGGCAGGACAGGACGGGCAAGAGAGAGGATGGGACGGGCCAAAGAGAGGACGGGACGGGCCAGAGACAGGACGGCACGGGCCAAAGACAGGAAGGGACGGACCAGAGATAGGTCTGGCAAGAGACAGGATTGGACAGGCCAGAGACAGCACCAGACGGGCCAGAGACAGGACGGGACAGGCCAGAAACAGGACGGGACGGGCCAGAGACAGGACAAGATGGGAATGGATTGGCCAGAAACAGGAAGGGACAGGCCAGATACGGGACAGGACAGGCCACATACGGGACGGGCCAGATACGAGATGGGATGGGCCAGATGCAGGACGGGACGAGCCAGAGATAGGACGGGACGGGCCAGAAACAGGACTGGACGAGCTATACATTATGGGACGGGAAATAGACAGGATGGGACGGCCCAGAGATGGTATGGGACGGTCCAGATACAGGAAAAGACGGGCCAGAGACAGGACGGGATGCCCCAGATACAGTACGGGACAGGCCAGATACAGGACGGTACGGGCCAAATATTGTACAGGCCAGATACAGGACGACATGGGCCAGATACGGGACGGGCCAGATATGGGAAAGGACAGGCTAGATATGAGATGAGCCATGGACAGGATGGGATGGGCCAGATACGGGACGGGCCAGATACTGAATGGGCCTGGCCACATACGGGATGGGCCAGATAGGGACTGGTTGGGTCAGATACGGGACAGGAAGTGCCAGAGACGGGAAGGGACGAGGCGGGACAGATACGGGATGAGATGGGCCAGATAAGAGATAGCCAGATACGGGACGGGATGGTCAGATACGGGACCAAACGGGTCAGATATGCGACTGGACGGACCAGATACGGGACGGGGCGGGTTAGACATTACAGGACGGGCCATAGACAGGATTGGAGGGGCCAGGGACAGGCTGGGACGGGCCAGAGACAGGATGGGACGGGCCAGAGACGGGATGGGTCAGATATAGTACTGGGGACACATTAGGAATGCGTGCACTGTTCCTTTAAGAATCAGGAAGTGCTGCTGCTACCGCCCTCAAAAAGCAGCCAAGACACATGCACACAGCCAGCATAGGAACATAGTGCGTAGCATTGATGGGTAAGTCGGCGGTCTTGCATGGTGTGAGATGGGAAGCCATGCCAGCTTGCCGCCAGGGATGTTACAATTAAGTAGTGTAGGTCAGGTGTAGAGAAAATGGAAGTTTTGCAAATAAATATTACAACTATTGTTTAATAGGCAAACGTCACATGTAGAGTTTGCATGATATACCTTCCTAGTACTTTATCTAAATTAGAAGCAAATTGTTTGAAGATTACTTCTACCTAAATGGCAGAAAATGCACCTATCTTGGTGATGGATAGGACAGCTTGAGGGGATATGGAGGAGGCTGTTTTTTTGATAGGTGTCATTTTAAACATTTTGCTAATAATTTATGGAAAGTATCATATTTTTCTAACTATTGAACTCACCTTAATTTAAAACACACCCAGGTTAAATTTCCTGGAGGTGTAAATTTGTGGAGGATTTGATAATACTACCTTTAATGAGATGGGCCAGATACAGGACGGGACAGGGCAGATACGTGACGGGATGGGCCAGATGCAGGACAGGCCAGAGACAGGACCGGACGTGACGTGCCTGAGAAAGGATGGGATGGGCCAGAGACGGGGCGACCAGATACAGGACGGGAAGGTCCAGATACAGGACGGGACGGACCAGAGCAGGACGGGACTGGCCAGAGGCAGGACAGGACCGGTCAGGCCAGAGACAGGATGGGACGGGCCAGATACAGGAAGGGACGGGCCCGATACGGGACGGGCCAGATTCAAGATGGGATGAACCAGAGACAGGACGGGATGGGACGGGCCAGATACAGGAAGGGACGGGCCAGATACGGGACGACCCAGATTTAAGACGGGACGGGCCACATACGGGACGGGACCGACCAGATACAGGACGGGATGGGCCAGAGACAGGACGGAATGTGCTAGAGACATTAAGGGACAGGCCATAGACAGGACGGGTTGGGCCAGAGACAGGATGCGACGGGCCAGAAACGTGACGAGCCAGATATTGGACGGTATGGGCCAGATATGGGACATCCCAGATTCATGACGGGACGGGCCAGATTTAGGACGGTACGGACCAGATACGGGACGGGACGGGCCAGATACGGGACGTGTCAGATGCGGGATGGGCCACATACAGGACAGGCCAGATACAGGACGGGCCAGATACGGGACAGGCCGGGCCAGGGATAGGATGTGCCAGATACGGGACAGGCCAGATATTGAACGGGTCAGATACTGGACGGGATGGGCCAGATTCATGGCAGGCCAAATACGGGACGAGACGGGTCAGAGCTGGGCCAGAGACAGGAAGGGATGGGCCAGAGTTAGGACGGGACGGGCCAAAGACTGGACGGGACGGGCTAGAGACGGGACGGGCAAGAGACAGGATTGGACAGGCCAGAGGTAGCACCGGACGGGCCATAGACTGGACGGGACATACCAGAGACAGGACGATATGGGAAGGGACTGGCCAGATACAGGAAGGGACAGGCCAGATACGGGACAGGACAGGCCAGATACGGGGCGGGCCAGATACGAGACGGCACGGGCCAGATATAGGACGGGACGAGGCAGCGATAGGATGGGACGGGCCAGAAACAGGACGGGACGAGCTATACATTATGGGACGGGAAATAGACAGGAGGGGTCGGACCAGAGACGGTACGGGACGTGCCAGAAACAGGACGGGACAAGCTATACATTATGGGACGGGCCATAGACAGGACAGGACGGGCCAGAGACAACACGGAACGGGACAGATACAGGAAAAGACGGGCCAAAGACAGTACCGGACAGGCCAGATACAGGACGGTACGGGCCAAATAGTGCGCAGCCAGCATTGGTGGGTAAGTCGACGGTCTTGCATGGTGTGAGATGGGAAGCCGTGCCAGCACGCCGCCATGGATGTTACAATTAAGTAGTGTAGGTCAGGCGTAGAGAAAATGGAGGTTTTTCAAATAAATATTACAACTATTGTTTAATAGGCAAACATCACATGTAGAGTTTGCATGATATACCTTCCTGGTACTTTATCTAAATTAGAAGCAAATTGTTTGAAGATTACTTCTACCTAAATGGCAGAAAATGCACCTATCTTGGTGATGGATAGGACAGCTTAAGGGGACATGGAGGAGGCTGTTTTTTGATAGGTGTAATTTAAACATTTTGCTAATAATTTATGGAAAGTATTATATTTTTCTAACTTTTGAACTCACCTTAATTTAAAACACACCCCAGGTTAAATTTCCTGGAGGTGTAAATTTGTGGAAGATTTGATAATACTACCTTTAATGAGATGGACCAGATACGTGACGGGATGGGCCAGATGCAGGACAGGCCAGAGACAGGACCGGAAGGGACGTGCCTGAGAAAGGACGGGATGGGCCAGAGACAGGGCGACCAGATACAGGACGGGACGGTCCAGATACAGGACGGGCCAGGGACGGGACGGACCAGAGCAGGACGGGACTGGCCAGAGGCAGGACAGGACCGGTCAGGCCAGAGACAGGACGGGACGGGCCAGATACAGGAAGGGACGGGCCAGGTACATGACGGGATGGGCCAGAAACTTGATGAGCCAGATATGGGACGGTATGGGCCAGATATGGGACCGCCCAGATACATGACGGGATGGGCCAGATACAGGACGGTACTTACCAGATACGGGACTTGACGGGCCAGATACGAAACGGGTCAGATGCGGGACGGGCCAGATACAGGACAGGCAGGGCCAGGGACAAGACGTGCCAGATACGGGACAGGCCAGATATGGAACGGGACAGATACTGGACGGGATGGGCCAGATACAGGGCGGGCCAGATACGGGACCAGACGGGCCAGAGCTGCGCCAGAGACAGGAATGGATGGGCCAGAGACAGGACAGGACGGGCCAAAGACTGGACGGGAAGGGCCAGAGATGGGACGGGGCGAGGCAGAGATAGGACGGGATGGACCAGAAACAGGACGGGACGAGCTATCCATTATGGGACGGGAAATAGACGGGACGGGCCAGAGACGGTACGCGACGGGCCAGATACAGGACAGGACGAGCCAGAGACAGTACGGGATGGGCCAGATACAGTACGGGACAGGCCAGATACAAGACGGAACGGGCCAAATAGTGCGCAGCCTGCATTGGTGGGTAAGTCGGCGGTCTTGCATGATGTGAGATGGGAAGCAATGCCAGCATGCCGCCATGGATGTTACAATTAAGTAGTGTAGGTCAGGGGTAGAGAAAATGGAAGTTTTGCAAATAAATATTACAACTATTGTTTAATAGGCAAACATCACATGTAGAGTTTGCGTGATATACCTTCCTAGTACTTTATCTAAATTAGAAGCAAATTGTTTGAAGATTACTTCTACCTAAATGGCAGAAAATGCACCTATCTTGGTGATGGATAGGACAGCTTGAGGGGATATGGAGGAGGCTGTTTTTTGGATAGGTGTCATTTAAATATTTTGCTAATAATTTATGGAAAGTATCATATTTTTCTAATTATTGAACTCACCTTAATTTAAAACACACCCCAGGTTAAAGTTCCTTTATGTGTAAATTTGTGGAGGATTTGATAATACTAATAATACTACCTTTAATGGGATGGGCCAGATACAGGACAGGCCAGGCCAGATACAAAATGGGCCAGATAAAGGACGGGCCAGAGACAGGACCGGACGGGACACGCCAGAGACAGGACGAGATGGGCCAGAGACAGTACGGGACGGGCCAAAGACAGGATGAGACTGGCCGGAGATAGGACGGACCGAGGCGTGCCAGAGACAGGACAGGACGGGCTAGAGACAGTGCGACCAGATACAGGATACAGGACGGTCCAGGAACGGGACGGGCCAGAGCAGGACGGGACTGGCCAGAGGCAGGACAGGACGGGCAAGAGAGGACGGGTCGGGCAAGAGACAGGATTGGACAGGACAGAACGGGATGGACCAGAGACGTGACGGGATGGGCCAGAGACAGGATGAGATGGGAAGGGATTGGCCAGATACAAGAAGGGACAGGCCAGATACGGGACAGGACAGGCCACATGCGGGACGGGCCAGATACCAGATGGGACGGGCCAGATACTGGACGGGACGAGCTATACATTATGGGACGGTCCAGATACAGGAAAAGAGGGGCCAGAGACAGGAGGGGATGCCCCAGATACAGTACGGGACAGGCCAGATACAGGACTGTACAGGCCAAATATGGGACGGGCCAGATACAAGACGACATGGGCCTGATACGGGACGGGCCAGATATGGGACAGGACAGGCTAGATATGGGATGTGCCATGGACAGGATGGGATGGGCCAGATACGAGATGGCCAGATACGGGACGGGCCAGATACTGAATGGGCCTGGCCACATTTAGGTCGGGCCAGATAGGGACTGGTTGGGTCAGATACGGGACAGGACGTTCCAGAGACGAGAAGGGATGAGGCGGGCCAGATACGGGATGAGATAGCCAGATACGGGATAGGATGGTCAGATACGGGACTAAACGGGTCAGATATGGGACTGGACGGACCAGATACGGGACGGGGCGGGTTAGACATTACAGGACGGGCCATAGACAGGATGCGAGGGGCCAGGGACGGGCCAGAGACGGGACGGGTCAGATACAGGACTGGGGACACATTTGGAATGCGTGCACTTTTCCTTTAAGAATCAGGAAGTGCTGCCGCTACCGCCATCAACAAGCAGCCAAGACACATGCACTCAGCCAGCATAGGAACATAGTGCGTAGCCTGCATTGGTGGGTAAGTCGGCGGTCTTGCATGGTGTGAGATGGGAAGCCATGCCAGCACACCGCCAGGGATGTTACAATTAAGTAGTATAGGTCAGGTGTAGAGAAAATGGAAGTTTTGCAAATAAATATTACAACTATTATTTATTAGGCAAACGTCACATGTAGAGTTTGCATGATATACCTTCCTAGTACTTTATCTAAATTAGAAGCAAATTGAAGATTAGTTCTACCTAAATGGCAGAAAATGCACCTATCTTGGTGATGGATAGGACAGCTTGAGGGGATATGGAGGAGGCTGTTTTTTGATAGGTGTCATTTAAACATTTTGCTAATAATTTATGGAAAGTATCATATTTTTCTAACTATTGAACTCACCTTAATTTAAAACACACTCCAGGTTAAATTTCCTGGAAGTTTAAATTTGTGGAGGATTTGACAATACTACCTTTAATGGGATGGGCCAGATACAGGAAGGGACAGGCCAGATAGGGGATGGGCCAGATACAGGACGGGCCAGAGACAGGACCGGACGGGAGACGCCGGAGACAGGACGAGACGGGCCAGAAACAGGACGGGACGGGCCAAAGACAGGATGAGACTGGCCGGAGATAGGACAGACCGAGGCGTGCCAGAGACAGGATGGGACGGGCTAGAGCCGGGGCGACCAGATACAGGACAGTCCAGATACAGGACAGTCCAGGGACGGGACGGGCCAGAGCAGGATGGGACTGGCCAGAGGCAGGACAGGACCGGTCGGGCCAGAGACAGGACGGGACGGGCAAGAGAGAGGGCGTGACGGGCCAAAGAGAGGACGGGACGGGCCAGAGACTGGACAGGAAGGGCCAAAGACAGGATGGGACGGACCAGAGATGGGACGGGCAAGAGACAGGATTGGACAGGCCAGAGATAGCACCGGATGGGCCAGAGACAGGACGGGACAGGCCAGAGAAAGGACCGGACGGGCCAGAGACAGGACGAGATGGGAAGGGACTGGCCAGATACAGGAAGGGACAGGCCAGATACGGGAAAGGACAGGCCAGATGCGGGACGTGCCAGAAACGAGATGGGACGGGTCAGATACAGTACGGGACGAGCCAGAGATAAGACGGGACGGGCCAGAAACAGGACTGGACGAGCTATACATTATGGGACGGGAAATAGACAGGATTTGACTGGCCAGGGATGTTACAATTAAGTAGTGTAGGTCAGGCGTAGAGAAAATGTAAGTTTTGCCAATAAATATTACAACTATTATTTAATAGGCAAACATCACATGTTGAGTTTGCATGATATACTTTCCTGGTACTTTATCTAAATCAGAAGCAAATTGTTTGAAGATTACTTCTACCTAAATGGCAGAAAATGCACCTATCTTGGTGATGGATAGGACAGCTTGAGGGGATATGGAGGAGGCTGTTTTTTGATTGGTGTAATTTAAACATTTTGCTAATAATTTATGGAAAGTATCATAGTTTTCTAACTATTGAACTCGCCTTAATTTAAAACACACCCCAGGTTAAAAATCCTGGAGGTGTAAATTTGTGGAGGAATTGATAATGCTACCTTTAATGGGATGGGCCAGATACAGGATGGGACAGGCCAGATACGTGACGGGATGGTCCAGATACAGGACGGGCCAGATACGGGAAAGGCAGGGCCAGGACGTGCCAGATATGGGACAGGCCAGATATGGAACGGGACAGATACGTGACGGGATGGGCCAGATACAGGACGGGCCAGATACGGGACAGGCTGGGCCAGGGACAGGACATGCCAGATACGGGAAAGGCCAGATATGGAACGGGCCAGATACTGGACGGGATGGGCCAGATACAGGGCGGGTCAGATACGGGACGAGACGGGCCCGAGCTGGGCCAGAGACAGGAAGGGATGGGCCAGATACAGGACGGGACAGGCTCATCCTATCTCTGCCTCGTCCCGTCCTATATCTGGCCCGTCCCGCATCTGGGCTGTCCTGTCCCGTATCTGGCCAGTCTCTTCCCATCTCGTCCTGTCTCTGGCGTGTCCCGTCCTGTCTCTGGCCCTTCTGGTGCTATCTCTGGCCTGTCCAATCCTGTCTCTTGCCTGTCCCATCTCTAGTCCGTCCCGTCCTGTCTTTGGCTGTCCCATCCTGTCTCTGACCTGTCCCGTCCTCTCTTTGACCCGTCCCGTCCTGTCTCTTGCCCGTCCCGTCCTGTCTCTGGACATACCGGTCCTGTCCTGCCTCTGGCCAGTTCCGTCCTGCTCTGGCCCGTCCCGTCTCTGGCCCGTCCTGTATCTGGACCGTCGCATCCTGTATCTGGTCGCCCTGTCTCTAGCCCATCCCTTCCTGTCTCTGGCACGCCTCGGTCCGTCCTATCTCCGGCCAGTCTCATCCTGTCTTTGGCCCGTCCCGTTCTGTCTCTGGCCCGTCTCTTCCTGTCTCCTGTATCTAAATCAGAAGCAAATTGTTTGAAGATTACTTCTACCTAAATGGCAGAAAATGCACCTATCTTGGTGATGGATAGGATAGCTTGAGGGGATATGGAGGAGGCTGTTTTTTGATTGGTGTAATTTAAACATTTTGCTAATAATTTATGGAAAGTATCATAGTTTTCTAACTATTGAACTCACCTTAATTTAAAACACACCCCAGGTTAAAGTTCCTTTATGTGTAAATTTGTGGAGGATTTGATAATACTACCTTTAATGCTGTAAGGTAGAATAGAGTGGATAGAGATCTAATGTTAGTGTTTCTCTGCGGCATGTGTATTATACTCTTATACTTTTGCAGCAGGCAATTTATATGTATTCTATGCAGCAAACACATAATCACATCACTGCTGAATGCACAGTACATGCACATTGACCTCTGCAGCATGCACACAGCTCTGCTGCATATATACACACAGCTCAGCTACATACAAACACACAATTCTCCTACATTCACATACATAGCTTTCCTATATACACACATGTCTCATATATACACATACAGCTCCACTATGTACACTCACACACACACACACACATATATATATATATATATATATATATATATATATATATATATATATATATATGTATATACACAAACGCACATAAAAACAGACATACACACAACCACTGTATACCATGCTGGGTTCTTTTGATGTGCCTTTAGCATTGATAAGTTGTCACACTCTTGCCTATTATGTTAATATTCTTCTAGTAAACTTTATAAGCCTGACTGTCTTTCTAGAAGACATATTGAGATTAATTTAAGTACTTGAGGCCCGATTGATTGCGCCCAGTTCAGGAGCTATACGGATGCTATAGGTGAAGGCCATGTCATTATGTTCCACTACGTACTAAAAAATGAAGTAGTGTAGGTCAAGCATAGAGAAAATGGAAGTTTTGCAAATAAATATTACAACTATTGTTTAATAGGCAAACATCACATGTAGAGTTTGCATGATATACCTTCCTAGTACTTTATCTAAATTAGAAGCAAATTGTTTGAAGATTAGTTCTACCTAAATGGCAGAAAATGCACCTATCTTGGTGATGGATAGGACAGCTTGAGGGGATATGGAGGAGGCTGTTTTTTGATAGGTGTCATTTAAACATTTTGCTAATAATTTATGGAAAGTATCATATTTTTCTAACTATTGAACTCACCTTAATTTAAAACACACCCCAGGTTAAATTTCCTGGAGGTGTAAATTTGTGGAGGATTTGATAATACTACCTTTAATGGGATGGGCCAGATACAGGACGGGACAGGCCAGATACGTGATGGGATGGGCCATATGCAGGACAGGCCAGAGACCGGACCGGACGGGACGTGCCTGAGAAAGAACGGGACGGGCCATAGTCGGGGCGACCAGATACAGGACGGGACGGTCCAGATACAGGACGGGCCAGGGACAGGACGGACCAGAGCTGGACGCGACTGGCCAGAGGCAGGACAGGACCAGTCAGGCCAGAGACAGGTCGGGACGGGCCAGATACGGGACGGGCCAGATTCAAGACAGGATGGGCCAGAGACAGGACAGGATGGGACGGGCCAGATACAGGAAGGGAAGGGCCAGATACGGGACGGGCCAGATTCAGGATGGGACGGGCCAGATTCAGGACGGGACCGACCAGATACAGGACGGGATGGGCCAGAGACAGGAAGGAATGTGCTAGAGACATTATGGGATAGGCCATAAACAGGACGGGTCGGGCCAGAGACAGGATGGGACGGGCCAGATACATGACGGGATGGGCCAGAAATGTGACGAGCCAGATGTGGGACGGTATGGGACAGATATGGGACAGCCCACATACATGACGGGACGGGCCAGATACAGGACGGGATGGGCCAGAAACACTACGGGACAAGCTATATATTATGGGACGGGCCAGAGACCGGACGGGACGGTCCAGATACAGGAAAAGACGGGCCAGAGACAGGACGGGATGGCCCAGATACAGTACGGGACAGGCCAGATACAGTACGGTGCGGGCCAAATATGGGACGGGCCAGATACAGGACGACATGGGCCAGATACAGGACGGGCCAGATATGGGACAGGACAGGCTAGATATGGGATGAGCCATGGACAGGATGGTATGGGCCAGATACGAGATGGCCAGATACGGGACGGACCAGATACTGAATGGGCCTGGCCACATACGGGACGGGCCAGATAGTGACTGGTATGGTCAGATACGGGACAGGATGTGCCAGAGAAGGGAAGGGACGAGGTGGGCCAGATACGGGATGAGATGGGCCAGATAAGGGACAGCCAGATACGGGACGGGATGGTCAGATATGGGACTAAACAGGTCAGATATGGGACTGGACAGACCAGATACGGGACTGTGCGGGTTAGACATTACAGGACGGGCCATAGACAGGATGGGAGGGGCCAGGGATGGGCCAGAGGCGGGACGGGCCAGAGACCGGATGGGTCTGATACAGGACTGGGGACACATTAGGAATGCGTGCACTGTTCCTTTAAGAATCAGGAAGTGCTGCCGCTGCCGCCCTCAGCAAGCAGCCAAGACACATGTACACAGCCAGCATAGGAACATAGTGCGCAGCCTGCATTGGTGGGTAAGTCGGCTGTCTTGCATGGTGTGAGATGGGAAGCCATGCCAGCTTGCCGCCAGGGATGTTACAATTAAGTAGTGTAGGTCAGGTGTAGAGAAAATGGAAGTTTTGCAAATAAATATTACAACTGTTATTTAATAGGCAAACTTCACATGTAAAGTTTGCATGATATACCTTCCTAGTACTTTATCTAAATTAGAAGAAAATGGAAGATTACTTCTGCCTAAATGGCAGAAAATGCACCTATCTTGGTGATGGATAGGACAGCTTGAGGGGATATGGAGGAGGCTGTTTTTGATAGGTGTCATTTAAACATTTTGCTAATAATTTATGGAAAGTATCATATTATTCTAACTATTGAACTCACCTTAATTTAAAACACACCCCAGGTTAAATTTCCTGGAGGTGTAAATTTGTGGAGGATTTGATAATACTACCTTTAGTGGGATGGGCCAGATACAGGACGAGACAGGCCAGATACGTGACGGAATGGGCCAGATACAGGACAGGCCAAAGATAGGACCGGACGGGCCGTGCCTGAAAAAGGACGGGACGGGCCAGAGACGGGGCGACCAGATACAGGACGGGACGGTCCAGATACAGGACGGGCCAGGGAAGGGACGGACCAGAGCAGGACGGGACTGGCCAGAGGCAGGACAGGACCGGTCAGGCCAGAGAAAGGACGGGACAGGCCAGATACAGGAAGGGACGGGCCAGATACGGCACGGGCCAGATTCAAGACGGGATGGGCCAGAGACAGGACAGGATAGGACGGGCCAGATACAGGAAGGGACTAACCAGATACGGGACGTGACGGGCCAGATACGGGACGGGTCAGATGCGGGACGGGCCAGATACGGGACAGGCCAGATACAGGACGGGCCAGATACGGGACAGGCCGGGCCAGGGACAGGACGTGCCAGATATGGGACAGGCCAGATATGGAACGGGCCAGATACTGGACGGGATGGGCCAGATACGGGATGAGACGGGCCAGACCTGGGCCAGAGACAGGAAGGAATGGGCCAGAGACAGGACAGGACGGGCCAGAGACGGGAGGGGCAAGAGACAGGATTGAACAGGCCAGAGATAGCACCGAACGGGCCAGAGACAGGACGGGACAGGCCAGCGACAGGACGAGATGGGAAGGGACTGGCCAGATACAGGAAGGGACAGGCCAGATACGGGACAGGACAGGCCAGATGCGGGATGGGCCAGATACGAGACGGGACGCGCCAGATATAGGACGGGACAAGGCAGAGATAGGATGGGACGGGCCAGAAACTGGACGGGACGAGCTAAACATTATGGGACGGGAAGTAGACAGGACGGGATGGGCCAGAGACGGTACGCGACGGGCCAGATACAGGACAGGACGAGCCAGAGATAGTACGGGACTGGCCAGAAACAGGACGGGACAAGCTATACATTATGGGACGGGCCATAGACAGGACGGGCCAGATTCAGGACGGGACGGGCCAGATACACGATGGGACCGACCAGATACAGGACGGGATGGGCCATAGACAGGACGGAATGTGCTAGAGACATTACGGGACAGGCCATAGACAGGACGGGTCGGGCCATAGACAGGATGGGACGGGCCAGATACATGACGGGATGGGCCAGAAACGTGACGAGCCAGATATGGGATGGTATGGGCCAGCTATTGGACAGCCCATATAAATGACGGGACGGGCCAGATACAGGACGGGACAGGCCAGACACGGGAAAAGTATCATATTTTTCTAACTATTGGACTCACCTTAATTTAAAACACACCCCAGGTTAAATTTCCTGGAGGTGTAAATTTGTGGAGGATTTGATAATACTACCTTTAATGGGATGGGCCAGATACAGGACAGTGCAGGCCACATGCGGGACGGGCCAGAGACGAGATGGGACGAGCCAGATATAGGACGGGACGGGCCAGAAACAGGACTGGACGAGCTATACATTAAGGAACGGGAAATAGACAGGATGGGACGGGCTAGAGACGGTATGGGTCGTGCCAGATGCAGGACAGGACGAGCCAGAGACAGGACGGGGTCGGGCCAGAAACAGGATGGGACAAGCTATACATTATGGGACGGTCCAGATACAGGAAAAGACGGGCCAGAGACAGGACGGGATGCCCCAGATACAGTATGGGACAGGCCAGATACAGGACGGTACGGGCCAAATATGGGACGGGCCAGATACAGGACGGGACGAGCCAGATATAGGACGGGACGGGCCAGAAACAGGACTGGACGAGCTATACATTATGGGACGGGAAATAGACAGGATGGGACGGGCTAGAGACGGTATGGGTCGTGCCAGATGCAGGACAGGACGAGCCAGAGACAGGACGGGGTCGGGCCAGAAACAGGACGGGACAAGCTATACATTATGGGACGGTCCAGATACAGGAAAAGACGGGCCAGAGACAGGACGGGATGCCCCAGATACAGTATGGGACAGGCCAGATACAGGACGGTACGGGCCAAATATGGGACAGGCCAGATACAGGACGACATGGGCCAGATACGGGACGGGCCAGATATGGGACAGGACAGGGTAGATATGGGATGAGCCATGGACCGGATGGAATGGGCCAGTTACGAGATGGCCAGATACGGGACGGGCCAGATACTGAATGGGCCTGGCCACATATGGGACGGGCCAGATAGGGACTGGTTGGGTCAGATACGGGACAGGACGAGCCAGAAACGGGAAGGGATGAGGCGGGCCAGATACGGGATGAGATAGCCAGATACGGGACAGGATGGTCAGATGCGGGACTAAACGGGTCAGATATGGGACTGGACGGACCAGATACGAGTTGGGGTGGGTTAGACATTACAGGACGGGCCATAGACAGGATGGGAGGGTCCAGGGACGGGCCAGAGACAGGACGGAACAGGCCAGAGACGGGACGGGTCAGATACAGGACTGGGGACACATTAGGAATGCGTGCACTGTTCCTTTAAGAATCAGGAAGTGCTGCCGCTGCTGCCCTCAACAAGCAGCCAAGACACATGTACACAGCCAGCATAGGAACATAGTGCGCAGCCTGCATTGGTGGGTAAGTCGGCGGTCTTGCATGGTGTGAGATGGGAAGCCATGCCAGCACGCCGCCATGGATGTTACAATTAAGTAGTATAGGTCAGGTGTAGAGAAAATGGAAGTTTTGCAAATAAATATTACAACTATTTAATAGGCAAACATCACATGTACAGTTTGCATGATATACCTTCCTGGTACTTTATCTAAATTAGAAGCAAATTGTTTGAAGATTACTTCTACCTAAATGGCAGAAAATGCACCTATCTTGGTGATGGATAGGACAGCTTGAGGGGATATGGAGGAGGCTGTTTTTTGATAGGTGTCATTTAAACATTTTGCTAATAATTTATGGAAAGTATCATATTTTTCTAACTATTGAACTCACCTTTATTTAAAGCACACCCCAGGTTAAATTTCCTGGAGGTGTAAATTTGTGGAGGATTTGGTAATACTACCTTTAATGAGATGGGCCAGATACAGGACGGGACAGGCCAGATACGTGACGGGATGGGCCAGATGCAGGACAGGCCAGAGACAGGACCGGACGTGACGTGCCTGAGAAAGGATGGGATGGGCCAGAGACGGGGCGACCAGATACAGGACGGTAAGGTCCAGATACAGGACGGGCCAGGGACGGGACGGACCAGAGCAGGACGGGACTGGCCAGAGGCAGGACAGGACCGGTCAGGCCAGAGACAGGATGGGACGGGCCAGATACAGGAAGGGACGGGCCCGATACGGGAAGGGCCAGATTCAAGATGGGATGGACCAGAGACAGGACGGGATGGGACGGGCCAGATACAGGAAGGGACGGGCCAGATACGGGATGACCCAGATTTAAGACGTAACGGGCCACATACAGGACGGGACCGACCAGATACAGGACGGGATGGGCCAGAGACAGGACGGAATGTGCTAGAGACATTAAGGGACAGGCCATAGACAGGACGGGTTGGGCCAGAGACAGGATGGGACGGGCCAGAAACGTGACGAGCCAGATATGGAACGGTATGGGCCAGATATGGGACAGCCCAAATTCATGACGGGACGGGCCAGATTTAGGACGGTACGGACCAGATACGGGACGTGTCAGATGCGGGATGGGCCACATACGGGACAGGCCAGATACAGGACGGGCCAGATACGGGACAGGCCGGGCCAGGGATAGGATGTGCCAGATACGGGACAGGCCAGATATGGAACGAGCCAGATACTGGACGGGATGGGCCAGATTCATGTCAGGCCAAATACGGGACGAGACGGGCCAGAGCTGGGCCAGAGACAGGAAGGGATGGGCCAGAGTTAGGACGGGACGGGCCAAAGACTGGACGGGACGGGCTAGAGACGGGACGGGCAAGAGACAGGATTGGACAGGCCAGAGGTAGCACAGGACGGGCCAGAGACTGGACGGGACATTCCAGAGACAGGACGAGATGGGAAGGGACTGGCCAGATACAGGAAGGGACAGGCCAGATACGGGACAGGACAGGCCAGATACGGGGCGGGCCAGATACGAGACGTCACGGGCCAGATATAGGACGGGACGAGGCAGAGATAGGATGGGACGGGCCAGAAACGGGACGGGACGAGCTATACATTATGGGACGGGAAATAGACAGGAGGGGTCGGGCCAGAGACGGTACGGGACGTGCCAGAAACAGGACGGGACAAGCTATACATTATGGGACGGGCCATAGACAGGACAGGACCGGCCAGAGACAACACGGAACGGGACAGATACAGGAAAAGACGGGCCAAAGACAGTACCGGACAGGCCAGATACAGGACGGTACGGGCCAAATAGTGCGCAGCCAGCATTGGTGGGTAAGTCGGCGGTCTTGCATGGTGTGAGATGGGAAGCCATGCCAGCACGCCGCCAGTGATGTTACAATTAAGTAGTGTAGGTCAGGGGTAGAGAAAATGGAAGTTTTGCAAATAAATATTACAACTATTGTTTAATAGGCAAACATCACATGTAGAGTTTGCATGATATACCTTCCTAGTACTTTATCTAAATTAGAAGCAAATTGTTTGAAGATTACTTCTACCTAAATGGCAGAAAATGCACCTATCTTGGTGATGGATAGGACAGCTTGAGGGGATATGGAGGAGGCTGTTTTTTTGATAGGTGTCATTTAAATATTTTGCTAATAATTTATGGAAAGTATCATATTTTTCTAATTATTGAACTCACCTTAATTTAAAACACACCCCAGGTTAAAGTTCCTTTATGTGTAAATTTGTGGAGGATTTGATAATACTAATAATACTACCTTTAATGGGATGGGCCAGATACAGGACAGGCCAGGCCAGATACAAAATGGGCCAGATAAAGGACGGGCCAGAGACAGGACCGGACGGGACACGCCAGAGACAGGACGAGATGGGCCAGAGACAGTACCGGACGGGCCAAAGACAGGATGAGACTGGCCGGAGATAGGACGGACCGAGGCGTGCCAGAGACAGGACGGGACGGGCTAGAGACAGGGCGACCAGATACAGGATACAGGACGGTCCAGGGACGGGACGGGCCAGAGCAGGACGGGACTGGCCAGAGGCAGGACAGGACCGGCAAGAGAGGACGGGTCGGGCAAGAGACAGGATTGGACAGGACAGAACGGGACGGACCAGAGACGTGACGGGATGGGCCAGAGACAGGATGAGATGGGAAGGGATTGGCCAGATACAAGAAGGGACAGGCCAGATACGGGACAGGACAGGCCACATGCGGGACGGGCCAGATACCAGATGGGACGGGCCAGATACTGGACGGGACGAGCCAGAGATAGGACGGGACGGGCCAGAAACAGGACTGGACGAGCTATACATTATGGGACGATCCAGATACAGGAAAAGAGGGACCAGAGACAGGAGGGGATGCCCCAGATACAGTACGGGACAGGCCAGATACAGGACGGTACAGGCCAAATATGGGACGGGCCAGATACAAGACGACATGGGCCTGATACGGGACGGGCCAGATATGGGACAGGACAGGCTAGATATGGGATGTGCCATGGACAGGATGGGATGGGCCAGATACGAGATGGCCAGATACGGGACGGGCCAGATACTGAATGGGCCTGGCCACATTTGGGTCGGGCCAGATAGGGACTGGTTGGGTCAGATACGGGACAGGACGTTCTAGAGACGAGAAGGGATGAGGCGGGCCAGATACGGGATGAGATAGCCAGATATGGGATAGGATGGTCAGATACGGGACTAAACGGGTCAGATATGGGACTGGACGGACCAGATACGGGACGGGGCGGGTTAGACATTACAGGACGGGCCATAGACAGGATGCGAGGGGCCAGGGACGGGCCAGAGACGGGACGGGTCAGATATAGTACTGGGGACACATTTGGAATGCGTGCACTTTTCCTTTAAGAATCAGGAAGTACTGCCGCTGCTGCCCTCAACAAGCAGCCAAGACACATGCACTCAGCCAGCATAGGAACATAGTGCGTAGCCTGCATTGGTGGGTAAGTCGGCGGTCTTGCATGGTGTGAGATGGGAAGCCATGCCAGCACACCGCCAGTGATGTTACAATTAAGTAGTATAGGTCAGGTGTAGAGAAAATGGAAGTTTTGCAAATAAATATTACAACTATTATTTAATAGGCAAACATCACATGTAGAGTTTGCATGATATACCTTCCTAGTACTTTATCTAAATTAGAAGCAAATTGAAGATTACTTCTACCTAAATGGCAGAAAATGCACCTATCTTGGTGATGGATAGGACAGCTTGAGGGGATATGGAGGAGGCTGGTTTTTGATAGGTGTCATTTAAACATTTTGCTAATAATTTATGGAAAGTATCATATTTTTCTAACTATTGAACTCACCTTAATTTAAAACACACCCCAGGTTAAATTTCCTGGAGGTGTAAGTTTGTGGAGGATTTGATAATACTACCTTTAATGGGATGGGCCAGATACAGGACGGAACAGGCCAGATACGTGATGGGATGGGCCAGATACAGGACAGGCCAGAGACAGAACCAGACAGGATGTGCCTGAGAAAGGACGGGACGGGCCAGAGACGGGGCGACCAGATACAGGACGGGACGGTCCAGATACAGGATGGGCCAGGGACGGGACGCACCAGAGCAGGACGGGACTGGCCAGGGGCAGGACAGGACCGGTCAGGCCAGAGAAAGGACGGGACGGGCCAGATACAGGAAGGCACAGGCCAGATACGGGACGGGCCAGATTCAAGACGGGATGGGTCAGAGACAGGACAGGATAGGACGGGCCATATACAGGAAGGGACAGGCCAGATACGGGACGGGCTAGATTTAGGACGGGACGGGCCAGATACAGGACGGGACCGACCAGATGCAGGACGGGATGGGCCAGAGACAGGACGGAATGTGCTAGAGACATTACGGGACGGGCCATAGACAGGACGGGTTGGGCCACAGACAGGATAGGATGGGCCAGATACCTGACGGGATGGGCCAGAAACGTGATGAGCCAGATATGGGACAGCCCAGATACATGACGGGACGGGCCATATACAGAACGGTACGGACCAGATAGGGGACGGGACGGGCCAGATATGGGACGGGTCAGATGCGGGATGGGCCAGATACGGGACAGGCCAGATACAGGACTGGCCAGATACGGGACAGGCCGGGCCAGGGACAGGACGTGCCAGATACGGGACAGGCCAGATATGGAACGGGCCAGATACTGGACGGGATGGGCCAGATACGGGATGAGACAGGCCAGAGCTGGGCCAGAGACAGGAAAGGATGGGCCAGAGACAGGAAAGGACGGGCCAGAGATGGGACGGGCAAGAGACAGGATTGGACAGATACGGGACAGGCCGGGCCAGGGACAGGACGTGCCAGATACGGGACAGGCCAGATATGGAACGGGCCAGATACTGGACGGGATGGGCCAGATACGGGATGAGACAGGCCAGAGCTGGGCCAGAGACAGGAAAGGATGGGCCAGAGACAGGAAAGGACGGGCCAGAGATGGGACGGGCAAGAGACAGGATTGGACAGACCAGAGATAGCACCGGACGGGCCAGAGACAGGACGGGACAGGCCATGGACAGGACGAGATGGGAAGGGACTGGCCAGATACAGGAAGGGACAGGCCAGATACGGGACAGGACAGGCCAGATGCGGGACGGGCCAGATACGAGAGGGGACGCGTGAGAAATAGGACGGGACAAGGCAGAGATAGGATGGCACGGGCCAGAAACAGGACGGGACGAGCTATACATTATGGGACGGGAAATAGACAGGACGGGACGGGCCAGAGACGGTACGCGACGGGCCAGATACAGGACAGGACGAGCCAGAGATAGTACGGGACTGGCCAGAAACAGGACGGGAAAAGCTATACATTATGGGACGGGCCATAGACAGGACGGGCCAGATTCAGGACGGGACGGGCCAGATACAGGACGGGACCGACCAGATACAGGACGGGATGGGCCAGAGACAGGACGGAATGTGCTAGAGACATTATGGGACAGGCCATAGACAGGACGGGTCGGGCCATATAAAGGATGGGACGGGCCAGATACATGACGGGATGGGCCAGAAACGTGACGAGCCAGATATGGGATGGTATGGGCCAGCTATGGGACAGCCCAGATACATGACGGGACGGGACAGATACAGGACGGGACAGGCCAGATACAGGACAGGCCAGATACAGGATGGGCCAGAGACAGAACCGGACGGGCCAGAGACTGGACGGGACGGGCCAAAGACAGGATGAGGCTGGCCGAAGATAGGACGGACCGAGGCATGCCAGAGACAGGACGGGATGGGCTAAAGACGGGGAGACCAGATACAGGACGTGGCGGTCCAGATACAGGACGGTCCAGGGACGGGACGGGCCAGAGCCGGATGGGACTGGCCAGAGCCAGGACAGGACCGGTCGGGCCAGAGACAGGACGGGACGGGCAAGAGAGAGGACGGGACGGGCCAAAGAGAGGACTTGACGGGCCAGAGACAGGACGGGAAGGGCCAAAGCCAGGACGGGAAGGACCAGAGATGGGACGGGCAAGAGACAGGATTGGACAGGCCAGAGATAGCACCGGACGGGCCAGAGATAGGACGGACCAGGCCAGAGACAGGACGGGATGGGCCAGAGACAGGATGAGATGGGAAGGTGCTGGCCAGATACAGGAAGGGACAGGCCAGATAAGGGAGAAAACAGGCCAGATGCGGGACTGGCCAGATACAAGATGGGTCGGGCCAGATACCAGACGGGACGAGCCGGAGATAGGACGGGACGGGCCAGAAACAGGACTGGACGAGCTATACATTATGGGACGGGAAATAGACAGGATGGGACGGGCCAGAGACGGTACGGGACGTGCCAGATACAGGACAGGACGAGCCAGAGACAGGACGGGACGGGCCAGAAACAGGACGGGACAAGCTATACATTATGGGGCGGGACAGAGACCGGGCGGGACGGTCCAGATACAGGAAAAGACAGGCCAGAGACAGGACAAGATGGCCCTGATACAGTACGGGACAGGCGAGATACAGTACGGTACGGGCCAAATATGGGACAGGCCAGATACAGGACGACATGGGCCAGATACGAGACGGGCCAGATATGGGACAGGACAGGCTAGATATGGGATGAGCCATGGACAGGATGGGATGGGCCAGATACGAGATGGCCAGATACGGGACGGGCCAGATACTGAATGGGCCTGACCACATACGGGACGGGCCATATAGGGACTGGTATGGTCAGATACGGGACAGGATGTGCCAGAGAAGGGAAGGGACGAGGTGGGCCAGATACGGGATGAGATGGTCCAGATAAGGGACAGCCAGATACGGGACGGGATGGTCAGATACGGGACTAAACAGGTCAGATATGGGACTGGACAGACCAGATACGGGACGGGGCGGGTTATACATTACAGGACGGGCCATAGACAGGATGGGAGGGGCCAGGGACGGGCCAGAGACAGGACGGGACGGGCCAGAGACGGGACGGGCCAGAGATGGGACGGGTCAGATACAGGACTGGGGACACATTAGGAATGCGTGCACTGTTCTTTTAAGAATCAGGAAGTACTGCTGCTGCCGCCCTCAACAAGCAGCCAAGACACATGCACACAGCCAGCATAGGAACATAGTGCGTAGCCTGCATTGGTGGGTAAGTCGGCTGTCTTGCATGGTGTGAGATGGGAAGCCATGCCAGCACGCCGCCAGGGATGTTACAATTAAGTAGTGTAGGTCAGGTGTAGAGAAAATGAAAGTTTTGCAAATAAATATTACAACTATTATTTAATAGGCAAACATCACATGTAGAATTTGCATGATATACTTTCCTGGTACTTTATCTAAATTAGAAGCAAATTGTTTGAAGATTACTTCTACCTAAATGGCAGAAAATGCACCTATCTTGGTGATGGATAGGACAGCTTGAGGGGATATGGAGGAGGCTGTTTTTTGATTGGTGTAATTTAAACATTTTGCTAATAATTTATGGAAAGTATCATATTTTTCTAACTATTGAACTCACCTTAATTTAAAACACACCCCAGGTTAAATTTCCTGGAGGAGTAAATTTGTGGAGGATTTGATAATACTACCTTTAATAGGATGGACCAGATACAGGACTGGACAGGCCAGATATGTGACGGGATTGGCCAGATACAGAACAGGTGAGAGACAGAACCGGACGGGACGTGTCTGAGAAAGGACGGGAGGGGCCAGAGACGGGGCAACCAGGTACAGGACGGGACGGTTGAGATACAGGATGGGCCAGGGACGGGACGGACCAGAGCAGGACGGGACTGGCCAGAGGCAGGACAGGACCGGTCAGGCCAGAGATAGGACGAGACGGGCCAGATACAGGAAGGGACGGGCCAGAGACGGGACGGGCTCGATTCAACACGGGATGGGCCAGAGATAGGACGTGATGGGTTGGGCCAGATACAGGAAGGGATGGGCCAGATACGGGACGGGACAGATTCACGATGGGACGGGCCAGATACAGGATGGGACTGACCAGATGTAGGACGGGATGGGCCAGAGACAGGACAGAATGTGCTAGAGACATTACGGGACAGGCCATAGACAGGACGGGTCGGGCCAGAGACAGGATGGGACGGGACAGATATATGACGGGATGGGCCAGAAACGTGACGAGCCAGATATGGGACGGTATGGGCCAGATATGGGACAGCCCAGATACATGAAGGGACGGGCCAGGTACGGGATGGGATGGGCCAGATACTGGACGGGTCAGATGCGGGATGGGCCAGATACGGGACAGGACAGATACAGGACGGGCCAGATACGGGATAGGCCGTGCCAGGGACAGGATGTGCCAGATACGGGACAGGCCAGATATGGAACGTGCCAGATACTAGACGGGATGGGCCAGATACCGGGTGGTCCAGATACGGGACGAGACGGGCCAGAGACAGAAAGGGATGGACCAGAGACAGGACGGGACGGGCCAAAGACTGGACGGGACGGGCCAGAGACGGGACGGGCAAGAGACAGGATTGGACAGGCCAGGGATAGCACCGGACGGACCAGAGACAGGACGGGACAGTCCAGAGACAGGACGAGATGGGAAGGGACTGGCCAGATACAGGAAGGGACAAGCCAGATACGGGACAGGACAGGCCAGATGCGGGACGGGCCATATACGAGACGGGACGGGCCAGATATAGGACGGGACGAGGCAGAGATAGGATGGGACGGGCCAGAAAAAGGACGGGAAGAGCTATGCATTTTGGGACGGGAAATAGAAAGGACAGGACGGGCCATAGACGGTACGCGATGGGCCAGATACAGGATAGGACGAGCCAGAGA
The DNA here is from genome assembly GCF_046119375.1 of Phyllobates terribilis. Taxonomy (NCBI): domain Eukaryota; kingdom Metazoa; phylum Chordata; class Amphibia; order Anura; family Dendrobatidae; genus Phyllobates; species Phyllobates terribilis. The sequence continues at coordinate 285,873 of NW_027363395.1, forward strand.
CAGTACAGGACGGGCCAGAAACAGGACGGGACAAGCAATACATTATGGGACGGGCCATAGACAGGACGGGACGGGCCAGAGACAAGTCGGAACGGGACAGATACAGGAAAAGATGGGCCAAAGCCAGGACGGGATGGCCCAGATACAGTACGGGACAGGCCAGATACAGGACGGTACGGGCCAAATAGTGCGCAGCCTGCATTGGTGGGTATGTCGGCGGTATTGCATGGTGTGAGATGGGAAGCCATGCCAGTACGCCGCCATGGATGTTACAATTAAGTAGTGTAGGTCAGGCGTAGAGAAAATGGAAGTTTTTCAAATAAATATTACAACTATTGTTTAATAGGCAAACATCACATGTAGAGTTTGCATGATATACCTTCCTAGTACTTTATCTAAACTAGAAGCAAATTGTTTGAAGATTACTTCTACCTAAATGGCAGAAAATGCACCTATCTTGGTGATGGATAGGACAGCTTGAGGGAATATGGAGAAGGCTGTTTTTTTGATAGGTGTCATTTAAACATTTTTCTAATAATTTATGGAAAGTATCATATTTTTCTAACTATTGAACTCACCTTAATTTAAAACACACCCCAGGTTAAATTTCCTGGAGGTTTAAATTTGTGGAGGATTTGATAATACTACCTTTAATGGGATGGGCCAGATACAGGACGGGACAGGCCAGATACGTGACGGGATGGACCAGATGCAGGACAGGCCAGAGACAGGACCGGACGGGACGTGTCTGAGAAAGAACGGGACGGGCCAGAGACGGGGCGACCAGATACAGGACGGGACGGTCCAGATAGAGGAAGGGCCAGGGATGGGACGGACCAGAGCAGGACGGGACTGGCCAGAGGCAGGACAGGACCGGTCAGGCCAGAGACAGGATGGGACGGGCCAGATACAGGAAGGGACGGGCCAGATACGGTACGGGCCATATTTAAGCCGGGATGGGCCAGAGACAGGACGGGATGGGACGGGCCACATACAAGAAGGGACGGGCCAGACACGGGACGGGCCAGATTCAAGACGGGACGGGCCAGATACAGGACGGGACCGACCAGATACAGGACGGGACGGTCCAGATACAGGACGGGCCAGGGACGGGACGGACCAGAGCAGGACGGGACTGGCCGGAGGCAGGACAGGACCGGTCAGGCCAGAGACAGGACGGGACGGGCCAGTTACAGGAAGGGAAGGGCCAGATACGGTACGGGCCAGGTTCAAGACGGGATGGGCCAGAGACAGGACGGGATGGGACGGGCCAGATACAGGAAGGGACGGGCCAGATACGGGACGGGCCAGATTCAGGACGGGACGGGCCAGATACAGGACGGGACCGACCAGATACAAGACGGGATGGACCAGAGATAAGACGGAATGTGCTAGAGACATTACGGGATAGGCCATAGACAGGACGGGTCGGGCCAGAGACAGGATGGGACGGGCCAGATACATGACGGGATGGGCCAGGAACGTGACGAGCCAGATATGGGACGGTATGGGCCAGATATGGGACAGCCCAGATACATGACGGGACGGGCCAGATACAGGACGGTACGGACCAGATACGGGACTTGACGGGCCAGATACGAAACGGGTCAGATGCGGGATGGGCCAGATACGGGACCGGCTAGATACAGGACGGGCCAGATACGGGACAGGCAGGGACAGGGACAAGACGTACCAGATACGGGACAGGCCAGATACTGGACGGGATGGGCCAGATACAGGGCGGGCCAGATACGGGACGAGACGGGCCAGAGCTGCGCCAGAGACAGGAAGGGAAGGGCCAGAGACAGGGCAGGACGGGCCAAGGACTGGACAGGAAGGGCCAGAGATGGGACGGGACGAGGCAGAGATAGGATGGGATGGGCCAGAAACAGGACGGTACGAGCTATCCGTTATGGGACGGGAAATAGACAGGACGGGACGGGCCAGAGACGGTACGCGACGGGGTCAGATACAGAACAGGACAAGCCAGAGACAGTACGGTACGGGCCAGAGACAGTACGGGACGGGCCAGATACATGACGGGACGGGCCAGAGCAGGATGGGACTGGCCAGAGGCAGGACAGGACCGATCGGGCCAGAGACAGGACGGAACGGGCAAGAGAGAGGACGGGACGGGCCAGATACAGGACGGGACAGGCCAGACACGGGATGGGCCAGATACAGGACGGGCCAGAGACAGGACCGGATGGGCTAGAGACAGACGGGACCGGACGGGCCAAAGACAAGATGAGACTGGCCGAAGATAGGACGGACCGAGGCGTGCCAGAGACAGGACGGGACGGGCTAGAGACGGGGCGACCAGATACAGGACGGGGCGGTCCAGATACAGGACGGTCCAGGGACGGGACGGGCCAGAGCAGGATGGGACTGGCCAGAGGCAGGACAGGACCGATCGGGCCAGAGACAGGACAGGACGGGCAAGAGACAGGATTGGACAGGCTAGAGATAGCACCGGTCGGGCCAGAGACAGGACGGACGAGGCCAGAGACAGGATGGGACAGGCCAGAGACAGGATGAGATGGGAAGGTACTGGCCAGATACAGGAAGGGACAGGCCAGATAAGGGACAAGACAGGCCAGATGCGGGACGGGCCAGATACGAGATGGGACGGGCCAGATACAAGATGGGACGAGCCGGAGATAGGACGGGACGGGCCAGAAACAGGACTGGACGAGCTAAACATTATGGGACGGGAAATAGACAAGATGGGAACGGCCAGAGACGGTACGGGATGTGCCAGATACAGGACAGGATGAGCCAGAGACAGGATGGGACGGGCCAGAAACAGGACGGGACAAGCTATACATTATGGGACGAAACAGAGACCGGACGGGATGGTCCAGATACAGGAAAAGACGGGCCAGAGACAGGACAGGATGGCCCAGATACACTACGGGACAGGCCAGATACAGGACGGTACGGGCCAAATATGGGACGGGCCAGATACAGGACGACATGGGCCAGATATGGGACAGGAGAGGCTAGATATGGGTTGAGCCATGGACAGGATGGGATGGGCCAGATACTAGATGGCCAGATACGAGACGGACCAGATACTGAATGGGCCTGGCCACATACGGGACTGGCCAGATAGGGATTGGTTGGGTCAAATACGGGACAGGACGTGCCAGAGATGGGAAGGGACAAGGCGGGCCAGATACTGGATGTGATGAGCCAGATAAGGGAAAGCCAGATACGGGACGGGATGGTCAGATACGGGACTAAACGGGTCAGATATGCGACTGGACGGACCAGATACGGGACGGGGCGGGTTAGACATTACAGAACGTGTCATAGACAGGATGGGAGGGGCCAGGGACAGGCTGGGACGGACCAGAGACAGGACCGGACAGGCCAGACACGGGACGGGTCAGATACAGGACTGAGGATACAAAAGGAATGCGTGCACTGTTCTTTTAAGAATCAGGAAGTGCTGCCGCTGCCGCCCTCAACAAGCAGCCAAGACAAATGCACACAGCCCGCATAGGAACATAGTGCGCAGCCTGCATTGGTGGGTAAGTCGGCGGTCTTGCATGGTGTGAGATGGGAAGCCATGCCAGCACGCCGCCATGGATGTTACAATTAAGTAGTGTAGGTCAGGTGTAGAGAAAATGGAAGTTTTGCAAATAAATATTACAACTATTGTTTAATAGGCAAATGTCACATGTAGAGTTTGCATGATATACCTTCCTAGTACTTTATCTAAATTAGAAGCAAATTGTTTGAAGATTACTTCTACCTAAATGGCAGAAAATGCACCTATCTTGGTGATGGATAGGACAGCTTGAGGGGATATGGAGGAGGCTGTTTTTTTGATAGGTGTCATTTAAACATTTTGCTAATAATTTATGGAAAGTATCATATTTTTCTAACTATTGAACTCACCTTAATTTAAAACACACCCCAGGTTAAAGTTCCTTCATGTGTAAATTTGTGGAGGATTTGATAATACTACCTTTAATGGGATGTGCCAGATACAGGACGGGACAGGCCAGATACGGAATGGGCCAGATACAGGATGGGCCAGAGACAGGACGAGACGGGCCAGAGACAGGACGGGACAGGCCAAAGACAGGATGAGACTGGCCGGAGATAGGACGGACCGAGGCGTACCAGAGACAGGATGGGACGGACTAGAGACGGGGCGACAGATACAGGACGGGACGGTCCAGATACAGGACAGTCCCGGGACGGGACGTGCCAGAGCAGGACGGGACTGGTCAGAGGCAGGACAGGACCGATCGGGCCAGAGACAGGATGGGACGGGTTAGAGAGAGGACGGGACGGGCCAAAGAGAGGACTGGATGGACAAAAGATGGGATGGGCAAGAGACAGGATTGGACAGGCCAGAGATAGCACCGGACGGGCCAGAGACATTACGGGACAGGCCAGAGACAGGACGAGACGGGCCAGAGACAGGACGAGATGGGAAGGGACAGGCCAGATACGGGACAGGACAGGCCAGATACGGGACAGGCGAGATACGAGATGGGACGGGCCAGATACAGGACGGGACGAGCCTGAGATAGGACGGGGCGTGCCAGAAACAGGACTTGACGAGCTATACATTATGGGATGGGAAATAGACAGGATGGGACGGGCCAGAGATGGTACAGGATGTGCCAGATACAGGACAGGACGGGACGGGCCAGAAACAGGACGGGACAAGCTATACATTATGGGACCGTCCAGAGACCTGACAGGACGGTCCAGATACAGGATAAGACGGGCCAGAGACAGGACAGGATGACCCAGATACAGTACAGGACAGGCCACATACAGGACGGTCCGGGCCAAAAATGAGACGGGTCAGATACAGGACGACATGGGCCAGATACGGGACGGGCCAGATATGGGACAGGACAGGCTAGATATGGGATGAGCCATGGACAGGATGGGATGGGCCACATACAAGATGGCCAGATACAGGACGGGCCAGATACTGAATGGGCCTGGCCACATACGGGACGGGCCAGATAGGGACTGGTTGGGTCAGATACGGGACAGGAAGTGCCAGAGACGGGAAAGGATGAGGCGGGCCAGATACGTGATGAGATGGGCCAGATAAGGGATAGCCAGATTCGGGACGGGATGGTCAGATACGGGACCAAACGGGTCAGATATGGGACTTGACGGACCAGATATGGGACGGGGCGGGTTAGACATTACAGGACGGGCCATAGACAGGATGGGAGGGGCCAGGGACAGGCTGGGACGGGCCAGAGACAGGACGGGACGGGCCAGAGACGGAATGGGTGTGATACAGGACTGGGGACACATTAGGAATGCGTGCACTGTTCCTTTAAGAATCAGGAAGTGCTGCCGCTGCCGCCCTCAACAAGCAGCCAAGACACATGTACACAGCCAGCATAGGAACATAGTGCGCAGCCTGCATTGGTGGGTAAGTCGACGGTCTTGCATGGTGTGAGATGGGAAGCCATGCCAGCTTGCCGCCAGGGATGTTACAATTAAGTAGTGTAGGTCAGGTGTAGAGAAAATGGAAGTTTTGCAAATAAATATTACAACTATTATTTAATAGGCAAACATCACATGTAGAGTTTGCATGATATACCTTCCTAGTACTTTATCTAAATTAGAAGCAAATTGAAGATTACTTCTGCCTAAATGGCAGAAAATGCACCTATCTTGGTGATGGATAGGACAGCTTGAGGGGATATGGAGGAGGCTGTTTTTTGATAGATGTCATTTAAACATTTTGCTAATAATTTATGGAAAGTATCATATTATTCTAACTATTGAACTCACCTTAATTTAAAACACACCCCAGGTTAAATTTCCTGGAGGTGTAAATTTGTGGAGGATTTGATAATACTACCTTTAGTGGGATGGGCCAGATACAGAACAAGACAGGCCAGATACGTGACGGAACGGGCCAGATACAGGACAGGCCAAAGATAGGACCGGAAGGGCCGTGCCTGAAAAAGGACGGGACGGGCCAGAGACGGGGCGACCAGATACAGGACGGGACGGTCCAGATACAGGACGGGCCAGGGAAGGGACTGAACAGAGCAGGACGGGACTGGCCAGAGGCAGGACAGGAACGGTTAGGCCAGAGAAAGGACGGGACGGGCCAGATACAGGAAGGGACGGGCCAGATACGGCACGGGTCAGATTCAAGACGGGATGGGCCAGAGACAGGACAGGATAGGACGGGCCAGATACAGGAAGGGACGAACCAGATACGGGACGTGACGTGCCAGATACGGGACGGGTCAGATGCGGGACGGGCCAGATACGGGACAGGCCAGATACAGGACGGGCCAGATACGGGACAGGCCGGGCCAGGGACAGGACGTGCCAGATACGGGACAGGCCAGATATGGAACGGGCCAGATACTGGACGGGATGGGCCAGATACGGGATGAGACGGGCCAGACCTGGGCCAGAGACAGGAAGGGATGGGCCAGAGACAGGACAGGACGGGCCAGAGATGGGACGTGCAAGAGACAGGATTGAACAGGCCAGAGATAGCACCGAACGGGCCAGAGACAGGACGGGACAGGCCAGCGACAGGACGAGATGGGAAGGGACTGGCCAGATACAGGAAGGGACAGGCCAGATACGGGACAGGACAGGCCAGATGCGGGACGGGCCAGATACGAGACGGGACGCGCCAGATATAGGACGGGACAAGGCAGAGATAGGATGGGACGGGCCAGAAACAGGACGGGACGAGCTATACATTATGGGACGGGAAGTAGACAGGATGGGATGGGCCAGAGACGGTACGCGACGGGCCAGGTACAGGACAGGACGAGCCAGAGATAGTACGGGACTGGCCAGAAACAGGACGGGACAAGCTATACATTATGGGGCGGGTCATAGACAGGACGGGCCAGATTCAGGACGGGACGGGCCAGATACAGGACGGGACCGACCAGATACAGGACGGGATGGGCCATAGACAGGACGGAATGTGCTAGAGACATTACGGGACAGGCCATAGACAGGACGGGTCGGGCCATAGACAGGATGGGAGGGGCCAGGGACAGGCTGGGACGGGCCAGAGACAGGACGGGACGGGCCAGAGACGGAATGGGTCTGATACAGGACTGGGGACACATTAGGAATGCGTGCACTGTTCCTTTAAGAATCAGGAAGTGCTGCCGCTGCCGCCCTCAACAAGCAGCCAAGACACATGTACACAGCCAGCATAGGAACATAGTGCGCAGCCTGCATTGGTGGGTAAGTCGACGGTCTTGCATGGTGTGAGATGGGAAGCCATGCCAGCTTGCCGCCAGGGATGTTACAATTAAGTAGTGTAGGTCAGGTGTAGAGAAAATGGAAGTTTTGCAAATAAATATTACAACTATTATTTAATAGGCAAACATCACATGTAGAGTTTGCATGATATACCTTCCTAGTACTTTATCTAAATTAGAAGCAAATTGAAGATTACTTCTGCCTAAATGGCAGAAAATGCACCTATCTTGGTGATGGATAGGACAGCTTGAGGGGATATGGAGGAGGCTGTTTTTTGATAGATGTCATTTAAACATTTTGCTATTAATTTATGGAAAGTATCATATTATTCTAACTATTGAACTCACCTTAATTTAAAACACACCCCAGGTTAAATTTCCTGGAGGTGTAAATTTGTGGAGGATTTGATAATACTACCTTTAGTGGGATGGGCCAGATAAAGGACAAGACAGGCCAGATACATGACGGAACGGGCCAGATACAGGACAGGCCAAAGATAGGACCGGACGGGCCGTGCCTGAAAAAGGACGGGACGGGCCAGAGACGGGGCGACCAGATACAGGACGGGACGGTCCAGATACAGGACGGGCCAGGGAAGGGACTGAACAGAGCAGGACGGGACTGGCCAGAGGCAGGACAGGAACGGTCAGGCCAGAGAAAGGACGGGACGGGCCAGATACAGGAAGGGACGGGCCAGATACGGCACGGGTCAGATTCAAGACGGGATGGGCCAGAGACAGGACAGGATAGGACGGGCCAGATACAGGAAGGGACGAACCAGATACGGGACGTGACGGGCCAGATACAGGACGGGTCAGATGCGGGACGGGCCAGATACGGGACAGGCCAGATACAGGACGGGCCAGATACGGGACAGGCCGGGCCAGGGACAGGACGTGCCAGATACGGGACAGGCCAGATATGGAACGGGCCAGATACTGGACGGGATGGGCCAGATACGGGATGAGACGGGCCAGACCTGGGCCAGAGACAGGAAGGGATGGGCCAGAGACAGGACAGGACGGGCCAGAGATGGGACGTGCAAGAGACAGGACTGAACAGGCCAGAGATAGCACCGAACGGGCCAGAGACAGGACGGGACAGGCCAGCGACAGGACGAGATGGGAAGGGACTGGCCAGATACAGGAAGGGACAGGCCAGATACGGGACAGGACAGGCCAGATGCGGGACGGGCCAGATACGAGACGGGACGCGCCAGATATAGGACGGGACAAGGCAGAGATAGGATGGGACGGGCCAGAAACAGGACGGGACGAGCTAAACATTATGGGACGGGAAGTAGACAGGACGGGATGGGCCAGAGACGGTACGCGACGGGCCAGATACAGGACAGGACGAGCCAGAGATAGTACGGGACTGGCCAGAAACAGGACAGGACAAGCTATACATTATGGGACGGGCCATAGACAGGACGGGCCAGATTCAGGACGGGACGGGCCAGATACACGACGGGACCGACCAGATACAGGACGGGATGGGCCATAGACAGGACGGAATGTGCTAGAGACATTACGGGACAGGCCATAGACAGGACGGGTCGGGCCATAGACAGGATGGGACGGGCCAGATACATGACGGGATGGGCCAGAAACGTGACGAGCCAGATATGGGATGGTATGGGCCAGCTATTGGACAGCCCAGATAAATGACGGGACGGGCCAGATACAGGACGGGACAGGCCAGATACGGGATGGGCCAGATACAGGACAGGCCAGAGACAGGACCGGACGGGCCAGAGACAGATGGGACCGGACGGGCCAAAGACAAGATGAGACTGGCCGAAGATAGGACTGACCGAGGCGTGCCAGAGACAGGACGGGACTGGCTAGAGACGGGGCGACCAGATACAGGACGGGGCGGTCCAGATACAGGACGGTCCAGGGACGGGACTGGCCAGAGCAGGATGGGACTGGCCAGAGGCAGGACAGGACCGATCGGGCCAGAGACAGGACAGGACGGGCAAGAGACAGGATTGGACAGACCAGAGATAGCACCGGTCGGGCCAGAGACAGGACGGACGAGGCCAGAGACAGGATGGGACCGACCAGATACAGGTCGGGACGGGCCAGATACAGGAATGGACGGGCCAGATACGGGACGGGCCAGATTCAAGACAGGATGGGCCAGAGACAGGACAGGATGGGACGGGCCACATACAGGAAGGGACGGGCCAGATACGGGAAGGGCCAGATTCAGGATGGGACGGGCCAGATTCAGGACGGGACCGACCAGATACAGGACGGGATCAGCCAGAGACAGGACGGAATGTGCTAGAGACATGGGATAGGCCATACACAGGACGGGTCAGGCCAGAGACAGGATGGGACGGGCCAGATATATGACGGGATGGGCCAGAAACGTGACGAGCCAGATATGGGACGGTATGGGCCAGATATGGGACAGCCCACATACATGACGGGACGGGCCAGATACAGGACGGTACGGACTAGATACGGGACGGGACGGGCCAAATACGGGACGGGTCAGATGCGGGACGGGCCAGATACGGGACAGGCCAGATACAGGACGGGCCAGATACGGGACAGGCCGGGCCAGGGACAGGACGTGCCAGATACGGGACAGGCCAGATATGGAACGGGCCAGATACTGGACGGGATGGGCCAGATACAGGGCGGGCCAGATACAGGACGAGACGGACCAGAACTGCGCCAGAGACAGGAAGGGATGGGCCAGAGACAGGACAGGACGGGCCAAATACTAGACGGGACGGGCCAGAAACGGGACGGACAAGAGACAGGATTATACAGGCCAGAGATAGCACCGGACGGGCCAGAGACAGGACGGGACAGGCCAGAGACAGGACGAGATGGGAAAGGACTGGCCAGATACAGGAAGGGACAGGCCATATACGGGACAGGACAGGCCAAATGCGGGATGGGCCAGATACGAGACGGGACGGGCCAGAAACAGGACGGGACGAGCTATACATTATGGGACGGGAAATAGACAGGACGGGACGGGCCATAGACGGTACTCGACGGGCCAGATACAGGACAAGACGAGCCAGAGACAGTACGGGACGGGCCAGAAACAGGACGGGACAAGCTATACATTATGGGACGGGCCATAGACAGGACGGGACGGGCCAGAGACAAGACAGAACGGGCCAAATAGTGCGCAGCCTGCATTGGTGGGTAAGTCGGCGGTGTTGCATGATGTGAGATGGGAAGCCATGCCAGCACGCTGCCTTGGATGTTAAAATTAAATAGTGTTGGTCAGGCGTAGAGAAAATGGAAGTTTTTCAAATAAATATTACAACTATTGTTTAATAGGCAAACATCACATGTAGAGTTTGCATGATTTACCTTCCTAGTACTTAGAAGCAAATTGTTTGAAGATTAGTTCTACCTAAATGGCAGAAAATGCACCTATCTTGGTGATGGATAGGACAGCTTGAGGGGATATGGAGGAGGCTGTTTTTTGATAGGTGTCATTTACACATTTTGCTAATAATTTATGGAAAGTATCATATTTTTCTAACTATTGAACTCACCTTAATTTAAGACACACCCCAGGTTAAATTTCCTGGACGTGTAAATTTGTGGAGGATTTGATAATACTACCTTTAATGGGATGGGCCAGATCCAGGACGGGACAGGCCAGATACGTGACGGGATGGGCCAGATGCAGGACAGGCCAGAGACAGGACGGACGGGACGTGCCTGAGAAAGGACGGGACTGGCCAGAGACGGGGCAACCAGATACAGGACGGGACGGTCTAGATACAGGACGGGCCAGGGACGGGATGGACCAGAGCAGGACGCGACTGGCCAGAGGCAGGACAGGACCAGTCAGGCCAGAGACAGGATGGGACGGGCCAGATACTAGAAGAGACGGGCCAGATACGGGACCGGCCAAATTCAAGACGGGATGGGCCAGAGATAGGACGTGATGGGACGGGCCAGATACAGAAAGGGATGGGTCAGAGACAGGACAGAATGTGCTAGAGACATTAAGGGACAGGACATAGACAGGACGGGTCGGGCCAGAGACAGGATGGGTCGGGCTAGAGACAGGATGGGACGGGCCAGATACATGACGGGATGGGCCAGAAACGTGACGAGCCAGATATGGGACGGTATGGGCCAGATATGGGACAGCCCAGATACATGACGGGACGGGCCAGATTTAGGATGGTACGGACCAGATACGGGACGGGACGGGCCAGATACGGGACGGGTCAGATGCGGGATGGGCCAGATACGGGTCAGGCCAGATACAGGACGGGCTAGATACGGGACAGGCCGGGCAGGGACAGGACGTGCCAGACACGGGACTGTCCAGATATGAAACGGGCCAGATACTGGACGGGATGGGCCAGATGCAGGGCGGACCAAATACGGGACGAGACGGGCCAGAACTGGGCCAAACACAGGAAGGGATGGGCCAGAGACGGGGCGGGCCAAAGACTGGACGGGACGGGCCAGAGAAGGGACGGGCAAGAGACTGGATTGGACAGGCCAGAAATAGCAACGGACCGGCCAGAGACAGGACGGGACAGGCCAGAGACAGGACGACATGGGAAGGGACTGGCCAGATACAGGAAGGGACAGGCCAGATACGCGACAGGACAGGCCAGATGCGGAACGGGCCACATACGAGACGGGACGGGCCAGATATATGACGGGATGACGCAGAGATAGGATGGGACGGGCCAGAAATAGGACGGGGCAAGCTATACATTATGGGACGGGAAATAGACAGGACGGGACGGACCAGAGAGGGTACGTGACGGGCCAGATACAGGACAGGACGAGCCAGAGAAAGTACGGGACGGGCCAGAAACAGTTCGGGACAAGCTATACATTATGGGACGGGCCATAGACAGGACTGGACGGGCCAGAGACAAGACGGAACGGGACAGATACAGGACAGGACGAGCCAGAGACAGTACTGGACGAGCCAGAAACAGGACATTATGGGACGGGCCATAGACATGACAAGACGGGCCAGAGAGAAGACGGAACGGGACAGATACAGGAAAAGACGGGCCAAAGACAGGACGGAATGGCCCAGATACAGTATGGGACAGGCCAGATACAGAAAGGTATGGGCCAAATAGTGCACAGCCTGCATTGGTGGGTAAGTTGGCGGTCTTGCATGGTGTGAGATGGGAAGCCATGCCAGCACGCCGCCATGGATGTTACAATTAAGTAGTGTAGGTCAGGCGTAGAGAAAATGGAGGTTTTTCAAATAAATATTACAACTATTGTTTAATAGGCAAACATCACATGTAGAGTTTGCGTGATATACCTTCCTAGTACTTTATCTAAATTAGAAGCAAATTGAAGATTACTTCTACCTAAATGACAGAAAATGCACCTATCTTGGTGATGGATAGGACAGCTTGAGGGGATATGGAGGAGGTTGTTTTTTTGATAGGTGTCATTTAAACATTTTGCTAATAATTTATGGAAAGTATCATATTTTTCTAACTATTGAACTCACCTTAATTTAAAACACACCCCAGGTTAAAGTTCCTTTATGTGTAAATTTGTGGAGGATTTGATAATACTACCTTTAATGGGATGGGCCAGATACAGGACGGGACAGGCCAGATACGGAATGGGCCAGATACAGGACGGGCCAGAGACAGGACCGGACGGATCACGCCAGAGACATGACGAGACGGGCCAGAGACAGGACGGGACAGGCCAAAGACAGGATGAGACTGGCCGGAGATAGGACGGACCGAGGCGTACCAGAGACAGGACGGGACGGGCTAGAGACGGGGCGACAGATACTGCACGGGACGGTCCAGATACAGGACAGTCCAGGGACAGGACGGGCCAGAGCAAGACGGGACTGGTCAGAGGCAGGACAGGACCGATCAGGCCAGAGACAGGACGGGACGGGCAAGAGAGAGGACGGGACGGGCCAAAGAGAGGACGGGATGGACAAGAGATGGGATGGGCAAGAGACAGGATTGGACAGGCCAGAGATAGCACCGAATGGGCCAGAGACATGACGGGACAGGCCAGAGACAGGACGGGACGGGCCAGAGACAGGACTAGATGGGAAGGGACAGGCCAGATATGGGACAGGACAGGCCAGATGCGGGACGGGCCAGATACGAGATGGGACGGGCCAGATACAGGACGGGACGAGCCAGAGATAGGACGGGACGGGCCAGAAACAGGACTTCACGAGCTATACATTATGGGACGGGAAATAGGATGGGACGTGCCAGAGACGGTACAGGATGCGCCAGATACAGGACAGGACTAGCCAGTGACAGGACGGGACGGGCCAGAAACAGGACGGGACAAGCTATACATTATGGGACCGTCCAGAGACCGGACGGGACGGTCCAGATACACGATAAGACGGGCCAGAGACAGGACAGGATGGCCCAGATACAGTACGGGACAGGCCACATACCGGACGGTCCGGGCCAAAAATGAGACGGGCCAGATACAGGACGACATGGGCCAGATACGGGACGGGCCAGATAGGGACTGGTTGGGTCACATACAGGACAGGACGTGCCAGAGACGGGAAGGGACGAGGCGGGCCAGATACGGGATGAGATGGGCCAGATAAGGGACAGCCAGATACGGGACGGGATGGTCAGATACGGGACTAAACGGGTCAGATATGGGACTGGACGGACCAGATACGGGACGGGGCGGGTTGGACATTACAGGACAGGACATAGACAGAATGGGAGGGGTCAGGTACAGGCTGAGACTGGCCAGAGACAGGACGGGACGGGCCAGAGACGGGACGGGCTAGAGATGGGACGGGTCAGATACAGGACTGGGGACACATTAGGAATGCGTGCACTGATCCTTTAAGAATCAGGAAGTGCTGCCGCTGCCGCCCTCAGCAAGCAACTAAGACACATGCACACAGCCAGCATAGGAACATAGTGCGCAGCCTGCATTGGTGGGTAAGTCGGCGGTCTTGCATGGTGTGAGATGGGAAGCCATGCCAGCTCACCGCCAGGGATGTTAAAATTAAGTAGTGTAGGTCAGGTGTAGAGAAAATGGAAGTTTTGCAAATAAATATTACAACTATTATTTAATAGGCAAACATCACATGTAGAGTTTGCATGATATACTTTCCTGGTACTTTATCTAAATTAGAAGCAAATTGTTTGAAGATTACTTCTACCTAAATGGCAGAAAATGCACCTATCTTGGTGATGGATAGGACAGCTTGAGGGGATATGGAGGAGGCTGTTTTTGATAGGTGTAATTTAAACATTTTGCTAATAATTTATGGAAAGAATCATATTTTTCTAACTATTGAACTCACCTTAATTTAAAACACACCCCAGGTTAAATTTCCTGGAGGTGTAAATTTGTGGAGGATTTGATAATACTACCTTTAATGGGATTTTAATGGGATGGGCCAGATACAGGACGGGACAGGAAAGATACGGGATGGGCCAGACACAGGACCGGCCAGATACAGGACGGGCCAGAGACAGGACCGGACGGGACACGCCAGAGACAGGACGAAACGGGCTAGAGACAGGACGGGACGGACCAAATACAAGATGAGACTGGCCGGAGATAGCACGGACCGAGGCGTGCCAGAGACAGAACCGGACGGGCTAAAGACGGGGCGACCAGATACAGGATGGGACGGTCCAGATACAGGACGGTCCAGGGACGGGACGGGCCAGAGCAGAATGGGACTGGCCAAAGGCAGGACAGGACAGGTCGGGCCAGAGACAGGACGAGACGGGCAAGAGAGATGACGGGACAGGCCAAAGAGAGGATGGGACAGGCCAGAGACAGGACGAGACGGGCCAAATACAGGACGGGACGGACCAGAGATGGGACGGGCAAGAGACAGGATTGGACAGGCCAGAGATAGCACCGGACGGGCCATACCATAGACAGGACGGGGCAGGCCAGAGACAGGACGAGATGGGAAGGGACTGGCCAGATACAGGAAGGGACAGGCCAGGGACAGGACAGGCCAGATGCGGGACGGGCCAGATACGAGATGGGACGGGCCAGATACAGGACGGGACGAGCCAGAGATAGGACGGGACGGGCCAGAAACAGGACTGGACGAGCTATACATTATGGGACGGGATATAGACAGGATGGGACGGGCCAGAGACGGAACGGGACGTGCCAGATACAGGACAGGATGAGCCAGAGACAGGACGGGACGGGCCAGAAACAGGACGGGACAAGCTATACTTTATGGGACGGGCCGGAGACCGGACGGGACGGTCCAGATACAGGAAAAGACAGGCCAGAGACTGGACGGGATGGCCCAGATACAGTACGGGACAGGCCAGATACAGGCTGGTACGGGCAAAATATGGGACGGGCCAGATACAGGACGACATGGGCCAGATACGGGACGGGCCAGATATGGGACAGGACAGGCTAGATATGGGATGAGCCATGGACAGGATGGGATGGGCCAGATACGAGATGGCCAGATAAGGGACGGGCCAGATACTGAATGGGCCTGGCCACATACGGGACGGGCCAGATAGGGACTGGTTGGGTCAGATACGGGACAGGAAGTGCCAGAGACGGGAAAGGATGAGGCGGGCCAGATACGTGATGAGATGGGCCAGATAAGGGATAGCCAGATACGGGACGGATGGTCAAATACGGGACCAAACGGGTCAGATATGGGACTGGACGGACCAGATACGGGACGGGGCGGGTTAGACATTACAGGACGGGCCATAGACAGGATGGAAGGGGCCAGGGACAGGCTGGGATGGGCCAGAGACAGGACGGGACGGGCCAGAGACGGGACGGGCCAGAGACGGGACGGGTCAGATATAGAACTGTAGAGTTTGCATGATATACCTTCCTAGTACTTTATCTAAATTAGAAGCAAATTGTTTGAAGATTACTTCTGCCTAAATGGCAGAAAAT
The DNA here is from genome assembly GCF_046119375.1 of Phyllobates terribilis. NCBI lineage: Eukaryota > Metazoa > Chordata > Amphibia > Anura > Dendrobatidae > Phyllobates > Phyllobates terribilis. The sequence goes on from NW_027363395.1 coordinate 302,021, forward strand.
GCACCTATCTTGGTGATGGATAGGACAGCTTGAGGGGATATGGAGGAGGCTGTTTTTTGATAGGTGTCATTTAAACATTTTGCTAATAATTTATAGAAAGTATCATATTTTTCTAACTATTGAGCTCACCTTAATTTAATGCACAGAGGACGGCACGGGCCAAAGACCGGATGGGACGGGCCAGAGACCGGATGGGGCGGGCCAGAGACCGGATGGGGCGGGCCAGAGACCGGATGGGACGGGACATATACAGGACGGGACGGGCCAGAGACGAGGCGGGCCAGATACAGGATGGGCCAGGGACGGGCCACTGCAGTACCGGACGAGTCAGAGGCAGGACAGGACGGGACGGGCCAGAAACAGTACGAGATGGGCCAGAGACAGGACGAGCCAGAGATAGGACAGGACGGGCCAGATACGGGATGGTATGGGCCAGAAATGGGATGGTACGGACCAGATACATGACGGGACGGGACAGATACAGGACAAGACGGACCAGATACGGAACAGGACGGGCCAGATACGGGACGAGCCAGATACGGGACAGGCCAGATACGGGACGGGGCAGATAGGGGACGGGGCAGATAGGGGACGGTACAGATACGGGACGGTCCAGAGATACAGGACGGGCCAGAGACAGGAATAGGACGGGCCATAGACAGGACGGGATGGGCCAGAGACGGGACGGGTCAGACACAGGACTGGGGACACATTAGGAATGCGTGCACTGTTCCTTTAAGGATCAGGAAGTGCTGCCGCTGTCGCCCTCAACAAGCAGCCAAGACACATGCACACAGCCAGCAGAGGAACACAGTGTGCAGCCTGGATTGGTGGGTAAGTCGGCGGTCTTGCATGGTGTGAGATGGGAAGCCATGCCAGCACGCCGCCATGGATGTTACAATTAAGTAGTGTAGGTCAGGTGTAGAGAAAATGGAAGTTTTGCAAATAAATATTACAACTGTTGTTTAATAGGCAAACATCACATGTAGAGTTTGCATGATATACCTTCCTGGTACTTTATGTAAATTAGAACAAATTGTTTGAAGATTACTTCTACCTAAATGGCAGAAAATGCACCTATCTTGGTGATGGATAGGACAGCTTGAGGGGATATGGAGGAGGCTGTTTTTTTGATAGGTGTCATTTAAACATTTTGCTAATAATTTATAGAAAGTATCATATTTTTCTAACGATTGAGCTCACCTTAATTTAAAGTACAGAGGACGGCACGGACCAAAGACCGGATGGGGCGGGCCAGAGACCGGATGGGGCGGGCCAGAGACCGAATGGGGCAGGCCAGAGACAGGACGGGACATATACAGGACGGGACGGGCCAGAGACGACGCGGGCCAGATACAGGATGGGCCAGGGACGGGCCACTGCAGTACCGGACGGGTCAGAGGCAGGACAGGACGGGTCCAGCCAGAGATAGGACTGGACGGGCCAGATACGGGATGGTACGGTCCAGAAATGGGATGGTACGGGCCAGATACAAGACGGGACGGGCCAGATACAGGATGAGACGGACCAGATACGGAACAGGACGGGCCAGATACGGGACGAGCCAGATACGGGACAGGGCAGATATGGGACGGGGCAGATACGGGACGGTACAGATACGGGACGGTCCAGAGATACAGGACCGGCCAGAGACAGGAATAGGACGGGCCATAGACAGGACGGGAGGGGTCAGATACAGGACTGGGGACACATTAGGAATGCGTGCACTGTTCCTTTAAGAATCAGGAAGTGCTGCCGCTGTCGCCCTCAACAAGCAGCCAAGACACATGCACACAGCCAGCAGAGGAACACAGTGTGCAGCCTGGATTGGTGGGTAAGTCGGCGGTCTTGCATGGTGTGAGATGGGAAGCCATGCCAGCACGCCGCCAGGGATGTTACAATTAAATAGTGTAGGACAGGCATAGAGAAAATGGAAGTTTTGCAAATAAATATTACAACTATTGTTTAATAGGCAAACATCACATGTAGAGTTTGCATGATATACCTTCCTAGTACTTTATCTAAATTAGAAGCAAATTGTTTGAAGATTACTTCTACCTAAATGGCAGAAAATGCACCTATCTTGGTGATGGATAGGACAGCTTGAGGGGATATGGAGGAGGCTGTTTTTTGATAGGTGTCATTTAAACATTTTGCTAATAATTTATAGAAAGTATCATACTTTTCTAACTATTGAGCTCACCTTAATTTAAAGCACAGAGGACGGCACGGGCCAAAACCAGATGGAACGGGCCAAAGACCGGATGGGATGGGCCAAAGACCGGATGGGACGGGCCAAAGACCGGATGGGACGGGCCAGAGACAGGACGGGGCGGGGCGGGCCAGAGACAGGACGGGACATATACAGGACGGGATGGGCCAGATACAGGATGGGCCAGGGACGGGCCACTGCAGTACCAGACGGGTCTGAGGCAGGACAGGACGGGTCGGGCCAGAGACAGGATGGGACGGGACAGAGATAGGACAAGACGGGCCAGAGACAGAACGAGATGGGCCAGAGACAGGACGAGCCGGAGATAGGACAGGATGGGCCAGAGAAAGGACGGGACTGGCTAGAAACAGGAAGGGACGGGCCAGATACGGGACGGGCCAGATACAGGACGGGACAGGCGAGAGACAGGATGGGATGGGGCAGATATGGGTCGGGAGAGGCCAGATATGTGACGGGACCCGACAGGATAGACACGGGACGGTACAAGCCAGATACGCGACGGGCCAGATACAAGATGGGACTAGATGGGCCAGATACAGGATGGTACGGAACGGGCCAGATACAGGAGGGGACGGTCCGAGTACAGGATGGGACAGGCCAGATAGAGAACTGCACGGGATGGGCCAGAGACAGGACGGGACGGGCCAGAGATAGGATGGGACAGGCCAGATACGGGACGGGACAGGAAAGATACGGAACAGGACGGGCCAGATACGAGATGGTACGGGCCAGATACAGGACGGTACGGGCCAGATACAGAACTGTATGGGACGGGCCAGAGACAGGAGGGGATGGGCCAGTTACAGGATGGGACGGGCCAGATACGGAACTGCACGGTACGGACCAGAGACAGGACTGGACGGGTCAGAGACAGGATGGGATAGGCCAGATACGGGATGGGGCAGGCCAGATACGGGACAAGACGGGCCAGATACAGGATGGTACGGGCCAGATATGGGACGGTATGGGCCAGATACATGACGGGACGGGCCAGATACAGGACGAGACAGACCAGATACAGAACAGGACGGGCCAGATACGGGACAAGCCAGATACGGGACAGGTCATATATGGGATGGGGCAGATATGGGACGGTACAGATACGGGACGTGCCAGCGACAGGACGGGCCAGATACTGGACGGGATGGGCTAGATACGGGGCGGGCCAGATACGGGACGATACTAGCCAGAGACAGGATGGGACTGGCTAGAGACAGGATGGGATGAGCCAAAGACAGGACGGGTCAGAGACAGGATGGGACGAGCCAAAGACAGGACGGGAGGGGCCAGACATAGGACTGGACAGGCCAGAGACAGAACGGCACGGGCAAGACACAGGACTGGACAGGCCAGAGACAGGACAGGACGGGCCAGATACAGGATGGGACTGGCTAGATACGGGACAGGACCGGCCAGATACTGGACAGGTCAGATACGGGACGGGATGGGCCAGATTCAGGACGGGACGAGATGGGCCAGATACAAGACGGGACGGGACGGGTCAGATACAGGACGGGACGGGCTAGATACGGAACGGGCCAAATACAGGACGGAACGGGCCAGAGACAGGATGGGCGGGCTTGACATTACGGGCCGGGCCATAGACAGAATGGGACGGGCCAGATACAGGACGGTACTGCCCAGATATGGGACGGAACGGGCCAGATACGCGATGGGACGGGCCAGATACGGGATGGGCCAGATACGGGACGGTCCAGATATGAGACGGGCCAGATATGGGACAGGACGGGCCAGATACGACATGAGCCAGGGATGGGAAAGGACAGAAACTGAACGGGATGTGCCATTTATGGTGATGGGCCAGATACGTGACACGCTGGGCCATATACGGGACGGGCCAGATACGGGACTGGTTGGGCCATATACGGGATAGGACGGGCTAGATAGTGAAGGGACGAGACGTGCCAGATAAGAGATGGGCCAGATACGGGACTGGACTGGCCAGATATGGGACTGGACTGGCCAGATACGGGACTTGTCGGGTCAGATATGGGACTAAGCAGGCCAGATATGGGACATATGGGCTAGACATTACAGGACGGGCCATAGACAGGAGGGGAGGGGCCAGGGACAGCACGGGACGGGCCAGAGACAGGTCAGGACGGGATGAGCCAAAGACGGGATGGGCCAGATACAGGACTGGGGACACATTAGGAATGCGTACACTGTTCCTTTAAGAAGAAGGAAGTGCTGCCACTGTCGCCCTCAACAAGCAGCCAAGACACATGAACCCAGCCAGTTGAGGAACACAGTGCGCAGCCTGGATTGGTGGGTAATTCGGTGGTCTTACATGGTGTGAGATGGGAAGCCATGCCAGCACGCCTCCAGGGATGTTACAATTAGGTAGTGTAGCACAGGCATAAAGAAAATGAAAGTTTTGCAAATAAATATTACAACTATTGTTTAATATGCAAACATCACATGTATCGTTTGCATGATATACCTTCCTGGTACTTTATCTAAATTAGAAGCAAATTGTTTGAAGATTACTTCTACCTAAATGGCAGAAAATGCACCTATCTTGGTGATGGATAGGACAGCTTGAGGGGATATGAAGGAGGCTGTTTTTTTGATAGGTGTCATTTAAACATTTTGCTAATAATTTATGGAAAGTATAATATTTTTCTAACTATTGAGCTCACCTTAATTTAAACCACACAGGACGGGACGGGCCAGAGACAGGTTGGGACAGGCCAATTATCGGATGGGACTGGCCAGAGACAGGACGGGATGGGGCTGGCCAGAAACAAGACAGGATGGGCCAGATACATGACGGGGCAAGCCAGATACAGGATGGTCCAGATACAGGATGGGCCAGGGACGGGCCAGAGCAGTGCCGGACGGGCCACAGGCAGGACAGGACGTGTCGGGCCAGAGACAGGACCGGACGGGCCAGAGACATGACAAGATGAGCTTGAGACAGGACGGGACGGGCCAGAGACAGGACGAGCCGGAGATAGGACAGGACGGGCCAGAGACAGGACGGGACTGGCTAGTTACAGGAAGGGACAGGCCAGATACGGGACGGGCCAGATATAGGACGGGATGGGCCAGAGACAGGATGGGACGGGTCAGAGACAGGATGGAACAGGCCAGATATGGGACGGGACAGGCCATATGCGTGACGGGACAGGCCAGATACGTGACGGGACAGGACAGGACAGATATAGGACTGTACAAACCAGATACAGGACGGGCCAGATACAGGACGGGATGAGATGGGCCAGATACAGGATGGTACGAAACGGGCCAGATACAGGATGCTACGGGCCAGATACAGGAGGGGACAGGCCGGGTACAGGATGGGACGGGCCAGATACAGAACTGCACAGGACGGGCCAGAGACAGGACGGGACAGGCCAGAGACAGGATGGGACAGGCCTGATATGTGATGGGACAGGCCAGATACGGGACAGGATGGACCAGATACGGGATGGTACAGGCTAGATACGGGCCAGATATGGGACGGTTCGGGGCAGATATGGGACGGGCCAGATACATGACGGGACGGGCCAGATACATGACGGGACGGGCAAGATACAGGACGAGACGGACCAGATACGAAACAGGACGGGCCAGATACGGGACGAGCCAGATACGGGACAGGGCAGATACGGAACGGAGCAGATATGGGACGGTACAGATACGGGACGGGCCAGATACTAGACAGGATGGGCCAGATACGGGACGATACTGGCCAGAGACAGGACGGGACGGGCTAGAGACAGGACGGGATGAGCCAAAGACAGGACGGGCCAGAGACAGGAAGGGCCAAAGACAGGACGGGAGGGACCAGAGACAGGACTGGACAGGCCAGAGACAGGACTGGACGGGCCAGAGACAGGACTGGATAGGCCAGAGACAGGATGGGACAGGCCAGATACAGGACGAGACTGGGAGGGACTGGCCAGATATGGGACAGGACAGGCCAGATACGGGACAGGACGGGCCAGATATGGGAGCCCTCAACAAGCAGCCAAGACACATGCACACAGCCAGCAGAAGAAGGCAGTGTTCAGCCTGGCTTGGTGGGTAAGTCGGCGGTCTTGCATGGTGTAAGATGGGAAGCCATGCCAGCACGCCGCCAGGGATGTTACAATTAAGTAGGACGGGTCGGGTCGGGCCAGAGACAGGACAAGACGGGCCTGAGACAGGACAGGACTGGCCAGAGACAGGATGGGACGGGCTAGATACAGGAAGGGACGGGCCAGATACAGGACGGGACGGGCCAGATACAGGACGGGACGGGCCAGAGACAGGATGGGACGGGTCAGAGATAGAATGGGACGGGCCAGATACGGGACAGGCCAGATACAAGACTGGCCAGATACAGGACGGGCCAGATACGGGACAGGCCAGATACGAGACTGGCCAGATAGGGGACGGGCCAGATACGGGACAGGCTGGGCCAAATACAGAACGGGACAGGCCAGATACGGGATGGGCCTGATACAGGACGGGACGGGCCAGATACGGGATGGGCCAGACACGGGATGGGCCAAACACGGGACAGGACCTGGCAACTCAGCAGTTGCACAGATCACGCTGAAGGATAGTGTTGCTCAGGCACCTTCCAATGGGTGGAGGTGGTTTAAGTATCCAGTGTCTCATAGCAATAGTCTGGGGACGCATTAGGAATGCGTGCACTGTTCCTTTAAGAATCAGGATGTGCTGCCGCCCTCAACAAGCAGCCAAGACACATGCACACAGCCAGCAGAGGAACACAGTGCGCAGCCTGGATTGATGGGTAAGTCGGCGGTCTTACATGGTGGGAGATGGGAAGCCATGCCAGCACGCCGCCAGGGATGTTACAATTAAGTAGTGTAGGTCAGGCATAGAGAAAATGGAAGTTTTGCAAATAAATATTACAACTATTATTTAATAGGCAAACATCACATGTAGAGTTTGCATGATATACCTTCCTAGTACTTTATCTAAATTAGAAGCAAATTGTTTGAAGATTTTGAAGATTACTTCTACCTAAATGGCAAAAAATACATCTATCTTGGTGATGGATAGGACAGCTTGAGGGGATATGGAGGAGGCTGTTTTTTTGATAGGTGCATTTTAAACATTTTGCTAATAATTTATGGAAAGTATCATATTTTTCTAACTATTGAACTCACCTTAATTTAAAACACACCCCAGGTTAAATTTCCTGGAGGTGTAAATTTGTGGAGGATTTGATAATACTACCTTTAATGCTGTAAGGTAGAATAGAGTGGATAGAGATCTAATGTTAGTGCTTCTCTGCGACATGTATATTATACTCCTATACATTTGCAGCAGGCAATTTATGTCTTTTATACAGCACATACATACACTGTGTTCCAAATTATTATGCAAATAATATTTTCTCAGATTTTCCCAAATTACCTATATGAATTGTAGTCATTGTAATTTTCCAGTCAAATAACTATTAGAGTACAATTGAAAGGTTTTTGTACAAACTGCCTATGATAACAGTATATTTTAAAAAAAATAAAACACTCAAACTGCACTCAAAATGCATGTTCCAAATTATTATGCACAGCAGAGCTTCCAACCTTTTTATTTTATATGTCCTTACATTTAGTTGGGGATTATCTAAATATATGAGTTCACTTGTTCTTTTTTATTGTGGAATTTAAGTGTATTATTGTTTAATTTTTGTATGTTGTTGTAAAGTTTTGTTATATATTTTTTGTCTTGTTGGTCTACTCTTTTTTTATGTTAATGAGAATTATGTCATTTCCGTGGATCTGTGTATAAATGTCTTGACTGAATGTATTTAACCACAATTGAAAAAAGCCTTGGACAGGCTGAAACGTCTTGTATGAGTTGTGGAATAAATCAACTGATTATCAACACGTGAGTGCCGGGATTTTCTTTTTCTACAGACATTGTTTTCCACGTGCACCACCCTAGCTATACAGAGTGCCGACTATTCCTTTTCTGTTGCTTACATGTGAACTGCCTCCCGCCATCATAGACACTCCTTTTGATGATGCTCCAGAGGTTCTCAATGGGGTTGAGGTCAGGGGAGCATGGGGGCCACACCATAAGTTTGTCCCCTTTTATGCCCACAGCAGCCAGAGATGCAGATGTGTTATGTGCAGCATGAGTCTGGGCATTATCATGCACGAAAATGATCTTGCTGCGGAATGCACGGTTCTTCTTCTTGAACCATGGCAGGAAGTGCTGTTTGAGAAACTCAACATACATTATGGAGTTCATCTTTACCCCTTCAGGGATTCTAAAAGGACCGACAATCTCTCTCCCCATGATTCCAGCCCAAAACATTACTCCACCTCCTCCTTGTTGGCGCCGTAGCCGTGTTTGCATGGGGTGTCCATCAACCAGCCATCCTCCACTCCATCCATCTGGACCATCGAGATCATTTCATGCATGATAATGCCCCGTCTCATGCTGCACATGACACATCTGCATCTCTGGCTGCTGTGGGCATAAGAGGGGACAAACTTATGGTGTGGCCCCCATGCTCCCCTGACCTCAACCCCATTGAGAACCTCTGGAGCATCATCAAAATGAGTGTCTATGATGGCGGGAGGCAGTTCACATCTAAGCAACAGCTCTGGGAGGGTATTCTGTCCTCATGCAAAACAATTGAAGCAGAAACCATCCAAAACCTGACAAATTCAATGAATGAGAGAGTTCAGAAGCTCCTTTCGAACAAGGGGTCCTATGTGCAAATGTTACATCACCTAGAATAAAGTTTTGAGTTGAAAACTGTTTGATTTCAGTTTGTAATAACCTGCTAATGCTTATAATTTCAAAAATGACCATTTTTTTGTTCTTTATTAAAATGAAAAGGTTGGAAGCTCTGCTGTGCATAATAATTTGGAACATGCATTTTGAGTGCAGTTTGAGTGTTTTATTTTTTTTTTTAATATACTGTTATCATAGGCAGTTTGTACAAAAACCTTTCAATTGTACTCTAATAGTTATTTGACTGGAAAATTACAATGACTGCAATTCATATAGGTAATTTGGGAAAATCTGAGACAATATTATTTGTATAATAATTTGGAACACAGTGTAATCACATCACTGCTGAATGCACAGTACAATGCACATTAAGCTCTGCTATGCATGCACACTGCTCTGCTCCATACATATGTAACACAGGTGCTGGAATGCAACGCACAGAGACACAAAATGGGAACAGTTAGGGATATATATAAAACCACTTTATACAAGTATTATGCAAGGGGGTTAGTAACAGGGATAATGAACAGCAAATTGGAATAACAATGAGAAACAGCTTCAGTGAATAATGGTAAAGTTCTTTGCAAAAGTGTGATGCATCCAGTCGTGGGAGTCACCACGTGAGTTTCTCTTTGTATGGCCGTAGCGGGGGGGTCACCGGTTATTCCCGCTAGGCCGCAAGTCTCTTCCGGATAAAGTCTATCAGATCCCTTTTAGCCTCCCACACACCAACCAGCCCCCTCCCAACCTGAAATCCTAATCGCAACTGTCCCTGGTACCGTGAGTGGAAATTGGAAGTGACGGCCCTGTTCACTTGCGCGATTCCTCCGCTGCTGCTGGCGCGTCTCTCCTGTCACAGTCCTCTCTCAGCTCTTCTCAGCTTGACCGTCGACGGTAGTCTCTCAGGCTTGGGGTAAGGGGATCCAGACCTCGGCTATTGACAGACGGCATCAGTTCCCAGGAATTTACTCTGTGTGGGACGCAGGCCCTGACTCTGGGCCACACATGGAGGGATCAGGTCGCTTCTGTGGGGAGTCCAGAACTTCTCAGGCTGCGTCTGACTCTGATGCAGCACAGGCCTCTGGCTGGGGCCTGCCGCGCTGGCATCTGTAGTCCCTCTGGAACACATCTGTTCCACTCTGCAGCCTGGCGCCAAATCTCCCTGTGTCTTGGCACGCTGGGCTTTTATATCCAGGAAATCCATCCTGGAGGTCACCTGATCAGGTGCAGCATCTGAATCTCTTCCCCCTCCAACTCTTCTGGCATAACTTGGTTCCGCTTTATTTCGTCTGGTCAGCAGATGGCAACCTTTCCTCATCTCTGGCACATCCTGCAAGAATCCTCCTTTATTGCACTCTACTACATTCCTCCCACCTCTTTGCTTGCCAGTCCTCGGGCAAGTGGACTTCTTGCTGGGTTGACGTCTCCTTCCAGGCAGCACAAGTTGAGACAAGAGTTGAGCACACTCTTCTGTTTTCTGTTGAATCTGAGACCATATAAACTCCTCTTGGGCAAACCGGTTATTGGGAATTCCGGCATTAGCCCGCCCAGTCTGGCGGAGCTGCTCTTGCAGAGGTGATTCTGGAGGTCCTGAATAATCAATCACTGGGGACTGCAAATCGCCTCCCGATTCATTCTCTGCCCCACTTGAGGATGACACTGGCAACTCTGACAGACTCAACAGTACTGTAGCCCATCCTTCTTCATCCCCCAAGACCCCTGTTTGTGGTGCCTCAGCAACCTCAGTTGGAGATTCAGTCCCATGACAGTCCTCCACTTTGGAAGAGCAGGGCCGCAGCATGTTACGGTGAAACACCCTAGATGTCGTGGTGTCATTCCCTTTGGGTCGGACCTCGTAGACCGGGTTATCTGGGTGGACCTTCTTCACCACTCGATAAGGTATCGCCTCCCAACGGTGACCCAGTTTACTTCCGAGCTGCTTGGCTCGCAATAGCTCACGGTCTCCTGACTGGAGTGGTCCACCCAAGGTCAGGGGCCGACTTGAATGTTCCACTTCCCCGTACTTCTATTCAACCAACCTCCTCAAAGTGTGAAGTCGGCATCGGTGCACCCGAATCCAGGTACTTGGGCTGCTGCCCGGGCAGGGGTCTTCTGCTTCTAGCTCCAGTTCGGTGATTTATCATCCATTCCTCCCAAACAGCGACATGTAAGGGGTGTAGCCAGTAGTCGCATGTATTCGATTGTTATACACCCACACCAGCTCAGACACAAATTCGGACCACTTCATCTTCTTGTCTTCTTCCAGAGTTGGCAACATCTGCTTCGCAGGCCCCATTCCCCTGGGGGTGATATGGCGTTGCTCGAGACTTATCGATTCCATAGATACGATACAGCTCATCCATCACTCGCCCCTGGAAGCAGGTCCCCTGGTCGGAATGTATTCGCTTCGGGCACCCATATATTCAAATGAAATCTTGGCAGATGTCCTTAGCCGCAGCTTCTGCTGTCTGGTCTCGAGTAGGAGTCACCACTGCGAACTTGGTCAAGTGGTCAGTCATCACCAAGCAGTACCCGTAGCCATTGTATGAAGTTCCGATCATCAGGTAGTTAATGATCAGGACCTCCAAGGGTGCAGAAGTTCACATGGTCTGAACAGGAGCCCTCTGTTCCGGGGGCTTACTTAGCTCACACTGGCGACATTTTCGGCAAACTCCCTCAACTTCCTGCCACAGTTAAGGCCAGTACAGCAGTTGTTGTAACCACCGGAAGGTTTTCTCCACACCAAAGTGAGCGCCCCTCTCATGAGCTTCTTTGGTCAGCTGTACCACTAGTGCCTCTGGAACCAGTACTTGCCAGGTAACGTCGAACTCTCGAGGTAGTTGGATCCTTTGGCATACCAAGCCATCCCTCAGAAAGAGCCTTTCCCACTGGCCCAAGATTTGCAGGGTAGTTGGGAGCAAAGCAGCCCTGGCCTTCTAATCTGGCTTTTTCCCCAGGGCGACCCATTCTCTAAGTTTCGCCAGATCTGGGTCAGACTGCTGTAGATGTATCCTCTCGTCTCTTGATCGTCCTAGAATTTGAGTGGGTCTAGGCTCTTCTCCAGACTCCTGAGCGTCTACTACAGCAGCGGCAAGCTAACTGAAATCCGGGATCTCGTCGCCTTCAAGCTCTTCGTCTATATCTCTCTTTGGTCCCGCTTGGGTGACTCGGGACAAGGCGCCTGCATGCATGTTCAGGGCCTTAGACCGATATGCGATCTTGTACTGGTACTTAGACATCCTCGCGACCCACCGCTGTTCCAACGCACCCAACTTCGCATTCTCCAGGTGGGCCAATGGGTTGTTGTCTGTTCGCACTTGTACTTCTGATCCCGACAAGTACTCCGCAAATTTCTCTGTCATGGCCCACACCAATGCCAGCAACTCCGGTTTGAACGAACTATAGTTGTCTGGGTTCTTCTCTGTATCCCGTAGTGACCGACTAGCATATGCGATCACCCTCTCTCTTTCTTCCTGTACTTGTGCCAACACTGCTCCCAGACCATGCAAGCTTCCATCGGTGTACAACACGAAGGGCTGTGAAAAGTCAGCGTAGGCTACAATTGGAGCATCCGTTAGCGCCATCTTTAATGCTCGGAAGGCTTCCTCTTGTCGTGGGCCCCACTAAATAGGTTGTCACTTGGCTCCCACCGCTGTTCCTCTCAGGAGCTCATTGAGCGGTACCGCAATCTTAGCAAAGTCTTTCACGAATCGGCGGTAATATCCGACGAGCCCCAGAAATGCCCTCAGTTCCCTCAGGTTGGTGGGTGTGGGCCACCTCTGTACCGCAGCTACTTTCTCTGCAGTGGGGGTGCACTCCTGCACTGGACACAGTGTGTCCCAAATAGTCAATCTCCTGCTTGAATAAATGACACTTGCGAGGCTTGATCTTCAATCCATGTCTCCGAAGTCGCTCTAACGCTTGTTCCAGCTGGCGGAGATGATCTTCAAACGTTGCATCCTGCCGACTACGCCAAATATAACACAGGTGCCTGAATGCAACGCACAGAGACACAAGACGGGAACAGTCAGGGATATATATAAAACGACTTTATATGTATAACAAGTATTATGCAAGGGGGGTTAGTAACAGGGATAATGAACAGCAAATTGGAATAACAATGAGAAACAGTTTTAGTGAATAACGGTAAAGTTCTTTGCAAAAGTGTGATGCACCCAGTCGTGGGAGTCACCACATGAGTTCTCTTTGTATGGCCCTAGCGGGGGTCACCTGTTATTCCCACTAGTCTGTAAGTCTCTTCCGGATAAAGTCTATCAGATCCCGTTTAGCCTCCCACACACCAACCGGCCCCCTCCCAACCTTAAATCCTAATCCCAACTGTCCCCAGTACCATGAGTGGAAATTGGAAGTGACAGCCCTGTTCACTTGCGCGATTCCTCCGCTGTTGCTCTCTTGTCGCAGTCCTCTTTCGGTCCTCTCGGCTTGACCGTCGACAGTAGTCTCTCACGCTTGGGGTAAGGGGATCCAGATCTCGGCTCTTGACAGATGGCGTCCGTTCCCAGTAACTTACTCTGTGTGGGCGCAGGTCCTGACTCTGGGCCACACGTGCATGGCTCAGGGCGCTTCTGTGAGGAGTCCAGATCTTCTCAGGTGGCTTCTGACTCTGATGCAGCACAGGCCTGGGATCTGTGGTCCCTCTGGAACATGTCTGCTCCACTCTGCAGCATGGCATCAAATCTCTCTGTGTCTTGGCGCGCTGGGCTTTTATATCCAGGAAATCCTTCCTGGAGGTCACCTGATCAGGTGCAGCATCTGAATCTCTTCCCCCTTCAACTCTTCTGGCATAACTTGATTCTGCTTTATTTCGTCTGGCCAGCAGATGGCAACCTTTCCTCATCTCTGGCACATCCTGCAAGAATCTTCCTTCATTACACTCTACTACACATTCACACAGTTCAGTGGCACACAGCTGTCTTACATACACATATCTCTGCTACATACATACACACACCCCTGCAGCATGCACACAGCTCAGCTACATGAAAACACACAACTCTCATACATTCACAGACATAGCTTTCCTATATACACACATGTCTCATATATACACATACAGCTCCACTATGTACACTCGCACACACAGATATATATATATACGGTTGTGCTCAAAAGTTTACATACCCTGGCTGAATTTTTGCTTTCTTGGCCTTGTTTCAGAGAATATGAATGATAAAAAAAAACTTTTTCTCCACTCATGGTTATCGGTTGGGTGAAGCCATTTATTGTCAAATTACTGTGTTTTCTCTTTTTAAATCTTAATGACAACCAAAAACATCCAGATGACTCTGATCAAAAGTTCACATACCCCAGGTCTTAATACCGTGTATTGCCCCCTCTAACATCAATGACTGCTTGAAGTCTTTTGTGGTAGTAGTGGATGAGGTTCTTTATTTTCTCAGAATGCGCACTTGAGATCTCCCCAGAGTCTCTCAATGATATTGAGGTAAGGAGACTGAGATGGCCACTCCACAACCTTCACTTTGTTCTGCTGTAGCCAATGACAGGTCGACTTGGCCTTGTGTTTTGGATCGTTGTCATGTTGGAACGTCCAAGTACGTCCCATGCGCAGCTTCCAGGCTGATGAGTGCAAATTTGCCTCCAGTATTTGCTGATAACATGCTGCATTCATCTTTCCTTCAACTTTTACCAAGTTTCTAGTGCCTTTGTAGCTCACAAATCCCCAAAACATCAGCGATCCACCTCCGTGCTTTACAGTAGGAATGGTGTTCCTTTCATCATAGGCCTTGTTGACCTCTCTCTAAATGTAACGTTTATGGTTGTGGCCACAAAGTTCAATTTTGGTCTCATCACTCCAAATTACCTTGTTCAAGAAGTTTTGAGGCTTGTCTCTGTGCTGTTTGGCGTATTGTAGGCAAGATACTTTGTGGCATTTGCACAGTAATGGCTTTCTTCTGGCGACTCCACCATGCAGCCCATTTTTCTTCAAGTGCCTCCTTATTGTGCATCGTGAAACAGCCAACCGCTAGTTTTCAGAGAGTCCTGAATTTCAGCTGATGTTATTTGTGGGGTTGTCTTTGCATCCTGAACAATTTTCCTGGCAGTTGTGGCCTAAATTTTTGTTGGTCTACCTGACCGTGGTTTGGTTTTTACAGAGCCCCTGATTTTCCATTTGTTAGTCACGGTTTGAACTCTGCTGACTGGCATTATCAATTCCTTAGATATCTTTTTGTATCCCTTTCCTGTGTTATACAGTTCAACTACCTTTTTCCGTAGATCCATTGACAATTCTTTTTCTTTTCCCCATGACTCACAATCCAGAAACGTCAGTGGCTGGATAAAAGATGCAAGAGTCTGTCTGGATCCCAGAAACTCACTCAGCTTTTATGCACACACACTGATTACAAGCAAACAGGTCACAGGTGAGGATGTTACCTTTAGTAGCCAAATTCTGAGCATGTTATCAGGACAAAATTACCAGGGTATATGAACCTTTGATCAGGGTCATTTGGATGTTTTTTGGTTGTCATTAAGATTTAAAAAGAGAAAACACACTAGTTTGACAATAAATGGCTTCACCCAACCAATAACAATGAGTGGAGAAAAAGTTTTATTGTTATCATTCATATTCTCTGAAACAAGGCCAAGAAAGGAAAAATTCTGCCCTGGTATGTAAACTTTTGAGCACAACTGTATATATACACAAACGCACATAAAACAGACATACACACAACAACTGTATACATTACCACATTTTGAAATTCCTTTCAGGAATGTGACTTATCACATGATGTGAAATGTCCTTCTGCTAAACTGGAACGTGCAGTATCCTTACAGGTCCCAGTATCTTTCCTGTACCGCACCGATCAGATAGATCAGTGAAGGACAAGCACAGAGAGCATAGTTCTCTCAGTGATCAGGAAAGATGCTGTCATCACTCTCCTCGTGCAGAATAATCTGCCTCCAGACTGTAAGACGCATACACTTTTTAGCAAGTTTTTTCATTGCTAAAAAGTGTGTCTCATGTCTAATAGATACTGGTGGTAAAATTTACATTTGTTTACAACGCATTTTTGCCATGTATGTTATCATGGGTCAAAACCAAGAGTTTTAGCATGCTGAGTGAGTTCTCTTGTGGTGCCTTTAGCACTGATAAGTTGTCACACTCTTGCCTATAATTTTAATATTCTTCCAGTAAATTTTAGAACCCCTTCTTGAAGAAGCCCGTGCGAAACGTACGTAAAGGGGGATATCCTTACGTGGCTGACCGCCGACTACTGATAGCTGATTGCTGACTGCGCTTTGTTTGGTAATTATGTTTTCATAGGATATTTAATGAATTTATGAAGATCCATAGTGAATTTGTTCAAAGGGATGGTGCCTTTTAGACATGGGTTTACTCTGTTATGAGGTGCTAAGTTACATTTGAGGTTTAAGGCCCTTTTGACACCATCAATATGCCAAATGATGGATGGACATATATTATTTAGCAAGTTGTATTAAAGAGGTAATTTCTCTATTTATTTATTAAATGTAAAACTTGCTGCTTGTCGCCATTAGATGGCGATATTGTAACACCATCCCTTGGCATTCTTTCACTATAGAGATCTATGTACTGTTTATCCTGTCTTCTGAATAAAGATGCAATTCAGTGTTTGGTCATGCCATGTGATGCCTATTTATGCTATACTTGTATGCCTTTTTTAATAATTTTTTTCTGTTGTTTTTTATTGTGAATGAAATAAAGAATTGTTATTTTTTAAGAAACCTCGATCTGTGTTCATTGGTTTCAGTAAACTTTATAAGCCTGACAGTCTTTCTAGAAGACATATTGAGATGCATTTAAGTACTTGGGGTCCGTTAAATATAATTGATGGTGCCCAGTTCAGGAGATGTATGGATGCTATAGGTGAAGGCCATGTCATTATGTTCCACTACCTACTAAAAAAAATAAGTAGTGTAGGTCAGGAATTGAGAAAATGGAAGTTTTGCAAATAAATATTACAGCTATTATTTAATAGGCAAACATCACATGTAGAGTTTGCATGATATACAGTACAGACCAAAAGTTTGGACACACCTTCTCATTTAAATTTTTTTTTGTATTTTCTTGACTATGGAAATTGTATATTCACACTGAAGGCATCAAAACTATGAATTAACACATGTGGAATTATATACTTAACAAAAAGGTGTGAAACAACTGAAAATATTTCTTATATTCTAGGTTTTTCAAAGTAGCCACCTTTTCCTGATGACTGCTTTGCACACTCTTGGCATTCTCTTGATGAGCTTCAAGAGGTAGTCACCGGAAATGGTCTTCCAACAATCTTGAAGGAGTTCCCAGAGATGTTTAGCACTTGTTGGCCCTTTTGCCTTCACTCTGCTGTCCAGCTCACCCCAAACCATCTTGATTGGGTTCAGGTCTGGTGACTGTGGAGGCCAGGTCAGCTGGCGTAGCACCCCATCACTCTCCCTCTTGCTCAAATAGCCCTTACACAGCCTGGAGGTGTGTTTGGGGTCATTGTCCTGTTGAAAAATAAATGATGGTCCAACTAAACGCAAACCGGATGGAATAGCAATGCTCTGTAAGATACTGTGGTAGCCATGCTGGTTCAGTATACCTTCAATTTTGAATAAATCCCCAACAGTGTCACCAGCAAAGCACCCCCACACCATCACACCTCCTCCTCCATGCTTCACGGTGGGAACCAGGCATGTAGAGTCCATCCGTTCACCTTTTCTGCGTCGCACAAAGACACGGTGGTTGGAAGCAAGGATCTCAAATTTGGACTCATCAGACCAAAGCACAGATTTCCACTAGTCTAATGTCCATTCCTTGTGTTCTTTAGCCCAAACAAGTCTCTTCTGCTTGTTGCCTGTCCTTAGCAGTGGTTTCCTAGCAGCTATTTTACCATGAAGGCCTGCTGCACAAAGTCTCCTCTTAACAGTTGTTGAAGAGATGTGTCTGCTGCTAGAACTCTGTGTGGCATTGACCTGGTCTCTAATCTGAGCTGCTGTTAACCTGCGATTTCTGAGGCTGGTGACTCGGATAAACTTATCCTCAGAAGCAGAGGTGACTCTTGGTCTTCCTTTCCAGGGGCGGTCCTCATGTGAGCCAGTTTCTTTGTAGCGCTTGATGGTTCTTGCAACTGCACTTGGGGACACTTTCAAAGTTTGCCCAATTTTTCGGACTGACTGACCTTCATTTCTTAAAGTAATGATGGCCACTCGTTTTTCTTTACTTAGCTGCTTTTTTTCTTGCCATAATACAAATTCTAACAGTCTATTCAGTAGGACTATCAGCTGTGTATCCACCTAACTTCTGCACAACACAACTTATGGTCTCAACCCCATTTATAAGGCAAGAAATCCCACTTATTAAACCTGACAGGGCACACCTGTGAAGTGAAAACCATTTCCGGTGACTACCTCTTGAAGCTCATCAAGAGGAATGCCAAGAGTATGCAAAGCAGTCATCAAAGCAAAAGGTGGCTACTTTGAAGAATCTAGAATATAAGACATATTTTCAGTTGTTTCACACTTTTTTGTTAAGAATATAATTACACATGTGTTAATTCATAGTTTTGATGCCTTCAGTGTGAATGTACAATTTTCATAGTCATGAAAATACAGAAAAATCATTAAATGCGAATGTGTGTCCAAACTTTTGGTCTGTACTGTACCTTCCTGGTACTTTATGTAAATTAGAAGCAAAATTGTTTGAAGATTACTTCTACCTAAATGGCAGAAAATGCACCTATCTTGGTGATGGATAGGACAGCTTGAGGGGATATGGAGGAGGCTGTTTTTTGAAAGGTGTAATTTAAATATTTTGCTAATAATTTATCGAAAGTATCATATTTTTCTAACTACTGAACTAATCTTTAAAACACACCCCAGGTTAAACTTCCTGGAGGTGTAAATTTGTGGAGGATTTGATAATACTACCTTTAATGCTGTAAGGTAAAATAGAGTGGATAGAGATCTAATGTTAGCATTTCTATGCAGCATGTATATTATTCTCATACATGTGCAGCAGGCAATTTATATGCATTCTATGCAGCACACACATACTCGCATCACTATGAATGCATAGTACATGCAAATTAAGCTCTGGTATTCATGCACACAGCTCTGCTACATACATACCCATAACTCAGTTACACACAGCTGTCTTACATACACACATCCATCTTTGTTACATACATTCCCACACCCCTGCAGCATACACACAGCTCAGCTACATACAAACATACAACTCTCCTACATTCACATACATAGCTTTCCTATATACACACATCTCTCATATATACACATACAAAGTACACTCACACACACCTCTTTTGATGTGCCTTTAGCACTAATAAGTTGTCACACTCTTGCCTATAATTTTAATATTCTTCCAGTAAACTTTATAAGCCTGACAGCCTTTCTAGAATACATATTGAGATGTACCATATTTTTTGGACTACAAGATGCACTGTTTTCCTCCAAAATTTTGGAGGGAAGTGGGGGGGTGCGTCTTTTAGTCTGAATATATACATATATGCTGTGGGTGGTAGTGGGTGTGGGGGGAGCAGGTGCGGCGGAGGAGCGGGGCACAGGAGGCAGTAGCCAGCTGCTGCATCCTACACTGTGCCCGCTGCTAAAGAAAATTAATATTCACTGCTTCCCACGCCCATGGGTGTGTAGAGCAGTGAATATTCATTTTCCTTAATAGCGGGCATACTGTACTCGCAGCGCAGCTCCTCGGCGGTCATGTGTGCCCGCTATTAAAGACCATGAATATTCACTACAACCCACTTCCATGGGAAAGGTCCCAGTATCTTTCTCTCCTGTACCGCACTGATCAGATAGATCATTGACCTGCCTCCGGACTTTAAGACGCATACACTTATTAGCAAGTTTTTTCATTGCCAAAAAGGGCGTCTTATTATCTAATAGATACTGGTGTTAAAAATTACATTTGTTTACAATACACACAGCCATTGTATACATTACCACATTTTGAAATTCCTTTCAGGAATTTCTGGTTAAATAACCCTATAGGACTTTCCCATTGTCTTTGGAATTATATTGTCGTTTGAAATCCCAGTAGGACTTGCACACATAGACTTGCATTGAATAAAAAGCAAGAAAAAAATCAGACAGCACACGAACCGTGCATATGCTGGCCTATTTTTATGCACACATCTCAAAGGAACCACAAAAATTCCTCAGCCAAGTACAATGAATTCACAGCCAGAAACATCAGGATGGATAGAATAAACAAATGTTCTGTATTTTTATATATAATTTCACAAGCCCCCTACATTTAATAAACTTGCACCCTTAGGTGACTTTCATGTGGCTCTAAAGGGTGTTCAGCCTGGTTTATCCTAATAAATAATTGTAAAAAATTACGTGGGGTTCCCCCTATTATTGATAATCAGCAAAGGTAAAGCAGACAGCTGTGGGCTGATACTATGAGTCTGAGAAGGTCCTTTCTTTATTGGACACTTCCCAGCCTAAAAATACCAGCCCGCAGCCGCTCTACAAGTGGCGCATCACATGAGATACCCCAATTCTGGCGCTTTGCCTCACTCTTCCCAATTGCCCTGCTGTGGTGGCAATTGAGGTAATGGTACTTGGGGTTTATGACAGTGGTGATTTGTCAAAAATCACAGGCCAATATTGAGTCAATGGGCAGCTAATGGTACCCACGTTCCGGTGCCGTTTCTCACCCTGTGAAGGTCCTATTCATACCAAACTTTCACGGTGAACAGAGCTCATCTACACCTACACAAAGCTGGTTCGGGTACCAGGTTAGGCCAAAATCCGGTAACGTTTACTTTGGTACTGAGGGTCCAATCTGAAACCTGAGATAATCATTTTGTAACACTACATCTCCTGTTTCCACAGACACATCACATGTACTTTTCTTAGTACTACAACCAGCTTATGTTAACCAAGTAGCAGTCAGGGGTATACCGTCCATAGCGGCAGCCCGCGCAGTGGCTATGGGGCCCTTGAGACAGGGGGGCCCGATGTTAAAACAGTATCAGACCCCTCCATCCGCCCCCATCACAATTTCAACAGTATCTGCATCCTTGGGATGCAAACACAGTTGAAAACAAACAGGCTTGGTCAGAACCACCGGAGGATTCTGTGGCCCGGAGTCGGGTGAAAGATCTACCTCTGCTCCTCTGGCTGCACTGCTCTGAAAGTGCAGGAGAGGAGGCTCCTCCCACCAGCCCCAGGCTCCAGCAGAGTTGCTGCCTACAGCATGGCCCCTACTCTCCTGGATGTGTCCCCTGCTGCTTACTTCTCCGTTCTCCTCCTCCTGCCTTCACCCCTACAATTAAAGCAAGATAGCTCTGCAGTCGGGCCCTGGGGGATGGGAGGCTGCACCAGAGAGAAATACATCATGTGCAATCATCTGCAGAGAGGTTAAGTTCATGTGTAATGTGTGTGTATATGTGTGTGTGTGTGTGTGTGTGTGTGTGTGTGTGTGTGTGTGTGCTTACGTGTGTGTACAGGTGCTTCTCACAAAATTAGAATATCATCAAAAAGTTAATTTATTTCAGTTCTTCACTACAAAAGGTGAAACTCATATATTATATAGAATCATTACAAACAGTGTGATCTATTTCAAGTGTTTATTTCTGTTAATGGTGATTATGGCTTGCAGCCAATGAAAACACAAGTCATTATCTCAGTAAATTAGAATACTTTATAACAGCTTGAAAAATGTTTTTAAAATCCGAAATGTTGGCCTGCTGAAATGTATGTTCAGTAAATGCCCTCAATACTTGGTCGGGCTCCTTTTGCATCAATTATTGCATTAATGCGGCGTGGCATGGAGGCGATCAGCCTGTGGCACTGCTGAGGTGTTATGGAAGCTCAGATTGCTTTGATAGCAGCCTTCAGCTCGTCTGCATTGTTGAGTCTGGTATCTCTCATCTTCCTCTTGACAAGCGGACATAGATTCTCTATAGGGTTAAGGTCAGGCGAGTTTGCTGGCCAATCAAGCACAGTGATACTGTTGTTTTTAAACCAGGTATTGGTACTTTTGGCAGTGTGGACAGGTGCCAAGTCCTGCTGGAGAATGACATTTCCATCTCCAAAAAGCTTGTCGGCAGAGGGAAGCATGAAGTGCTCTAAAATTTCGTGGTAGACGGCTGCGCTGACTTTGGTCTTGATAAAAGACAGTGGACCTAAACCAGCAGATGACATGGCTCCTCAAACCATCACTGATTGTGGAAACTTCACACTATTCCTCAAGCAGCTCGGATTGTGCGCCTCTCCACTCTTCCTCCAGACTCTGGGACCTTGACTTCCAAATGAAAATTGGAACTCTGGGACCTTGTGGAGTGTGTCAATGACTGCCTTCTGGACATCTGTCAAGTCAGCAGTCTTACCCATGATTGTGGAGCCTACTGAAACAGACTAAACAACCTGTTTTTTTGTTAATTATTCTAATTTACTGAGATAATGACTTTTGTGTTTTCATTGGCTGTGAGCCATAATCATCAACATTAACAGAAATAAGCACCTGAAATAGATCACTCTGTTTGTAATGACTCTATATAATATAGTTTCACTTTTTGTGTTGAAGAACTGAAATAAATGAACTTTTTGATGATATTCTAATTTAGATGCACCAGGTGACAGCTGATGTAATCAGCCATCATGTGCCTTAACAGCCATGGGTGTGTATTGCTAATAAAAATATGGATATCTTATAGCCTACATATTGTAACATATTGTTTATATGCTTTGATAAAGTGTGGTCATTAGACCAAGTGTGGAATGTATTGCAAATATGGTTGTCTGAATCCAAGCACTATAATATTGCAATATACTGCAGTATAATATTGATATACTCTGATACTGAGAAACTAGTTCTTTCACATGAACTGTCCTTGATGCATGCTATCCACAAAGTGTTTGCTAGGTGTCAATACAGTAAGACAATGTTAATTGTTCTATGGTCTATGAAGTTGTGTGTTTCAAAGATTCATTATCCTGATTTGTACACAAGTGACCACTGTGATATTTGCTTTGACAAATAGTGTTATTGTAACCAAAATACTGATTCAAATAATGTGTGTACACTTACCATTATGTTCCATGAGAAATACATAGATCTATTGTCTAAAACAATGTTTATAAGTAAACTTCTCGAAATTACAGAACCTGGCCAATTCGGTATTATCGACGAATCATACTTATAAACATTAACCAGCTTTATGCTTCCATTGTCTAAACCTTATAAAAGTCACTGGAATCATGATACAGACATAAGCTTTCTTGTGTAGACTTCTCAGGGGTTCTCTGTCAATTAGACAGATGATGCTCATAAACTCCTAGATGAAGAAGCCATAAGTTGTACCTGCACTGATGTGTAGTGTTGTATGTACCTGCCCATGCAGTGTTGTGTAGACTTCCAGCGATTTCTCTGTCTTGGTGAAATTTCTTCTCTGATCTTCCAGACGGATGATGTTTAAAAGCTCCTTGGTGATGAAGTGAATACATATATATATGTACTTAACCTTTGTATTATAACATGTACAAAAGTGTATGCAATATCAGCATATCATACTATTCCTTTAATTATATATTTTACGTTTTATATCAACTATTATAAATAAAATTGCGTTATATTGCAAAGGGTTGCCTTCTTTAAAGCCGTATCCGAACCTTAGTGTCAAAACTATTGGCAAAACATTTGGCGTAGTCGGCAGGATACGCAGAAGGCTCAGAAGTTCTTTTTGTTAAAAATTACAATCATCTTGAATTTATAAGGACTCTGTGTGATAAGGTGTGATAGAGTGATATTGCAGTGATATTGCGTAAAGCATGCCTTTCTTTAAGAGAAAGGTAGGTGTGAGTCTATTGAGATTCCTGGTTGGGAACAGACTCCCTTTAATATTTTGGCAACCAAATGGTCCCACAGTGTTGGTTTGAGTGAACCATGAGACAAATGTCAGAAGGATGCGGAACCTGATGATGTGGTTTCATGCTTGCAGAAAGTGAAAGTAGAAAAAGGTAAAGAGTTGGGTGCTGTTGGCAGGCGTGGATGTGTTAAGGGAGGGCAATAACCCTTCACGGTTGACCAAGTGAGTGTCAAAATTATTATGTTGATTGGCAATCCACAGAAAACCAAACGGAGGCAATGTGTGCTCTGTATTGGGAGGATGCAAAGAATCTCTGATCCCGTTTATTTTGCTTAGCATTTTATATTGTTTTGAGTATATCAAACAGCCAATCAACTCTACAGCCATACTACAATACTATAGGCTAACTGATGTTAGTACAATTATTACGGAAAACACATATATGGTCATATTATCATTGTTAGTTTGAAGCACTATGGAAATTTTACAAGGTCAAACCTGGCCTAAACAAGTTAGATAACAGAGTGTCTGACAAAATGTTCTCTTGAGAAAAAGTTAGTGTGAGATAAGTTCCATGGGAAGAAAAAGAAAGAATGTATGTTATGCAAGGAGTGATAATAATAACATGATTTTAAAGCAAGCAGCCAAAATGGAGTTGCTCTAGCATGAGTATCAATATGTCCTTTACATTCCCCCCTAAAAGTTATGTTATTATCAACAATAAAGGTGCTTTCCCAGGGTCATGGTTTGAGCCTGAGGGACATTGGTCTTCACCCAATTAGTGCCCTTGTTACCAATTGGGGCTGTCGCGGCATGTCCACCCCCCCTTGTTTGTTGATATAATCATAAAGTTCAGATCTGAAATTGGTTGGGGCAAGCGGGTAAAGGTCATCATTCCCTTGTCATCCAGGTCCTCAATGCTGGTTACATCTGGGAGGTCCGTGTACAGTAGCACTGGATGTCGGTTAACAGTGTCCTCCTTGCTCTCTGATGACTGGCAGGTTTTCCTCATGCAAAATGGGATACAATAAAAGACTAGTTTTAGTAAAACATATATTAACAAGCAAGCAACAATATGCAACACTCCTTGGTCAACTCGTTATGTTTGTTATACTCTTCCCTGAGTTTCCTAATGTCTCCATTTTAGTCTTTAACCGTATGGTAGAGTCGGGGTCAATATATGGGTCAATATAGTGACAACAGGCTGGGCCTACAACCTGACACACATCCCTCCTTGAGCTGCTGTCAAATAGTCCAGCACTAACGTATGTTGATTAGCCACTATAATAAGCTGATTCTGCACTGCAACAGTAGTATTAATTACTTCCAAAATATTCCAAATCTGGTCATCTAAGTAGTCAGTGACTTCCACTAACTTGTCCCACATTTATGTAACCATAGGGTAGAGGAAGACGGTACTGAATATCTTATTGGGTACACTCATTTGTACTAAATGAGGTCTTCCTGATGGTCGTGGGGTGTTGTCTTTGGCACGTTTATAACGTTTATAGATGGTATGAAGAGGGATGGCTCTCATATCTACTTTACTATGGGGAATAAGATAAGTGGCTGAAGTTAGCCGGCCCAACGTACAAGTCCCCCCTACTCTGACTGGGAGCCATTTATACGCATTATTCCCACAGACCCAATATGTGGCTGATGGCAAATCCCATAAAGCAGAGTGCTGTAATACTAATTTATGTACCAAATTGATTAAAACGGTGTTATTTGATAACATACACCATGAAGACATTTGTCCCAGGGGGCTACAATATCCAACATCCGGATTGCCACATGTTGGATCACTAGGCTTATATTCAGAAGATTCATTACAAGGGACGTTACCAGATATTTTATAACGTGTCATCGGTACCTTTTATAAACAGATTTGCATGTACCCATGAGTGATTATGAATGTATCTTTCCAATAAT
Organism: Phyllobates terribilis; assembly: GCF_046119375.1. Lineage (NCBI taxonomy): Eukaryota > Metazoa > Chordata > Amphibia > Anura > Dendrobatidae > Phyllobates > Phyllobates terribilis. The sequence goes on from NW_027363395.1 coordinate 327,776, forward strand.
GATGGTCTGGGACGGACCGCCAGAAAGGGCATACTAGCGGCTGAAACTGGTGAGTGAGTACATATCCAACAGTCACTGATCTGGTTGTTTTCTAATTGTCTCAATTCTTGTACCAAAATCTGATGGTCAGTAATGAACTTATTATTAAAGGGGTCAGTACTCTGTTGTAGGCTATTCCAGGTATTGACTAGTTTAACCATACATATTATCATAAAACATCTCAGCTGTTGGGATTGTCAGGAGCACTTGGTATGATCCGTCATACAATGGTTCTAGTCCGTGTTTCCGAACATGCTTCTTCACATACACATAATCTCCAGGCCTGAGGGTATGACAACCTTCTGCATCAGCTGGATCTGGAATAGAAGATGATACTAACGCATGGGTGTTAGTTAAGGCTTTGGCAAACTGAATCACATATTGCACAACATAATCTGTTTCTTCTGATAATTGTTGTGGGGTAAATCTAGCTATAGCTGGTTGTGACCTAAATAGTATCTCATAGGGTGACAGTTTGTGTTTCCCTATGGGGGTGGTGCGTATGTGATATAGTGCAATGGGAAGGAGCTCAGGCCACTGGGCCGTAGTCTCCTGCATCATTTTGGTTAACTGCCTTTTCAGTGTGCCATTCAATCTCTCCACCTTGCCACTTGACTGTGGATGGTAAGGAGTATGTAACATCACTGTTGATCCGATCATGGTAAGTATTTCTTGATATACGCATGAGGAAAAGCCTGGTCCTTCATCACTTTTGATAACTTCTGGGACTTCATACCGGCAAACAACTTCAGAGACCAGCTTCTTGGCGGTAGTCTTGGCAGTCATGTTTGGAACGGCGAATGCTTCTGGCCAACTGGAAAACATATCCACTACCCCTAAGCAGTCCATGGGCCCAGGCCGCAATGGCTGGATACAGGAGTCGAGGCAAACAGTACAGTTGTTTCTTCTTCCATAGCCCATCTATCAACTTAGCACCCACCTCCTTCTACGACTGGCGTTCTTCTTTAGCGCGTAGAGCGTGTGGAGCGTAGCTTTGTGATTGGAGGGACCGGTTGATGCTCTTCTGCAGGTTGATCCTGGGTTGGCACGGAATTTAGCTGTTTGGCCTGTTGCCGTGTAAGAGCCATGGACATGGATGTCAGAAGAAGAGCTGCTCGCTTAGCATGGAGATGAGCAAGTGCATTACCTCTTGCTTCAGGGGCATCTGGTCGGGTATGAGCTTTTACCTTTACGACAGCCAACTGTCTTGGTAGTTGCACCACTGTAACATACCTGGCGGCGTCCTTGCATAGTGGTCCATCTCCCACTGTGCAAGAGCGCGCACTTGATCTCCTGTCCAGAATGTCTCTCTGGCTTCCCTCCATGCTGTCTGTTTGTGTCTGTTTCTGCTGCTTAAGGGCGGCGCCCGATCACTTCCTGCTTTTTGTACCTGCTGTGGGTCACACCTCTTGTGCGTCCTCAGCCTATTGCTGTCTGTCACCTGGTATATAGCTCAGCTGCGCCCATCTATCCCTGCCTGAGCATAGTGTTTCTTTCAGTGTGTGCTTGCACTCTGAAGGTGCCAGGTCCCGTTCTGTGTTCTCTTGTCTGCCTATCCTGGAGGCTGTATTTCCAGGCCTGTCTGAACACGCTCCTAGCCTGTTCCTCCTGCCTTCTAGGGGCCGTTTACCTAGACCTGTTCCTGTATCTTGTCTGACCTGTCTGAACACGCTCCTAGCCTGTTCCTCCTGCCTTCTAGGGGCCGATTACCTAGACCCGCTCCTGTATCTTGTCTGTCCTGTCTGAACACGCTCCTTGCCTGTTCGTCCTGCCTCTCTGGGGGCCGTATTCCCAGACCCGCTCCTGTATCCCGCTGCAGTGTCGGTCTCCTCCGTACACTCAGTTCCAGTCTGAACTCTCTCCTATCCTTTACCTGTTTTGCCTCTATGTCCGTTCCCTTCCTTTTTCTGCAGAGTCTGAACTCGTACCTAACTCCTGCTTGTTGTCTCTGTACTCCCGTTTGTGAGTTTGTGGTCCACTCGCTACTTCACTGCAAGTACCCTGTGGGTGTCTGGCTCTGCCTTTCCCTTCCTGTCTGTTCCGTGTGAACAGAGCCCTGTCCCCCCTACTCAGCCTAGCCTGCTCTGACTCCTTTGCTCACCGCTCCGGCGGTTCTAGTCTGCTCTGACTCCTTTGCTTACCGCTCCGGCGGTTCTAGCCTGCTCTGACTCCTTGCTCACTGCTCCGGCAGTCCTGTCCTGCCCTGCTTCTGCCTGCTGCTCCGGCAGTCCTGTCCTGCCCTGCTTCTGCCCGCTGCTCCGGCAGTCCTGTCCTGCCCTGCTTCTGCCCGCTGCTCCGGCAGTCCTGTCCTGCCCTGCTTCTGCCCGCTGCTCCGGCAGTCCTGTCCTGCCCTGCTTCTGCCCGCTGCTCCGGCAGTCCTGTCCTGCCCTGCTTCTGCCCGCTGCTCCGGCAGTCCTGTCCTGCCCTGCTTCTGCCCGCTGCTCCGGCAGTCCTGTCCTGCCCTGCTTCTGCCCGCTGCTCCGGCAGTCCTGTCCTGCCCTGCTTCTGCCCGCTGCTCCGGCAGTCCTGTCCTGCCCTGCTTGTGCTCGCTGCTCCTGCAGCCCTGTCCTGCTCTGTTCTTGCCCACCGCTTCGGGCGTTCCCTCTCTGCTGTGGTTGTCTACCGCATCTGCGGTTCTGTGACCCAGTCTGTACTGGGTCTTAACCTTTCTGTGCTCCAGCCCGTCCTTTCGGCCAGTACCTCCCTGCCTGCATACTCGCCTGTATCCACCCATCTGCATACCTGCCGTGTTTGCTTATATCCACCAGTCTGTGCCAGCCTAACCTGCCTGTTCCTGAGTCCCAGTGTGTACTGGGTCCTATCCCGCCTGTGTTCCTACCTGCTAGTGCCTCCCTGTCTGCACTCTAGCTGTGCTTGCCTGTACCCCTCTACCTGTATTGTTCCTGAGTCCCAGTGTGTACTGGGTCCTATCCCGCCTGTGTTCCTACCTGCTAGTGCCTCCCTGTCTGCACTCTAGCTGCGCTTGCCTTTACCCGCCTGCCTGCATACCAGTCGTGCCTGCCTATACCCTCCAGTCTGTGCGCCAGCCTAACCAGCCTGATCCAGTAATCCCTGTGTGGGTCAACCCCCGTGTCCGGAGTTTGACCTGGAGTAGCACCTGGTCCCTCTGCCCGGTTTCTCCCTGGTGCACTGGCGTCGTATGCCGTCGTGCCATCTTGGTCGGATCGGCCAGATACTTAGTCACGCCCCTCCAGGCACTCTCCGGTTCATGGTCCAGTGGAATCACTACAATCACACGCACACGCCGCTCAGCCCGGGCGTGTGCATAACAGCATGCTCAGGCCATGGTTCCCGTTGAGCCCCACGGCCTTCGCTCTCTGAGAAGTTTTCCAGCGAATACATGCATTAAAATAAATAAATAAATTTTTTTTTTTCCTTAGCTGAGTTCCAGGCGAATTACGCACCGTCCAGATGGATCTATCAGCTCTCGTTCCTGCGGATCCGCCACGTTACTATGGGGATCCAAGACAGTGTCGTGCATTTGTGGAGCAATGCATGCTACACTTTAAGGCCTACCCTCTCTATTTTCCTTCCGATTGGGCTAAAGTGGCCTTTATGATTGACTACCTAGCGGGTGATGCCTTGAAATGGGTCACCCCCCTATGGGAAGCATGGGATCCTGTCGTCCTTGACCTGCAGGCCTTCCTGGTGGCCTTTCGTATGGTCTTCGAGGACCCTAACCCTGAAGCCCCTGCTGAAGCTTCACTTCCCAATATCCCGGAGCAGCCCCGACGGGTAATGTGTGTGGGTAGCGCAATAGTCCTCCAGCCCAATGAGACTACTGCCCACCCAGAATCCTCACAGGGTGACTACGCTTTCCGGAATACTTCTCCCAACCTCAAGAGGCAGTCCAGACGTGCTAGACATAGAGGCAAGCCGTCACGCCAGGGTCTGTCCTCCCTGAGACCTCCTGACCCCAACCTTGAAGTCCCTACTGAAGCTTCATCTCCCTGTATCCCGGAGAAGCCCCAACGGGTAATGTGCGTGGGTAGTGCACCAGTTCTCCTGCCCGAAGAGACTTCTGCCCATCCAGACTCTACACAGGAGAACTTCCTGCACCCGGCATCAGATGCTTCACCCACTTTAACCGGTGTGCATGTCCAAGGATGCTCCAAAGCTGTGGTTACCTCAGAGTCTGTGCACCTCTACTACCTGGCGGAGGACCCCCTGTTGCCTCCTGAATCCTCCGGGATACCACTCGATGACAAATGGAGAGAGAATTCTCTACACCCGGTACTCGATACTTTGTCCGCTTCGTCCTGTGAGCCTGACAATGGGTACCCCAAAGTGGTAGTTACCCCCGAGTCTCTACACCCCTCCGACCAGGCGGAGGACCTCCAGTTGTCTCCTGAACCCTTCGGGGTGCTACCTGGTAGCGAAAGGACAGAGACTCTCCTATACTCTGTACCTGATACCTCGCTCGCTTCGTCCAGTGAGTCCAACCTAGTGTACTCTGAAGCAGTGGTTACTCCCGAGTCTCTACACTCCTCTGACCAGGCGGAGGACCTCCAGTTGTCTCCAGAACCCTTCGGGGTGCCACCTGGTGGTAAATGGACAGAGACTTTCCTATATCCTGGATCTGATACCTCGCTTGCTTCGTCCAGTGAGTCCGACCTAGTGTACTCTGAAGCAGAGGTTACCCGTGAGTCTCTACACCCCTCTGACCAGGCGGAGGACCGCCAGTTGTCTCCAGAACCCTTCGGGGTGCCACCTGGTGGAGAATGGACAGAGACTTTCCTATACTCGGTACCCGATACCTCGCCTGCTTCGTCCAGTGAGTCCGACCTAGTGTACTCTGAAGCAGATGTTTTCTCTGAGCCTCTGCACTCTTCTGACCCGGCGGAGGACCTCCAGTTGTTTCCTGAATCCTCCGGGGTACCACCAGAAAACAAAGAGACAGTGACTTTTCCTCATTATGTACCTGATAACCCGTCTATTTCTTCCTGTGAGCTTGACAAGATGTACCTCGAAGCAGAGATTACCCCCAAGTCTCTGTCCCCCTCCAACCCGGTGGAGGACTTCCAGTTGTCTCCTGTACCCTCTGGGGTGCCACCTGAAAATATGTGGAGAGAGACTTCCTTGTGTGCTGTTCCTGGTACTCCACCCGTTTCGTCTGTTGCTAAGGGTGGCTGGATGGGAGGTAGCATCCTAGCTACCCAGAGGAGACCAGTTTTTCCGGTGGACAGTGGAAGTGATCTCTTCGAAGTGAAGAATTGGCCCTCGAATTCCCTGCGGAAGATTCTGGCAGGCCTGAAGAAGAGGGGGCGTAAGGGGGGGGGTACTGTAACATACCTGGCGGCGTCCTTGCATAGTGGTCCATCTCCCACTGTGCAAGAGCGCGCACTTGATCTCCTGTCCAGAATGTCTCTCTGGCTTCCCTCCATGCTGTCTGTTTGTGTCTGTTTCTGCTGCTTAAGGGCGGCGCCCGATCACTTCCTGCTTTTTGTACCTGCTGTGGGTCACACCTCTTGTGCGTCCTCAGCCTATTGCTGTCTGTCACCTGGTATATAGCTCAGCTGCGCCCATCTATCCCTGCCTGAGCATAGTGTTTCTTTCAGTGTGTGCTTGCACTCTGAAGGTGCCAGGTCCCGTTCTGTGTTCTCTTGTCTGCCTATCCTGGAGGCTGTATTTCCAGGCCTGTCTGAACACGCTCCTAGCCTGTTCCTCCTGCCTTCTAGGGGCCGTTTACCTAGACCTGTTCCTGTATCTTGTCTGACCTGTCTGAACACGCTCCTAGCCTGTTCCTCCTGCCTTCTAGGGGCCGATTACCTAGACCCGCTCCTGTATCTTGTCTGTCCTGTCTGAACACGCTCCTTGCCTGTTCGTCCTGCCTCTCTGGGGGCCGTATTCCCAGACCCGCTCCTGTATCCCGCTGCAGTGTCGGTCTCCTCCGTACACTCAGTTCCAGTCTGAACTCTCTCCTATCCTTTACCTGTTTTGCCTCTATGTCCGTTCCCTTCCTTTTTCTGCAGAGTCTGAACTCGTACCTAACTCCTGCTTGTTGTCTCTGTACTCCCGTTTGTGAGTTTGTGGTCCACTCGCTACTTCACTGCAAGTACCCTGTGGGTGTCTGGCTCTGCCTTTCCCTTCCTGTCTGTTCCGTGTGAACAGAGCCCTGTCCCCCCTACTCAGCCTAGCCTGCTCTGACTCCTTTGCTCACCGCTCCGGCGGTTCTAGTCTGCTCTGACTCCTTTGCTTACCGCTCCGGCGGTTCTAGCCTGCTCTGACTCCTTGCTCACTGCTCCGGCAGTCCTGTCCTGCCCTGCTTCTGCCTGCTGCTCCGGCAGTCCTGTCCTGCCCTGCTTCTGCCCGCTGCTCCGGCAGTCCTGTCCTGCCCTGCTTCTGCCCGCTGCTCCGGCAGTCCTGTCCTGCCCTGCTTCTGCCCGCTGCTCCGGCAGTCCTGTCCTGCCCTGCTTCTGCCCGCTGCTCCGGCAGTCCTGTCCTGCCCTGCTTCTGCCCGCTGCTCCGGCAGTCCTGTCCTGCCCTGCTTCTGCCCGCTGCTCCGGCAGTCCTGTCCTGCCCTGCTTCTGCCCGCTGCTCCGGCAGTCCTGTCCTGCCCTGCTTCTGCCCGCTGCTCCGGCAGTCCTGTCCTGCCCTGCTTGTGCTCGCTGCTCCTGCAGCCCTGTCCTGCTCTGTTCTTGCCCACCGCTTCGGGCGTTCCCTCTCTGCTGTGGTTGTCTACCGCATCTGCGGTTCTGTGACCCAGTCTGTACTGGGTCTTAACCTTTCTGTGCTCCAGCCCGTCCTTTCGGCCAGTACCTCCCTGCCTGCATACTCGCCTGTATCCACCCATCTGCATACCTGCCGTGTTTGCTTATATCCACCAGTCTGTGCCAGCCTAACCTGCCTGTTCCTGAGTCCCAGTGTGTACTGGGTCCTATCCCGCCTGTGTTCCTACCTGCTAGTGCCTCCCTGTCTGCACTCTAGCTGTGCTTGCCTGTACCCCTCTACCTGTATTGTTCCTGAGTCCCAGTGTGTACTGGGTCCTATCCCGCCTGTGTTCCTACCTGCTAGTGCCTCCCTGTCTGCACTCTAGCTGCGCTTGCCTTTACCCGCCTGCCTGCATACCAGTCGTGCCTGCCTATACCCTCCAGTCTGTGCGCCAGCCTAACCAGCCTGATCCAGTAATCCCTGTGTGGGTCAACCCCCGTGTCCGGAGTTTGACCTGGAGTAGCACCTGGTCCCTCTGCCCGGTTTCTCCCTGGTGCACTGGCGTCGTATGCCGTCGTGCCATCTTGGTCGGATCGGCCAGATACTTAGTCACGCCCCTCCAGGAACTCTCCGGTTCATGGTCCAGTGGAATCACTACAATCACACGCACACGCCGCTCAGCCCGGGCGTGTGCATAACAACCACTTCCATCAATTGTCTGATGCTTTCAGCATTTTTCACAGTCTGCAGTCAGAGCTTTGAGCTCTGCTTCTTGTGCTGACATACTGGGAGGTAAGACTGCTGCCTCTACCAATGTATCTTCAGTTGTGACAGCATATCCAGTATGAAACCTGCCAGAGGTGTCAACATATCTGGATCCATCCGTATATAACGTAAGTTCTGGGTCATCCAAGGGTACTTCCCCCACTAGAACAAGTGGAGTTGACTCCGCAGTAATTTGTTCCAGACAATCATGCGGTGGAGCCTTTTTCCCCTCTCCTTCAGGTGCTGGTAGCAGGGTGGCTGGGTTGATGGTGGTGTAACTTCACATTTTCTGGCAAAATCAACGAACACTGCAGCCACAGGTGTCTCTGTGTAGACAGATGTTTAGGTTGCTGTGTGGCGTGAACCGCTCGTAGACAGCTGGGGGAGAGATGCGCTAGGTAATAAACGACTGGGCGCTGCTTTGTACAGTGTCTCTGCGTGAGTACTCCGGCTGCATGTCCTCCTGTCTCAGAGGCATACAAATGGAAAGGTTGAGCATAGTCCAGATTTCCAAGGGCAGGGGCTGTCATTTTCCTTGACTTTAGTTGCTCAAAGGCTTGTTGCAGCTGTTCTTGGTGGTCCTTGTTGTTGACATCAGCCAGAGTGTCTTCTTTTAATGCATCTTAGAGGGGCGGCTGCATGAGACGTGAGGCGTCTGGGATCCATTGTCTGCAGTATGTACATAGTCCGAGGAACCGTTGCAGCTCTATGGGATCTTTTGGGAACGGTAGTGCGTAGATGACCGTCTTCCTTTCTTCTGTGAGATGTCTGGCACCCTGAGTAAGGCAATGGCCTAAGAAGACCACTTGCCGGGCCAAAACTGAAGTTTCGAGGCTGAGACTCGACAATTCAGTTTTGCTAGATGCTTGAGGAGACTAACACTGGCCCTGATGGACATTTGCTCCGTGTAAATGTAATATGTAATGTAATATGTAAATGCAAACAGAAACTGACAGTCTTTGTGTAGTGGAATGCTAATAAAAAAACAAAAACGTTTGCTAAATCAATTACTGTAAACCAGACAACGTGTATGTGCATCTATTAGAAACTTAAGGATACATGACCATCTAGAGAATTAGTTTACATCACCAAATTTTAGCCCTAATGTCAAAGTGGACATAAATATGTGCTGTTGAGGGTAGTGGATTGATTAGCCAACTTATCCTGAGCCCATATTTTAAGGGCTTGACAGAAGTTAAACCCACTCTCATATGTATTGGCGTCTAATGCTCTGTCACACACTGATTATGATGATCTTCCTCATACACATTCTGGGTGTAGTGTGTATTGCTGCCTGTATTCTGGGTGTGCCAAGATGGCCGCAACCAGAAGGAAGCATACTACAGGAAGGGTGCACCAAGATGGCCACCACCAAAGGGACATTTGGTCAGAGACCGGAGGTGATGCAATGGGTGTAGCAACATGGCCGCTGCAGGAAGGGTTGGAACTTTGGGCGGACATAGGTATAACAGATGAGGATGGGGCACTAGAAGTGGCTTGGGTAGTAGCGAGGGGAGTGCGTGACATGCAACACAGTAATCTACTGACAATGGATTCTGCTGGCCACAATTAGAACATTCCCAACAATTCATTACTCCGCCATTATCGGAGAGCAGTATCTTTGTAATACACATAACATAGCATCGTGTTTCCCTTATTGTCTGCATTTTCTTCCTCCATTCACCTTTTTTTTTTTTCCTGCTCTGTATCAAGCCAAGGCCGTTTTGCTATGCTAGCAGCTGTAACTGGGCGCTTATCTGGCAGCGTGCATATTTCAGTTAACCATTTAAGTTTCTCCACATATCCACATACTTTTTCCTTCTGTCAACAAACTCAGCGCAACCTTTTTTTTCACATGCATTTACTTTTCAACATTTCAACATCCCATTATCTTCCTTGCTGCATTTAACATCTTGTACTGTAATCTTACACAATGACATTACTCTTTTGGTTTTCTCTACATGTATAACAAAATGACATGATAGCTGTCCGGCTCTTGTAGCCATCACCTCTCCTTCTCTTAACGGGCCATGGTCACGGATGTAATCATTAGATGCAGCTTGTATTGTAGGTCCCCCAATACGACATATCTCTGCAGCTAGCCCCCACCCATGCTGCAGTTTCGCATTTGCTGCGTTTACAATGATCCCAACCTGCTGTTGTGGTATACTCCCAATACCTATTCTCAGTATAGTAGAGAATTCTGAAGGACCATTTAGTAAATCAGACGCCACCTCCTCATACTAGCGTCCATGTTCTATTTCCCCAGTTTGGGAGAGGGTGAATAGGGAAGAGTTCAGAGGACCCTGGGTCCCTCTGAATGGAATATGATGGTAGGGGCAGGTGGGGGTAGTGATTCATAATACCCCCCGTCAGCGTTAAGTAATGGGTAGGTTGGTGCTACAACACCGGGTTTACGTGCGTGCTTCACAATTATAGCATGTCCTGCGCCATCCTGGATTAGTGACCCAACACACATTACAGAGCCAACCGTCTGGGTGATATGATGGTGGCTGGCTCTCAGTGGGAAGTGCAGGGTATTTAATCTCATAAGGTATAAATTGCTCAGTTTCCGGATTCAGGGGCTGGGGTATTGCTACATTTGTGGGAGATGCTTCTTTAGGGGCTCTAGATTTGGATTGTGGACACATAAGTTGGGAAGGGGGGGACCTACTTCCTCCTGTACTTTTTCAACATATCCTTCATCACAAATCTCATGTGCCACTTTCCTAAAGTTTTCAGCATCTTCCAACAATCCACAGCAGTCAACTAATCTACCCCTTTGCTGCCGGATGCCTTCATCCCACAACACAGGCTGAAGCCTCCCCTCCACAGGAAAATTTAACACCTTAAACACTTTTGGCACGTGCTTAAATGATCTTTTCCCTTCTCGACTGATCATGATATTCATCACATCCTCCCTCTCCTTCGGGGGAGACAAATTCTTTCTGCTCCACAGAAACATTGATTATTCACTACAACTGACAAAAAGATCCTTAATTTGTGCACAGCGGAGTCTGGCCAGAGCTCCCAGCTGTTCCACTACTAACTCACCCCTCCCGTCGGGGGAATTCTTTCACACAACAAATGAAAGGAGGTGCACTTCTGCTGCTATGCAGCTTTGCAGCGCACCGGACACTCGATATACGTATATCTACTTGCGTGTCCTACCCAATCTTCGATCACCTGCCGCGACTGAAACTAACAATGTTCAGTCTCTCCTAAGGATTTTTGTCCAAAGCTGAGAAAGATTCACACAATATTCACTTGTAAATCCGAGGTGATACTGCTTTGAAGTTAAATAATATCAGACCCCTAATGAGACTACACCCCTTATAGTCTCACCTTTGACTATATCCAACCAGGACACCCGGAGATACTGCAAACAACCACACACTACGTGGAAACCACGCCAAACGGTCAGTGTCACTAGTAAAGAACTGGTGCACTTACCGTGGCTTTTTGTGGGGGATGATCAGTCCCAATTCCAGTGGGGGAGGCTGAAGGCAGGTCTCTCTTTGTGGTCGTCCAGAGGTGGAGGGGCGTCCCTGGTTAGGGATCCGAGTCACGGCACCAGCTGTTAAGGGAGGGCAATAACCCTTCACGGTTGACCAAGTGAGTGTCAAAATTATTATTTTGATTGCGCAATCCACAGAAAACCAAACGGAGGCAATGCGTGCTCTGTATTGTCGGGATTCAAAGAATCTCTGATCCCGTTTATTTTGCTTAGCATTTTATATTGTTTTGAGTATATCAAATAGCCAATCAACTCTACAGCCATACTACAATACTATAGGCTAACTGATGTTAGTACAATTATTACGGAAAACACATATATGGTCATATTATCATTGTTAGTTTGAAGCACTATGGAAATTTTACAAGGTCAAACCTGGCCTAAACAAGTTAGATAACAGAGTGTCTGACAAAATGTTCTCTTGAGAAAAAGTTAGTGTGAGATAAGTTCCATGGGAAGAGAAAGAAAGAATATGTTATGCAAGGAGTGATAACATGATTTTAAAGCAAGCAGACAAAATGGAGTTGCTCTAGCATGAGTATCAATATGTCCTTTACAGATGGATCCTGCTGTCTGCATATAGAAAACAGCATGAGGAAAGAATACGTATATTAACAAAAGTTCAGGAATTGGAAAGACAGTTGTGTGAGGCCCAGAATGCATTGATTATAGCACAGTGTCAGAATAAGTTATTAATGGACAGATGTGATGGATATCAGCATGTTGCAGAAAAGGCTGCTGTATGTGTAGCGCAGTATAAATACAAAAGGAGGTGAGGGAAGGTTAATAACAAGAAAGTAGCTTTGGCCATAGCCAAAGCAGGGATAGAGTGGAGCCCTGATCAGTGGGATGGGGATGTATGGGATTCAACTGACTCTAAAAACATCACCAATCCAGAGACTGAGGATGAATATTTCAATGGAAAGAGAGAAATTGATCCTCCTCTTAACCCAGTGAAAGTTCATCCTATATGTCGGAGACGGATTGTAGAGACTGCTGCAGGTAAACAGAATAAGAATGCAGTAGAGGATTACAGTCAGCAGGAGCTTAATGACCTTCATGATTGTTTCTCTCAAAAGCCAAATGAATCTTTAGTAGCTTGAGCTGTCAGATTATGGGAGATGGGGGCTCATGGAGTGCAGGTGGATGCTGTGGATGGCCAAAAATTTGTCCAATTCAGTCATGAACCTGTAGTGAAGGAGGCCTTTCGTACCTTGACAATTCAGCAGCCACATGTGGTGTGTAGTATGCTTGATGTGGCCATGGCATTGCAGCATAAATACCCATCCGAGGCGGACTGGCCGCCCAATGAAAAACCATGGTTTACATTGAAAGATTGTACTCAGAGGTTGAAAGAGGAGGTCATGAAAAATGCTATTTCGGCAAGCTCTTATGATGATTATATGCAAGTTGTTGTGAGTGTATCTGTTAGAAATCGTATCATTAGAAATGCCCCTGCAGCCTACAAGCATATCATGATGACGCTAATGATAAATCAGACTGGGAAAACTATCGCCAATACATTGGAGGCAATTAGACAGTTAGGGGATCTGGGAGATTGGGGTCCCAAACAAAAGGGTAATTTTCCCTCTGAAGAGCAGCATGACAATGTCAAAAGTAACTACAATCCTAGATCTTGTATTACCCGTAAAGATATGTTTATGGCCCTGATAAAGGATGGTGTCCACAGGGATAAAATAGACGGGATTGGTACTAACGAGATGTGGAAATTGTATCAAAAGAGAGGACTTAATAAAAAGTCAGGGTTTCACATAATAGAAAGGTTACAGTAAAAGATTCTGAATCCCCACAGCAGGGGCCGGGCAGGACACAGGGAGAGAGAGGGCCAACTCCCTCCTCGTCGCCAGCAAAGCCCACAGCACAGGGGTTTGAGGATCTTTATGCTGAAGTTAAATCCTTGATACAGGAATTCAAAGCCCAACAGAAGGGGGCATCATTTTCTCCTAATATGATGTCTTCATCTGAAATGGAGGATCGATGGAGGGAGACAGATAAAAGTGATTGACATGCTGGCCACACCCCACAAATGTTGGTAGATACAGGGGCGGAGGCCAGTTTGATTAAGGGAACTCCAAAACAATTCAGTGAGTGCAAGGTTATAACTACAGAATTAGGAGGAAAGCAAATTGAGGCAATTCAGGACAGAGCAAAACCAGGAGTTAGTGGAATCTCCACATTGCATGAGAAGTTAGGCAAAGTCCCTATGGGACTTCAGGAGCAGGAGATATCCTTTGAACAATTGATTCCTGAGCAGAGGAAACAAGCGTGGTTTACAGAAGGGTCAGCTAGGTACCAAGGTAACAACCGTGTGTGGAACGCAGTGGGCTATCAGACTACAAGTATACATAGCAAAGAAGTATGGGGAAAAGAGTTGTGGCAAGATATCTGGGCAATTGTACAAATAATTAAAGTGACTGTGTTTCATGTTGATGCTATTTGTGCTTCAGATACCCTGGAAAGATTCAACTCAGTAGCAGACTAACAGTCCGAAATATCAGTCACTGAATCCAGTAAAGACTGATACCTCTGAGGAGCTGCTTGGACTGACTCAATGGGCACAGACCAGAGGGGTGCCCATCAGGTTAGAGTTCATAAAGGAAACCGTCATTAAGTGTCAATATTCACAACAGAGACCAATCCCTCATGTGGTGAGAGGCCAGAAAGCTCAAGGAAAACTTCCTGGGCAAATTGACTACATTGGCCCTCCTCTACATGATGGAGGATGTGTATGCGTATGCACAGCTTTGTATGCATATTCTGGGTTTACGTTGATTTGTACCTGTAAAATGGCCAATGCTAACAATACTATTAAGACTTTGGAAACAATGGTATTGTACTGTATCCCAATACAGATTCAAAGTGACAATGAAAGTCACTTCAAAGAAGTTGTAAAGAAAATCAGGACTGCTATAGGCTTGCAAATGCCACCTGAGCATTTTTGTCTTATAACCTCAAGGTCAGGCTTGGCCTTAAAGGGTATTCAGGTAATGGGAGGAGTGATAGACCAGGATTATCAGGAAGAAATTAAAGTACTTTTAATGAATGATGAAGAAAAAGTCATGATAATACAGAAGAGAGATAAGATAACTCAGTTACTGGTACTGTCTATTTCTAAAACGAAGGTGGTCAGAGTAAGGACCCCTGCAGTTGTGACAGTCAGAGGAGGTGAAGGATTTGGATCCTCAGATCCTATCAATGATGGTGCAAAAATCTGGTTGAAACAACTGGGTGACAAAGGTCCTCCAGAACCTGCAGAGGTAATTGTTCAAGGAGCAGACAATGTGTTGATAGTTATGAAACCCGGGCAAAAGAAAGGGGAACACGTCCCAACTGACCGGGATTTTGTGCAGAGAATAATATGTGTTTTCCCTTTAGATCAAAATCTGGAAATGATGACCCAAGCAATCTTCAGACCGAAAATCGAGAGGCCAACCGTGGAAAATGTGGCGTCATGGAAAACCAAACAGAATCTATAGATTTACTTGGCTCAAATGATGAACACTAGCCATTTTTGCGTGACAAAGGTTACCACTGCTATCAATATATTTGAGACTTGGTGGCAGTACTGACCCCCTCTACAGTTATGGACAAAGCTTATAGGGGTAGCTACTCAAGATGAGGACACAGAAGGAGAAGCTGTGACACAGAACTTCACGTGCAATCCATGTTGTGCCTGTGTGAACTGCATTGGGGAAAGTTTTTTGGCAGAGGAGATGATTGAATCATAGAATCATAGAATGGTAGAGTTGGAAGGGACCTCCTGGGTCATCTGGTCCAACCCCCTGCTCAAAGCAGGATTCACTAAATCATCTCAGACAGATGTCTGTCCAGCCTCTGTTTGAAGACGTCCATTGAAGGGGAACTCACCACCTCTCGTGGCAGCCTGTTCCACTCATTAATCACCCTAACTGTCAAAAAGTTTTTTCTAATATCTAATCTGTGTCTCCTCCCATTTAGTTTCATCCCATTGCTTCTAGTCTTTCCTTGTGCAAATGAGAATAAAGATGATCCTTCTACAATGTGACAGCCCTTGACATATTTGTAGACAGCTATTAAGTCTCCTCTCAGTCTTCTTTTTTGCAAGCTAAACATTCCCAAATCCTGCAACCGTTCCTCATAGGACATGGTTTGCAGACCAGTCACCATTCTGGTCGCTCTTCTCTGAACTTGCTCCAGTTTGTCTATGTCTTTTTTAAAACGTGGTGCCCAAAACTGTACACAGTATTCCAGATGAGGTCTGACCAAAGAGGAGTAAAGACTGATAATGACTTCACGTGATCTAGACTGTATGCTTCTGTTAATACATCCCAGAATTGTATTTGCCTTTTTTGCTGCTGCATCACACTGTTGACTCATGTTCAGTCTATGATCTATTAGTATACCTAAGTCTTTTTCATATGTACTGTTGCTTAGCTCTATTCCTCCCATTCTGTATATGCTTTTTTCATTTTTATTGCCCAGATGTAGTACTTTGCATTTTTCCCTGTTAAAAACCATTCTGTTGGTTGCTGCCCACTGCTCCAGTTTATTTAGGTCTTTTTGAATCCTCTCTCTCTCTTCTCTAGTATTAGCTATCCCTCCTAGCTTTGTGTCATCAGCAAATTTAATCAGTTTACCCTCAATTCCTTCATCTAAATCATTGATAAAGATGTTGAACAATACAGGTCCCAGGACGGAGCCCTGTGGTACCCCACTTGAGACATTCATCCAGCTGGATGTGAAGCCATTTACAACCACCCTTTGAGTCCGATCACTAAGCCAGTTATGAATCCACCTAACAGTTGCCTGGTCCATTGCATACTTGGTCATTTTTTCAATAAGGATGGTGTGAGATACTTTGTCAAATGCTTTGCTGAAGTCAAGATATACTATATCTACAGCATTTCCCTGATCCACCCAGTCAGTGATTATGTCATAGAAGGAAATTAAGTTAGTCTGACATGACTTGTTAGTTACAAACCCATGCTGACTCTGGTTAATCATTTCATTCTTATCCATGTACTTACATACATGTTGTTTAATAATTTGTTCAAAGATCTTTCCTGGTATAGAAGTCAGACTCACCGGCCTATAGTTCCCTGGGTCCACCTTCTTCCCCTTTTTGAAGATAGGAACAACATTTGCTCTTCTCCAGTCTTCTGGGACTTCTCCTGTTCTCCAAGAATTTTCAAAGATTATGGAGAGTGGTTCTAAAATTTCTTCTACGATCTCCTTCAGTACTCTGGGGTGTAATTCATCTGGACCTGGAGACTTGAACTCATTTATGTTAGCTAAATATTCCCTCACAATCTTTCTGTTTACAGATAACTTGGATTCCTCTATTCCTTTAAAAGGACAGTGAAGATCAGTTGATGTTACATTTTCTTTCTGAGAGAAAACAGATGCAAAATAGGAATTAAAAAGTTCGGCCTTCTCAACATCCTCTCTTACCATTTCTCCATTTTCATCCTGTAAAAATCCTATAGCATCTTTGACTTTTCTTTTACTTTTGACATACCCCCAAAATCCTTTTTTATTGCTTTTGACATCTCTTGCAAGCCTTAATTCATTGTCAGCTTTAGCTAACCTGATACGTGCCCTACAGGATCTGCAGACTGCATTATAATCTTCTTTAGATATGCCTCCCTCTTTCCATTTAATAAACATTTCTTTCTTTCTTTTTAGCATGTGTTTAAGTTCTGTGTTCATCCATCCTGGTTTCCTTAAATGCTTCCCATTCTTCCTACTTTTCGGGATTGTTAACGATTGTGCTTTGAGAATCTCATTTTTAAAAATTTCCCATACTTCCTGGACATTTTTGTCCTTAAGGACATCCAGCCATTGGATCCCTCCTATTCTCTTTCTGAGTCTCTTAAAATCTGCCTTTCTAAAATCTAACCTTGAAGTTTGAGTCTTCACATGTCTTCCTCCTCTAGTTATCCAAAATTCTATAATAGCATGATCGCTGCCTCCTAGGGTCCCAGCCACCTTTACCTCCTCAACCATTTCCTCCCTGTTTATAAGGATTAGATCCAAAGTAGCAGATCCCCTTGTTTTCTCCCCTACCTTTTGGAAGATAAAGTTGTCAGCAAGAGAGGATAAGAATTTGCTTGACCTGTTAGTTTTACTTGAGAGAGATTCCCAACAAATGTCTGGATAGTTGAAATCTCCCATGACCACTACGTCATATTTTTTGGAGAACTTGGTCATTTGATACATAAAGAGTTCATCCATATCTTCAGCTTGCCCAGGTGGCCTGTAGTAAATGCCTACAATGGTGTCCTTTCCGTTGTTCTCTCCTTGTATTCTTACCCAAACAGTTTCCACAGAACTCCCAGTCTCTGAAGCTTCAATCTCTTTGCAGATATACGCTTTTCTAACATACAATGCGACACCTCCTCCTCGCTTATCAAGTCTGTTTCTTGCAAATAAGTTGTATCCTTTTAGCCTTTTATTCCAATCATGTGTATCGTCCCACCAAGTTTCAGTGATTCCAATGACATCATATTTCTTTTCCTGCATTAGTAGTTCCAATTCTCCTTGTTTGTTGCCCATGCTTTGTGCATTTGTATAAAAACATTTTAGTTTGTGATTGGTTTCTCTTCCTCCCATATTTTTATTATTTAAATTGTTTTGTCTTTGTTCTTCCTTTCCACTTCCAGTAGCAGAGATCTCAATAGTATTTGTCAGCTGTATGGCTTTTTCTGGCCTTTTGCTTCCCTTCCCACATTGTTCTAGTTTAAAGCTCTCCTGATGAGTGTAGCAAGGCGACTTCCAAATACATGTTTTCCAGTCTTCGTAAGGTGTACCCCATCTCTAGCAAGTAGTCCATCGTATAGGTAATTCATTCCGTGATCCAGAATTCCAAATCCTTGTTGACGGCACCATCGACGTAGCCAGTTGTTCACCTGTAGAATCTTATTCCACCTCATTGTTCCATGGCCATCCACTGGGAGGATTGCCATGAAGACTTTGAGTATTAGGCCAGCTGATTTATTTTTTGCTATAATTTGTTCATGCATTGCTTTGTGTTGTTGTACACAGTGTACACTTCCATTATTATTTTTATGGCAATCATCCGCTAAAACCATCCCCTTTGGATAGGGTGCTTTGTGTAAATAATGTGTGGCTATAAGATATCCAAATGTGGATTGTATTGCTAATAAAAATATGGATATCTTATAGCCTACATATTGTAACATATTGTTTATATGCTTTGATAAAGTGTGGTCATTAGACCAAGTGTGGAATGTATTGCAAATATGGTTGCGTGAATTCAAGCACTATAATATTGCAATATACTGCAGTATAATATTGATTTACTCTGATACTGAGAAACTAGCTCTTTCACATGAACTGTCCTTGATGCATGCTATCCACAAAGTGTTTGCTAGGAGTCAATACAGTAAGACAATGTTAATTGTTCTATGGTCTATGAAGTTGTGTGTTTCAAAGATTCATTATCCTGATTTGTACAAAAGTGACCACTGTGATATTTGCTTTGACTAATAGTGTTATTGTAACCAAAATATTGATTCAAATAATGTGTGTACACTTACCATTATGCTCCATGAGAAATACACAGATCTATTGTCTAAAACAATGTTTAAAAGTAAACTTCTCGAGATTACAGAATCTGGCCAATTCGGTATTATCGACGAATCATACTTATAAACATTAACCAGCTTTATGCTTCCATTGTCTAAACCTTATAAAAGTCACTGGAATCATGATACAGACAGAAGCTTTCTTGTGTAGACTTCTCAGGGGTTCTCTGTCAATTAGACAGATGATGCTCATAAACTCCTAGATGAAGAAGCCATAAGTTGTACCTGCACTGATGTGTAGTGTTGTATGTACAGTACAGACCAAAAGTTTGGACACACCTCATTTAAAGATTTTTCTGTATTTTCATGACTTTGAAAATTATACATTCACACTGAAGGCATCAAAACTATGAATTAACACATGTGGAATTATATACTTAACAAAAAAGTGTGAAACAAGTGAAAATATGTCTTATATTCTAGGTTCTTCAAAGTAGCCACCTTTTGCTTTGATGACTGCTTTGCACACTCTTGGCATTCTCTTGATGAGCTGCAAGACATAGTCACCGGAAATGGTCTTCCAACAATCTTAAAGGAGTTCCCAGAGATGCTTAGCACTTGTTGGCCCTTTTGCCTTCACTCTGCTGTCCAGCTCACCCCATACCATCTCGATTGGGTTCAGGTCTGGTGACTGTGGAGGTCAGGTCATCTGGCGTAGCACCCCATCACTCTCCATCTTGGTCAAATAGCCCTTATACAGCCTGGAGGTGTGTTTGGGGTCATTGTCCTGTTGAAAAATAAATGATGGTCCAACTAAACACAAACCGGATGGAATAGCATGCCGCTGCAAGATGCTGTGGTAGCCATGCTGGTTCAGTATGCCTTCAATTTTGAATAAATCCCCAGCAGTGTCACCAGCAAAGCACCCCCACACCATCACACCTCCTCCTCCATGCTTCACGGTGGGAACCAGGCATGTAGAGTCCATTCGTTCACCTTTTCTGCGTCGCACAAAGACACGGTGGTTGGAACCAAAGATCTCAAATTTGGACTCATCAGACCAAAGCACAGATTTCCACTGGTCTAATGTCCATTCCTTGTGTTCTTTAGCCCGAACAAGTCTCTTCTGCTTGTTGCCTGTCCTTAGCAGTGGTTTCCTAGCAGCTATTTTACCATGAAGGCCTGCTGCACAAAGTCTCCTCTTAACAGTTGTTGAAGAGATGTGTCTGCTGCTAGAACTCTGTGTGGCATTGACCTGGTCTCTAATCTGAGCTGCTGTTAACCTGCGATTTCTGAGGCTGGTGACTTGAATAAACTTATCCTCAGAAGCAGAGGTGACTCTTGGTCTTCCTTTCCTGGGGTGGTCCTCATGTGAGCCAGTTTCTTTGTAGCGCTTGATGGTTTTTGCAACTGCACTTGGGGACACATTCAAAGTTTGCCCAATTTTTCGGACTGACTGACCATCATTTCTTAAAGTAATGATGGCCACTCCTTTGTCTTTACTTAGCTGCTTTTTTCTTGCCATAATACAAATTCTAACAGTCTATTCAGTAGGACTATCAGCTGTGTATCCACCAGACTTCTGCACAACACAACTGATGGTCCCAACCCCATTTATAAGGCAAGAAATCCCACTTATTAAATCCCACTTATTAAACCTGACAGGGCACACCTGTGAAGTGAAAACCATTTCCAGAGACTACCTCTTGAAGCTCATCAAGAGAATGCCAAGAGTGTACAAAGCAGTCATCAAAGCAACAGGTGACTACTTTGAAGAACCTAGAATATATGACATATTTTCAGTTGTTTCACACTTTTTTGTTAAGTATATAATTACACATGTGTTAATTCATAGTTTTGATGCCTTCAGTGTGAATGTACAATTTTCATAGTCATGAAAATACAGAAAAATCTTTGAATGAGAAGGTGTGTCCAAACTTTTGGTCTGTACTGTATGTACAGGAGTGGATTAAGAGTAGTAAGAGTAGCCAGGGCACTGGGTAGTTTAGAAGGTGTACCCCCCCCCCTCAGGTACTGGATGTATCACGTGACTTGTCACATGATCCCCTTTGATAGATCATGTGATTCTATCTACACATGTGCATCAAAGGTTCTGTGAGTAACACACAGACGCTTTGATGCACATGTGTAGATGGAAAATGTGCAGCACTTTAGCACTTTGCATAACATAGCACTATATATAATAGAGCAAGAGTGGGCGATTAATTTTCCCAAGGGACAACATGGGAGACCGTGACAGTTGTGGAGGCTGCACCAATAGGCTGAAATTAATTCTGCTCAATATTAATATTAACATTAATTTTATTTTATTTTTTTATATTAATTGTATGCAGCATCGGGCTGCAGAACCTTGGATCCCCAGAGTAAATCATTCTTGGGGCCCACTATGCTGCTGTAGCAACAATATAGAAATAATACAAGACCACCAATTGTATAATAAAATGTGCCAATATGTTTCCGTAATATAAAACACAATGGGCTCGATTCATCAAGACCGGCGTTGTTCACAGCAATCTTGATGAGGGGCATGCTGGAGTCGGATGATCCTGATTCATGAAGAGGTGCTCAACTACAGCGTCCAGTTTAGGACATGACAGATATCAAAGTCAAACATCAGAATAATGTCAGTTTGAGGCTAAATACCTTGTCTGAGAACTGACTTTGATATGTGACTTTGATAAGTGACTTAGACATCTGACTTTCACAACTGATGAAAATAATAATAAAAAGTTCACTGTATGCTGCTGGGAATTGAACCCAAAACTCTATGTCTAGAAGCCAGTACACTTACCATTGACTTAAACACTCAGTTGAAGAAACTTAAGCATTCTATTTGGTTATGTGATTTTCAGTGCAAACTTGTCTGAAACGCATTGGGACTTTCACACAGACCTCCTCCAGGCCAAATTCAAATGATGTGTGATTTTGATATGTGACTGATATCTGACTTTCTTCAAATATTAGAATCAGAATCACAATGACTTTTAGATACCAGTTTGATCTCATAAGCCAAGAAAAACTAGCAGTCACTATCACTTGACCCTATGGCTGTATGGTAACTCTTCAGCCTCATTTTTTCTTTCCATCCAGCAAGAAATGACTGCAAACTCCAAACGACTAGGGGTTTCAACTGCCTGCTAAGCATGGTCCTTCTCTAGCAGCAAAAACAGGCATGATAAGGGGTTGTCCTGTCCAAACCGATAAGTCTGCAGTCACTCTGTGTGTGTCACGCAATGTGTGGGAAAGACTTAGTGCAACACAAAGGGAAGAGGGAAAGGGAGCCCAGACTCTAGGGAAAGGGGGAAGTGGAGACATCCTAGGCTGATCTAATATCACCCTGTCTCCACTAACGTCCCTATATTGGTTCTTCACCAATTGCTGCACGCGAACCTCGCCCTGTCTTTCCATGGTGTTAAGCCCTGGCTAGGGAAGGGAGGGGGATGAGCGACCAACAGCAGGGCGACTGTCACTTCTGACACACCCGTGACAGTACACCCCTCTCTACGAGTGGCCTCCGGACACTCAGGACCGGGTTTCTCAGGATAAGAGGTGGGGAATGAATGAACCCACCTGGGAGCATTCATCTCTGATGCTGAAACCCACATCCTCTCCTCTGGACCATAACCTTTCCAGTGCACCAAGTATTGTAGAGAACGACGTTGGAGACCAGAATCTACAATACTCAAAATCTGGAACTCCAGATTACCACAACCATTACTGGGGGTGGTGGTAGAGGTGAGGGCTCAAGAGGTTCCACATACTTCTTGAGTAAGGACCTATGGAACACGTAGTGGACTTTAAGGGCCAGAGGAGGTTCAAGACGAAACGCTGATGGGTTAATGACGGCGGTTATTTTATAGGGACCAATAAGCCTAGGTCCCAGCTTCCAATAAAGAACTTTCAATCTTATATTCCTGGTAGACTACCATATAAAGTCATTCACATTCAGCTCCAGACCTGGCTGGCTGTCAGCCATACATTTATACATGTGGTACCCCAGGGGTCTGGTTGCCACAGTGATAGAAATATCACGTCTGAGAGCAAGTGGGAGGTTTCCTGGTCAGGAGCCCTTAAACATGCAACAGCTCCTGTCCCAGGCCAGATAGGGGAGGAACCTGCCCTACATAAACTGGGTCTGGGGCGGGGTTAGTCAGTCTAAGAGTCTAGAGAGGAGAAAGACAGGGAAAGCAACAGCTAGGAGCTCTGTAGGAGCAGGAGCTGAAGACCAGGGGCTGGAGCTAAGCAGAGTTCGCCCTGGCAGAAGAATATAAGAACCGGACACCAGAGTCCGAGGCTGCGGGGATCTTTAAGTCCAGCAGCAGAAACCAGCCGGCAGGGGATTCCAGGTCCTCTGGCCTTAGAAGCCCGGAGGCTCAGTCACAAGGAAGGGACCAGCACCGCCATCGAGGAGCGAAGGCTATCAGAAGGCCCCAAGTCACCAGCCATACGGGTGAGCACCACACGGTATACTCAGGGACGTGGGCTACTTCCACACGCTTACAGCAAGGTAGCCAGGAAGAGTGCAGATAGACGGGGAGGCCTACAACTCCACCTGGCCAGGGGAACTCCTGTTTGTTCACAGACTGACCAGGCCCCTTATGCTAGCCAGTACTCCCGGGAGGGTCTGCCTTAATATCATCAGTAAAGACCCTGAACTGCACTGCAAAGACTCTGAGTCGTTCCTGCTTTCTCACCGCATACAGCACTACTAATACTAGGACGCCCGTGCACCATCACTCCCATCATCCACATTCCCTGCCCTGAGGCTATACTCTTCCCGTGGGGAGTTATCCCATCCTTTGCTGCGCATACCACACCAGCCTCAGCGGTCTGCCTCGCAGCGGCGGTACACCCTGACCGCAATCCACGGGTGGCGTAGTCGGACAATTAACCTAAAACTTATACTATACCGCCACTGGTTTGACCACCCTGAGCCACGGGACCAGGTTGCCGCCACGGAGACTACAATCCCCAGAGACCCGGCTCCGGGTAACCCACTACACGTGTACACTAGGCCCAGGGGGCACGTCATACATGTCTCCCATGATCTTTAAATTACTCAGAACACCCTGTTACACTGAGGAGAGCGACGAAGCAAACTGTTCCCCCTCAGGAACTCCCGAAGCTCCTCCCCCACTAAAGGTACCAAATTGTGGGTGATAACCGTATGCACCGAAGAAAGGTGACCTGCCAGTGGATTCTTGACAATGATTATTATTAATGGCAAATTCTGCCAGCGGTAAGTAGGATGTCCAAACCTCCTGATTTTCGGAGATGAAACACCTGAGCTAGGTCTCCAAATTCTGAATGATACACATGGTCTGTCCATTCGACTGAGGGTGGAAGGCAGAGGAAAAGGACAGCTGCACCCCCAGTCAAGAACAGAATGCCTTCCAGAGCTTGGAAACAAACTGGGTCCCCCGATCTAACACCACATCGGAGGAATATCTGTGAAGCTTCATGATCTCATTTATAAGCACCTGAGCAAGTGTCTTGGCATTTGGAAGTGCAGGTAATGCGGCAAAGTGAACCGTTTTACTGAACCTATCTACAACCACCAAAACTACCGTTTTGCCTGCAGAAGCTGGTAGGTCAGTATTAAAATCCATGGACAAGTGTGCCCATGGCCTACTAGGGATAGGTAGCAGAAGAAGAGTACCAGACGGCCAGGTATGCGAAGCTTTAGAACGCGCGCAAATACTACAAGCAGAAACATGTTCAATCACATCCTGATGCAACCCCAGCCACCAAAAACGACGAGAGAGGAGGTCCGCGGTTGCCTTACCATCTGGATGCCCAGCAAGCAGAGTTGTGATGTTCCTTAATAACTTTACGGCGCAGATTAGATGGTACAAATAACCTTGCTTAAGGGCAGAAGGCAGGAGCGTCCCCCTGAGCCTCCAACATCCCACCCTCCAGTTCAGGATACAGTGCCGAAATGACTACCCCTTTCCGTAATATCGAGGCAGGGTTCTCATGGTCACCACCACCAGGGAAGCTCCGGGACAAAGCGTCAGCCTTGACAAAGCATCAGCCTTGACATTTTTGACCCCTGGACGAAAAGTGACAACAAAATTGAACCTAGTAAAAAACAGGGACCATCTGACTTGCCTAGGGTTGAGACGTTTAGCTGACTGGAGATATGACAGGTTATTATGGTCAGTAATAGAATGGACTGCCCCCTCCAACCAATGTCACCATTCTTCGAACGCCAATATGATCGCCAAAAGTTCACTATTACCCACGTCATAATTTCTCTCAGTCGAAGACAATTTTTTAGAAAAGAAGGCGCATGGATGCCATTTACCAGGGGACGGACCCTGAGACAACACAGCCCCAACCCCCGACATCCAACGCATCAACCTCCACAATAAAGAGTTGGGAAATATCGGGTTGACTGAGTATAGGTGAAGTGGCAAAATGATTCTTTAAGGAAGAAAAAGCCTGGAGGGAGGCATCCGACCATTTGGAAAAATTGGACCCCTTCTTAGTTCTTAGTCATGTCAGTAAGGGGTTGCACAATTACAGAGTAATTTTGGATGAATTTCCGGTAAAAATTAGTAAAGCCCAGAAAACATTGAAGAGCCTTAAGGTTCTTGGGACAGTCCCTATCAAGGATTGCAAGGATCTTCTCCGGATACATCCGAAAACCCGAAGATGACATCAAGTACCCAAAAAACTGCACCTCCTTAACAGCGAAAACACATTTTTACAGTTTGGCATAAAGTTTGTTATCCCTTAATATCTGGAGCACCTTCTTAACATGCCCCCGATGTGTCTCAAAATCAGGTGAGTAAACCAAAATCTCATCCAGATAGACCACCACAAACCTCCCCACCAAATGATGGAAAATATCATTTATGAAATGCTGGAATACCACAGGTGCATTGGTCAAACTGAAAGGCATAACCAGACTCTCGAAATGCCCTTCAGGGGTATTGAATGCTGTTTTCCTTTCGTCCCCTTCTCTGATTCTAACCAGATTGTAGGCTCCCCTTAAATCAATTGGAGAATACCTTAGCTCATACAACCTGGCTGAACAAATCAGGAATAAGGGGATATGGATCACAGATGGTAATTTGATTTAATTCCCGGAAATCTAAACAGGGACGTAGACCGTCATCTTTTTTCTTCACAAAGAAAAACCCTGCCGCCACGGGCGAAGATGATGGTCTGATATGTCCCTTTTCCAGACTTTCCGCAATGAAATCCTTCATGGCTTGTCTCTCAGGGCCAGAAAGATGATACAGTCTGGACTTCGGTAGTTTAGCTCCGGGGGTCAGGTTAATAGGACAGTCATATGCACGATGAAGAGGCAAATCCTGATACCCCCTCTCAGAAAAATACATCCTCAAAACCAGGCAGAAAAGCAGGTAATATTTCCGTAGAGACAGTAGCAAGGGAAATATCTAAACCGTTCTCATGGCAGTAATCCGTCCATTCAATAATCTCCCCGGTTTGCCAATTCACCAACGGATTATGTTTAACAAGCCAAGGAATACCCAAAACAATAGGTATGGAAAGACTGTCCAGGACATAGCAAGGGATTTTTTCACAATGAACTGACCCCACTCTCAGTTTTACATTATGTACAATCTGAGTAAATGCTCTCTGTGCAAGTGGCGCCGAGTCGATGGAGAAGATTGAACTAGGTTTAGCTAAAGTACAGCAAGCAAGTTTATGAGTTTTCACAAACTCAGCATCAACCATGTTGACTCCGGCTCCACTGTCAACAAACACAGAAATTTTCTCGGTTTTGCTCTCTAGCACCACCTCTGCTGTCAGGACCAACCGGGAACTGCAGGTTGGCAACAAATTCACCCCTTGTTTATCCAACTCCAGACTACCAAGAGTTAATCGAGTCTCCTTTTGTTTGGACAGGTCCCAAGAATATATCCCTTTTTTCCACAAAAAAAACATACGCCTTTTTTTTGCAAATCTCCTGGGAAATGTATGATGCAGAGACACCCCCTAACTGCATGGGTTCCTCCACCTCCCGCAGTACTGGTTCACTGCCAGACCGCTCCCCCTGCAGAGGTACATAACCCCGACAAGAAGGCTCCGGAGAAGGTGGTCTCACCCACCTACCCCGAAGGCATCTATCAAGACGTATGACCAACGACATGGCCGCCTCCAAGGACTGAGGGGTTCCATATACTACCAAGGAATCTTTCAACCTTTCAGTAAGACCCTTACAAAATTGACTTCTAAGGGCTGAGTCATTCCATTTGGAATCCGTTGCCCATCTACGGAATTCCGGACTGTACGTTTCCACTGACCGAAAAACCCCTCCACAGACAGGAGACAAACCGAGTCCTGTGGTAAAGAAAACGTCCACGACTGAGGATCTCCCTGCAGTAGAGAGATCACAATTCCAACCCATTGCTCTTCATTTCCAGAGGGGTAAGGACAAAGTTTAAAATACAGTTTGCAGGCCTCATTGAATACAAAAAACTTGTCCCTACCTACTGAAAACCTTTCCGGGAGGGCAACCTTGGGTTCAGGCTGGATAGGCCTACCTGCAGAGACCCCCACATTGGCGACCAGTAGCCGCTAATGCTGCTGCTGAACCTCACAACGGATGTCATTCACCTCCAGAGACAGACTGCACAGCCGCTCTGTGAGCTTTGCAACTGAACCCATACCAAGGAGAAAGGAAAAAAAAAACACGCCCAAAAAACACACACACACAAAAAAAAAAGTGTCAATTTTTTTTTCCTTTTCAAAATGTGCTCGGCCGGTGATAATGTCACACAAGATGTGGAAAGACTTAGGGTAACACAATGGGAAAGGGAGCCCAGACTCTGGGGTAAGGGGGGAGTGGAGACCTCCTAGGCTGATCTAATATCACCCTGTCTCCACTAACATCCCTATATTGGTTCTTTAACAATCGCCGTACGCGAACCTCGCCCTGTCTTTCCCTGGCGTTAAGCCCTGGCTAGGGAAGGGAGGGGGATGAGCGCTAATCGATCTCCACTGACAACTAAAGACAACAAGGGGGAACAAACAAGGGAAGATAGCTTAGCTTTAAGTTGACTTCAGAGAGATAAACACCCTTCCTCATTGCTCCAGAGAGGAAGAAGTAATGCACTTGCTCCGAGCCTTCACAAGGGATAATGTGAGTATCGCCGGCACCTCCCTCTAGCAGACAGCAGGTATTTAAACACCCAGGCCAGGGTGTTAATTAGCCAGAGGAAGGTAGCCCCTGGGTCCTAGAGACACAGCCTCTAAGAAGGACAGCGGTGCCCAGTAAGATGGCGCTACCCATTTTTGTAATCATTTGCAGCTGTGGAATTGTCAATATAAAACTCCCACATCCCCTCACACCACACTACCTGATGAAGCAGGAGCGAAGCGGCATTGGAGTGGTGTGAGGGGGTTGTGGTATGTCCCTATTACTAACATCTGGATGTTTATTGCACTTTTGGCCATTTTTTCTTATTTGTATTATGTTAAGGCACTCTGCACTTTTATCATTGGGATACCTCACTTGAGAATTTTATAAGCTGAGTTGCTTTATTTACTGAGATTTTACTGACCTCTAGTGGTGTATATATATGTGTCACCCAGGGAGATAAAGGGGACTCGGTACCCTGGCCTTTTACCTTGTTTAGGAGGTCACGGCAGTCGGCTCCCGGGCCCGTACTCTGGGTCTCTCTTTAAAAAGGGGTTTTAGTGTACAGTTTGTCTCGTGACGCCACCTGTGGTTTCCGGTAATGGTTACCGGCGCTGCTGCAGACCTCCGGGGGGGTGGGGGGGGGTGATAGGATGGCAGCTGGGATGTTTCTGCTCCCCACAGGCAGAGCGGGCCCCCGGGGCAGTGTAGGTGTAGATCGTGGTGATGCTGGGGCTTGTGGTGCAGGAGAGATGGCGCAGTGGAAATAACTGACGGAGGCAGTGCAGTCATCTGAGTTTTACTCACAGTTCTTGTTCAAGTTTCTCAGGTACACTGCACGGGTGTCAGCCTCCGCGTCGCACTGCGTCCACCTGGTAAGGGGTCCAGCACTTTCTCAAGTATATCAGGAGCGCTTGACGGAACCCCACTTTCTTTATGTTCCTTACTAGACCGACTTCTCGCGCCGGGTCTTCTCCCTCCTGCCCTGCGCTTTCCCACACACAATCCTGATCGGGTGCTCTGAAGTCCGCCTGGGCAACCTGGGGTTCCCGGACCTACTTGATGCCCTTCACGGTGACTAGGGTGAGACTGTGGCAACTGCACCATGAAAGTGCAGAAGCCTCCAGTTTTCCAGCCGAGACCTGGAGTAACACGGTTGGTCCAGGGACTGGTTCCCTTCTTACGGCCTGGTCCCTCCGTCACTTGACAGATTAGAGTGTACGGGTGGCTTCCTGCTCCTTCCGTACCCCTGGTACCCCTTCAGTTACCGGAGCCTTCATCCTCTGCTCCCCTCCTGGGCCTCTGTTACTAGGCCCCACTTGTGGAGCAGAGCTCCTGAAGAGACTCTGCTCCCCTCCTCTCCTTACTACTCACTGACTGACTGTCCTCACTGACCTGCCACCCTAAGATGGCTTCCCTTTAAATACCTCCTACAATGGTGCTCCCCTACACTACATCCTCCACCCACACCCACTACTGGTTCCCCCTCTCTTTGGTTCCCCCCACTCCAGCCAGGGACAGGGCTCAGCAGAGACACAATGCATCTTGCCCTTCCAGCTGGCATGGAGTAGTGTAGTGTTGTGTGCGGGTGTTGGGGGTTCCGGGCAGCACTCCCTCCTTACCTGAGAGAAGGAGGCACTACACCTCTGGGTGAGGGGCAGTACCTCTGTGGCGACTGAACCCTCAGGGGCGCCACATATACTATTTCTGTGGTCCAGCTTTCTGATGTAATATAATACAACATGTCAGCATTGCACTTGATCTTAAAGACATCGGCATTATTTACTATATCTGAATGACTAAACTATATGTGTTCATTATGATTTAACTTGGAATTGACCATCCATATTAAATATATAGCTGTGTATGTACATAAATTACGGACCTAGTGTATTCATCTTTTGTTGTATAATCATGAAGTGCAATTATTAATTTATCTATTGCGGACATGCTCATCCCCCCTCTTATATTAATTTTTAATTTGTTTGTTGCATTTTTAATGTCCTTGCCTGTGTGTATTTTTTAATCTTTTTTGTATAATAAAGGTTATTGCATTATATAAAGCCTGTTGGGTACTCTTTATAAGGTCTTTGGTTAGTTGGGTAACTAACTTTAATTATTGGCATTTCCTTCATTGATAGGATTTCTAGCCTCTAAGAAGGTGTCTGTAATACCAAACGAAGAGATCTCCTGCAACCAACATCAAGGCGACTGTCTGTCACTTCTGACACACCCGTGACAGTGTGACTGCAGACTTATGAATTTGCAGCCAGTGGTCTGGAGTTTGCAGGCAGTTCTTTTGTGGATGGAAAGAAAAATTTACAAAAAATAAATTTGGTCATTAGACCCTTTCTTAAGAAGCTCGGCAAACGTACAGTCACATGGAAATTGATATATAGTAAATTAGTGCCTCCTAATTTACTTTGGCTACGTGATTTATCATGCAAATAGACAGCGTGTCTGAAACTCTTTCTTAACATGGCAGGATGACAATCAAAATGTCAGATATTAAAAGTAAAATATCACTGTAGTTTGTGTCCTAACCAGCATAATTAAAAAAAAAATATATATATATATATATATATATATATATATAGTACAGACCAAAAGTTTGGACACACCTTCTCATTCAAAGATTTTTCTGTATTTTCATGACTATGTAAATTGTACATTCACACTGAAGGCATCAAAACTATGAATTAACACATGTGGAATTATATAGTTAACAAAAAAGTGTGAAACAACTGAAAATATGTCTTATATTCTAGGTTCTTCAAAGTAGCCACCTTTTGCTTTGATGACTGCTTTGCACACTCTTGGCATTCTCTTGGCACCCCCAATCCTGGTATGCATGGCACCCCTCACCCCCAATCCTGGTATGCATGGCACCCTTCACCCCCAATCCTGGTATGCATAGCACCCCTCACCCCCAATCCTGGTATGCATGGCACCTCTCACCCCCAATCCTAGTATGCATGGCACCCCTCACCCCCAATCCTGGTATGCATGGTACCCAATCCCTATCCTGGTATGTATGGTACCCCTCATCCTGGTATGGATGGTACCCCTCATCCCTGTCCTGGTATGGATGGCACCCCATCCCTCTTCCTGGTATGCATGGTACCCCTCATCCCTATCCTGGTATGCATGGCCCCTCATCCGAATCCTGGTATGCATGGCCCCCCACATCCCTATCCTGGTATGCATGGTACCCCTCATTCCTATGCTGGTATGCATGGCCCCCTCATAACCAATCCTGGTATGTATGGCACCCCTCATTCCCAATCCTGCTATGCATGGCACCCCTAATCCCCAATCCTGCTATGCATGGCACCCCTCATACCCAATCCTGCTATGCATGGCACCCCTCATCCCCAATCCTGCTATGCATGGCACCCCTCATCCCCAATCCTGGTATGCGTGACACCCCTCATCCCCAATCCTGCTATGCATGGCACCCCTCATCCCCAATCCTGCTATGCATGGCACCCCTCATTCCAAATCTGGTATACATGGCACCCCTCATCCCCCAATTCTGGTATGTATGGTACCCAATCCCTCATCCTAGTATATATGGCACCACTCATCCCCCAATCCTGGTATGCATGGCACTCCATCCCTCATCCTGGTATGTATGGTACCCCTCATCCCTATCCTGGTATGTATGGTATCCCTCATCCTGGTATGCATGGCATCCCATCCCTCATCCTGGTATGCATGGCACCCCATCCCTCATCCTGGTATGCATGGTACCCCTCATCCCTATTCTGGTATGCATGGTACCCCTCATCCCTATTCTGGTATGCATGGCACCCCTCACCCCCAATCCTGGTATGTATTGCACCCCATTCCTCATCCTGGTATGCATGGCACCACTCATCCCCCAATCCTGGTATGTATGGCACCCCTCATCGCCCAATCCTGGTATGTATGGTACCCCTCATCCCCCAATCCTGGTATGTATGGTACCCTTCATCCCCCAATCCTGGTATGTATGGCACCCCTCATTCCCCAATCCTGGTATGTATGGTACCCCTCATCCCCCAATACTGGTATGTATGGCACCCCTCATCCCCCAATCCTAGTATGTATGGCACCCCTCATCCCCCAATCCTGGTATGTATGGTACCCTTCATCCCCCAATCCTGGTATGTATGGTACCCCTCATCCCCCAATCCTGGTATGTATGGTACCCCTCATCTCCCAATCCTGGTATGTATGGTACCCCTCATCCCCCAATCCTGGTATGCTTGGTACCCCTCATCCCCCAATCCTGGTATGTGTGGGCCCCTCATCCCCAATCCTGGTAAGTATGGTACCCCTCATCCCCCAATGCTGGTATATGTGGCCCTTCACCCCCTAATCCTGGTATGCATGGCACCCCTCATCCCCCAATCCTGGTATGTGTGGCCCCCTCATCCCCAATGCTGGCATGCATGGCACTTCTCACCCCCCAATCCTTGTATGCATGGTACCCCTCATCCCTAGCATGGTGTGTATGGTCCCCTCACCCCACAATCCTGGTATGTATGACACCCCTCATCCCTTTTACGCTGCCCACATATAAAAAAATAAACACTTATACTCACCTTTCTTCCCTGTGCTCCAGCGCTGCGGTGTCCTTTTCTGCAAGAGGCCGGGGATGGAGTGTGGCTCCGGAGTACGCACGTGCCCATACCGCGCTGTCCGCCGCCATTTTGCTGCGAATGTATCTTCAGTAAAATGGCGGCGGATAGCGCTATGCACATGCGCCGATTCCGACGCCTTCACTCCTGCCCCGGTCTCCGGCAACGCTCCTCCCGGTCAAGTAAGTATGTAAGCATGGCGCCGGAGTTCGCGGTATGCACTCAGTGTCTACGCATACCGTGATCTCCGGCGCCATACACACTCCTCTTACCTGTAATGGCTCCATGCGTGCTTCTGTTTGGAGCCAGACTGCGCAGGCGTGTCGCGCTTGTGCAGTCTATAAAGGCTTCAGACAGAGGTACGCATCTCCCGTTATTTTATAGATATACAGTGGGGAAAAAAATATTTAGTCAGCCACCAATTGTGCAAGTTCTCCCACATAAAAAGATGAGAGGCCTGTAATTGACATCATAGTTAGACCTCAACTATGAGAGACAAAATGAGAAAACAAATCCTGAAAATCACATTGTCTGATTTTGAAAGAAATTTGTTTCAAATTTTGGTGAAAAATAAGTATTTGGTCAATTACAAAAGTTAATCTCAATACTTTGTTATATATCCTTTGTTGGCAATGACAGAGGTCAAACGTTTTCTGTAAGTCTTCACAAGGTTGGCACACACTGTTGCTGGTATGTTGGCCCATTCCTCCATGCAGATCTCCTCTAGAGCAGTGATGTTTTGGGAATGTCGCTAGGCAACACGGACTTTCAATTCCCTCCAAAGGTTTTCTATAGGGTTTAGATCTGGAGACTGGCTAGGACACTCCAGGACCTTGAAATGCTTCTTACGAAGCCACTTCTTCGTTGCCCTGGCGGTGGCTTGGGATCATTGTCATGTTGAAAGACCCAGCCATGGTTCATCTCCAATGCCCTTGCTGATGGAAGGAGGTTTGCACTCAAAATCTCACGATACATGGCCCCATTCATTCTTTTATGTACATGGATCAGTCTTCCTGGTCCCTTGGCAGAGAAAAAGCCCCAAAGCATGATGTTGCCACCCCCATGCTTCACAGTAGGTATGCTGTTCTTTGGATGCAACTCAGCATTCTTTCTCCTCCAAACATGATGAGTTGTGATTCTACCAAACAGTTCAACTTTGGTTTCATCTGACCATATGGCATTCTCCCAATACTCTTCTGGATCATCCAAATGCTCTCTAGCAAACTTCAGACGGGCCAGGACATGTAATTGTGGCACCCCAGGGGTCTGGTTTCCACAGTAACGGCAATGTTATGTCTGAGAGCAGGTGGGAGGTCTCTTGGTCAGGGATCCTGTGCATGCCACACCTCCTGCCCAGTCCCTGGGAGGGGAAGAACTTCCCCTATATAAACCTAGGGCTGAGGCAGGGTTAGTGAGTAGAGAAGAAGTAGAGACAGAGAAGAGAAGCAGATATAGGAAAAGAACATCAGGAGCTCTGTGGGAGCAGTGCTACAAGGAGTCAGGGGCTGGCAGCTGCAGAGCTCGCCCTGACTGAGAAGTTATCACCGGACCCGGAGTCCGAGGCTGTGGGGACTAACTCCTATCCAGCAGCAGAAACCGACCGGCAGGGGATTGCAGGTCCTCTGGCCCAGAAACCCGAAGGCACGGTCACACGCGTGGGACCAGCACCGCCGTCGTGGAGCGGAAGCTACTAGAAGGCCCCGAGTCACCGGCCATACGGGTGAGCACCACACGGTACACTCAGGGACGTGGGCTACTTATACCCGCTTCTAGCAAGGTAGCCAGAAGAGTATCGTTAGTTTGGGAGGCCTACAACTCCGCCTGGCCAGGGGAGATCCCATCTGCTCAAGGACTGACCAGGCCCCAATCGCTAGCCAGTACTCCGGGAGGGTCTATCGTTGTCACCAGTAAAGACCCTGAACTACACCGTACCGTCTCCGAGTGGTTCCTGCTACCCCCATCATCCACGTCGGCTGCCCTGAGGCCATACCCCTCCCGTTGGGGGTTATACTATCACGCTGCACAATCCTACCACCGGCCTCAGCGGTCTGCCCTGCAGCAGCAGCTCCTTAGCTGTACTCAACGGGTGGCGTAGTCGTCCAACATCTACCGCTAATACAGCGCCACTTAGTCTGACTCCCTGGGCACGGACCGGATCACCGCCACGAGACTACAACCCTCAAGAGATCCGGCTCCGGGTAAGCTCCCGCGTGCGCAACGCAGCGCGACACAGGCCCAGGGGCGCGTCAACTTTTGGCGTAGTCGGCAGGATCTCGTGCCCGCAACCACCGGGTACTGCGTGCCTGAAAAAAACTGTTCAAACTTACCTGTGGTGAAGATTCCCGCCATCCGGCGCCATCTTCCGCTTCCTTCCCGCCATCGGTGGAGTTTTCCCGCCATCCGGCGCCATCTTCAGCCTTCTTCCCGCCATACGTGGAGTTTTCCCGCCATTGGACGCCATCTTGAGGACGCCGCGCGGGAAGTAGAGGGGCGTGGACTCCGAAAGCGCGCGAAAACTGAAGCCCCGCCTCACGTCCGGACGTTGCGTAAGGTCCTGGAAGGAGCCCAGCAGACGCCGACGTCACAGGAGCGCGACGGAAGGTCCTCAACCCTGACGATTCACTGCGGAGCCGCGGCCTACGGAAGAGGATCATCGCAAGGTAGGCCACGGTCCACTAGGGGGGAGAAGGATGCCGGATACGGAGGAGAGCTTCACCGCTTCAACCCCCGGCAGCGCCACCGCTGTTGCGGTCATGCCTTTCACCATGCCCTATATCCCGGGGGCAGCCTGGCTACCCCAGTACTCAGGGGAGTCACATACCCTGCATGACTTTAGAGAAAAGCTGGATAGCCTCTTCCAGGTGTACCCCCTCACAGAGGAGCAAAAAGTGAGCATCCTGGTGGCCCAATTAACCGGGGCAGCCCAAAGGGAGGTAAAGTCCTGGCCACCTGGGGGGAGGACTGTCGCAGGGATACTAACCCGGCTGAGGGACACCTTTGATACCCGCACCTCAGCCGAGATCAAGCTTAGATTCTACGGGTGCAAACAGCGGGCACATGAGAGTATAAGGGACTATGCCCTGAACCTACAAGAGGCCCTGAGAGCCATTAAGCAGACCGACCCTGACGGCGTGGGAGACGAGGACAGGCTGTTGACTGAACAATTTATAGAGGGTTTATATTGCAATGCCCACCGAACCCAGTTGCGGGCAATGGCCTTACAGGACCCTCATCTGGGATTTGCACAGTTCAAGGACAGAGCCATCCGGGTGCTTCGA
The DNA here is from genome assembly GCF_046119375.1 of Phyllobates terribilis. Classification (NCBI taxonomy): domain Eukaryota; kingdom Metazoa; phylum Chordata; class Amphibia; order Anura; family Dendrobatidae; genus Phyllobates; species Phyllobates terribilis. Next base: position 363,355 of record NW_027363395.1, read on the forward strand.
GAACCGGCACCAGGTGGCGTTGTGACCCCCAGACGCCCCACTACCACTTACCACCAGGAGGCGGCGCCCTTGTCGGCAGGGCCTGTGGGAGCTGATGCGCAGGCTTTGAACAATGACCCGGCTCCAGACCTGCACCATCAGGTCCAAGAGCTAGCTAAACGCGTTGCTGCGCTAACCCGAACTGTGCAGTCTTTACAGGTTTCCACTCCAGGGAAGATCCAGCTGGCATCCGGACCGGAGGACATCCCGTGGCGTCGACCAAGGAGGACCCCACCGGCCAGAGGAAGACCCAGCGACCGATACAACGAGGACGGACGACCCATCTGCCGCCGCTGCAATCAACCCGGACATATGGCAAGGTACTGTCCTTTAAACTGGCACAACCTGGGGTAGAGGGCCAACCCCCAGGAAAAAGATCACCAGGCCCATCGAACTGGCGCGACAAATATGTGGGAGGACGTCCAGTCTTACCCGTGGTACTGGATGGCATTCCTATGAGTGCCCTACTGGACACCGGGTCACAGGTCACCACCATCCCGTACGTGCTCTTCAAGCAGTACTGGAATGACTCGGATATCACCCGCTACCCTGACGACGACTTGAGTATCATCGCCAGCAATGGTCAGCCCGTGCCACAGATTGGATTTAAAGAGGTGACCATTAAAATCGGTAGAGTCGAACTGGCAGCACAGGGACTGATCATTGTAGACATTGACAAACACGAGAGTCACCCAAAGATAACTCTAGGAACTAATGTAATTGAAAATTGTCTTGCAGAGGTGATTTTCCTTTTACAGCAGGTTGCCAAGAACGCCAGCTCCGGCCAGCAGCGAGTGCTCCAGAAAGAGATCCGGGCACTGATGCGACGGCAACAGCTAGAACTCTCCGGTGGTGAGATTGGTAGCGTGCGAATGTGTGACCCTTTCCCTATTGCCATGCCCCCGAAAAGTGAAATGATGATTTGGTGCCGGGCAGCTATTGGTCTGAGAGGTAGAGATTACCAGGCAATGGTAGAACCAGTTTACTCAGACAGTAGGCCCACCATTTTGACAGCACGGGGGGTGGTCAATGTACGCCATGGGAGGGTGCCCGTTCGCATAATAAATATCGGGAAGAGGGAAGTGTACCTGCCCCGGTATGCCACGCTAGCCAAATTGTATACCATCAATCAAGATTCCATACAGTCCGTAGAACCCTTGCCTCCATCTTCCCCGGAGGAAGGTAACGGCTCTCAGAAAACAATGGAGGACTGGTGTCAGCAACTACATTTGGGTACTGACTCCACTCCCTCACACCAGAAACAGGGAGTCTATCGGGTGGTTCAAGAGTACGAGAGAGTGTTTAGTAAACACCCGTTAGACTTCGGGCGAGTCAAGGGGGTAGAACACCACATCCCCACGGGAGACCATCCTCCCATAAAAGAGAGGTATCGACCCGTACCCCCTGCACACTACCAACACGCCAAGGGGATGCTTAGAGACATGAAGGAGGCTGGGGTGATCAGGGATAGCTGTAGCCCCTGGGCAGCTCCACTAGTCTTAGTCAAAAAGAAAGACAACACCATGAGGATGTGTGTAGATTACCGGAAAATCAACCGTATCACAAACAAGGATGCGTACCCCTTACCAAGGATAGAGGAGTCTTTGGCTGCTTTAAGATCTGCTAACTTCTTCTCTACCTTGGATCTCACTAGTGGGTACTGGCAGGTTCCTGTAGCAGAGGCGGACCGGGAGAAGACCGCATTCACCACCCCGATGGGACTTAGCGAGTTTACCTGCATGCCGTTCGGACTCTGCAATGCACCAGGAACCTTCCAACGATTAATGGAGTGCTGTCTGGGCCACAGAAACTTCGAGACGGTCCTGCTGTACCTGGACGATGTCATCGTATATTCCAAGACGTATGAGGACCACCTGAAACACCTGGCGGAAGTGTTCGAAGCTCTGGCAAGCTACGGCCTAAAGGTGAAACCCTCCAAGTGTCACCTCCTGAAACCAAAGGTGCAGTACCTGGGACACGTGGTGAGCGCTGATGGAGTGGCTCCCGACCCTGCTAAGATCACCGCAATTAAGGAATGGCCAAGTCCCTCCAGTGTAAAGGAAGTGCGGCAGTTCCTCGGGTTGGTAGGCTATTACCGCAGATTCATCCCCGGTTTCACCAAAAAGGCAGCTCCTATGCAGGACCTCCTGATAGGCCAGTCCCGGAAGGCCAAGAACCAGAAGCTACCCTTCAGATGGGAGAAGTTAGAAGAAGAGTCCTTCCGCCAGCTGAAGATGGCCCTCACGGGGGATGAAATCCTGGCGTACCCTGATTACAGCCAGTCCTTTATCCTCTACACCGACGCAAGTAACATCGGGCTAGGAGCCGTGCTATCCCAGATCCAGCAGGGGAAAGAACGAGTAATCGCTTACGCCAGCCGAAAACTGCGACCCACCGAAAGAAACCCTGAGAATTACAGCTCATTTAAGCTAGAGTTCCTGGCAGTGGTGTGGGCAGTCACCGAACGCTTTAAGCACTACCTCGCTTCTTCCCGGTTCACCGTGTACACGGATAACAACCCGTTGACACACCTGGACACGGCAAGACTCGGTGCCCTAGAGCAGAGATGGATGGCCCGTCTGTCCAACTACGAGTTCACAATCAAATACCGGGCAGGACGCTCCAATACCAACGCGGACGCCCTGTCCAGGATGCCAAACCTACCGGACGTAGGAGAAGATCCAGAGGGACTGGAAGAAGTCGAACTCCCCGCGTTCCACCGTCATGGGACTATCCAGTATTCCCATCGGGTAAGGAGTAAGCAAGCCGCTACGTTTAACCCCTTGCCTCACTACAACTGGGAGGAAACGCAAGACAGTGACCCTGCCGTCCGGCTGGTGAAGGAGATGCTGACTCGGCCAGAGGCTCGCCTTGACCCAGACGCTCCGGAGGAAGCCAAGCAACTGTGGGCTGAGAAGAGTCGACTGTTCCTTTACAAGGGGAAGTTGTGCCGCAGAATGGTTAACTCCCGGACGCATGAACTAATCTGGCAAGTAGTGGTGCCACGGAGGATGGTCCCAACTGATGGTCCCAACCCCATTTATAAGGCAAGAAATCCCACTTATTAAACCTGACAGGGCACACCTGTGAAGTGAAAACCATTTCCGGTGACTACCTCTTGAAGCTCATCAAGAGAATGCCAAGAGTGTGCAAAGCAGTCATCAAAGCAAAAGGTGGCTACTTTGAAGAACCTAGAATAAAAGACATATTTTCAGTTGTTTCACACTTTTTTGTTAAGTATATAATTCCACATGTGTTAATTCATAGTTTTGATGCCTTCAGTGTGAATGTACAATTTTCTTAGTCATGAAAATACAGAAAAATCTTAAAATGAGAAGGTGTGTCCAAACTTTTGGTCTGTACTGTATATATATATATATATATATATATATATATATATATATATATATACAGTTGAAACCAGAAGTTTACATACACTATATAAAAAGACACATATGCATGTTTTTCTCAATATCTGACATGAAATCAGAATAAATCTTTCCCGTTTTAGATCAATTAGGATCGCAATAAGTTTTAATTTTGCCAAATGCCAGAATAATGAGAGAGAGATAATGTTTTAAGGCATTTACATACAGTACATGTAAACTTCTTGTTTCAACTGTACTGTATATATATTCTTCTGCTTCTGGGATTTGAACCCAGAAGCTCCACTAAATGAGCCTGAAGCTTTAAATTTCAACCATAGGGTCAAATGATAGGGACTGGTAGTTTTTCTTGGCTTATGGGATCAACCCTGAAAATACTCAGGGTGTTTAAAAGTCATTGTGATTCTGATTCTGATGTTTGAAAAAAGTGAGATATCAGAGTCACATATCAAAGTCACACATCATTTGAATTCGACATGGACGAGGTCTGTGTAGAAGTCCCAATGAGTTTCAGACAGATTTGCACTGAAAATCACAACCAAATAGAATGCCTAAGTTATTTCAACTGAGTGTATAGCTCAATGGTAGGTGTACTGGCTTCTAGGCAGAGTTTTGGGTTCAAGTCCCAGCATCGTACAGTGAACTTTTTTTTTATTATTATCAGTTGTAAAAGTCAGATGTCAAAGTCACATATCAAAGTCACATGTTAAAGTCAGTTCTCAGACAGGGTATTTAGCCTCAAACTGACATTATTCTCATGTTTGACTTTGATATCTGATCATGTCCTAAAATGGACACTGTACACACCTCTTCATGAAATCTGCAGTGTCTGACAAGTGTCACTGCTGAGTAGTCTTGCTGATTGACAGTCAACTTCCCCCATCTAGGCAGCGGGGAGCTGGCTTTCCTTCTAAATGACGTCGGCAGTGGTGCTTCGCCGACAGAGCAGGATGAAAGAGTAGGAGCTGCTCTTTCAATGTGACGTCACAGGCAGCAGGAGAATCGTCAGCAGGAGATACAGTATATACTACACAACACAGGAGAGCTGACAGATCCTCTATACTACACAACACAGGAGAGCTGACAGATCCTCTATACTATACAACACAGGAGAGCTGACAGATCCTCTATATACTACACAACACAGGAGAACTGACAGATCCTCTATACTACACAACACAGGAGAGCTGACAGATCCTCTATACTGCACCCCACAGGAGAGCTGACAGATCCTCTATATACTAGACCACACAGGAGCGCTGACAGATCCTCTATATACTACACCACACAGGAGAGCTGACAGATCCTCTATATACTACACCACACAGGAGAGCTGACAGATCCTCTATATACTATACCATATAGGAGAGATGACAGATCCTCTATTAACTACCTATATACTACACCACGCAGGAGAGCTGACAGATCCTCTATACTACACAACACAGGAGAGCTGACAGATCCTCTATATACTACACAACACAGGAGAACTGACAGATCCTCTATATACTACACAACACAGGAGAGCTGACAGATCCTCTATACTACACAACACAGGAGAGCTGACAGATCCTCTATACTGCACCCCACAGGAGAGCTGACAGATCCTCTATATACTAGACCACACAGGAGCGCTGACAGATCCTCTATATACTACACCACACAGGAGAGCTGACAGATCCTCTATATACTACCCCACACAGGAGAGCTGACAGATCCTCTATATACTATACCATATAGGAGAGCTGACAGATCCTCTATTAACTACCTATATACTACACCACGCAGGAGAGCTGACAGATCCTCTATACTGCACCACACAGGAGAGCGGACAGATCCTCTATATACTACACCACACAGGAGAGCTGACAGATCCTCTATATACTACACCACACGGGAGAGCTGACAGATCCTCTATATACTACACCAAACAGGAGAGCTGACAGATCCTCTATATACTTCACCACACAGGAGAGCTGACAGATCCTCTATGTAATACACCACACAGGAGAGCTGACAGATCCTCTATATACCACACCACACGGGAGAGCTGACAGATCCTCTATATACTACACCACACAGGAGAGCTGACAGATCCTCTTTATACTTCACCACACAGGAGAGCTGACAGATCCTCTATGTAATACACCACACAGGAGAGCTGACAGATCCTGTATATACTACACCACACAGGAGAGCTGACAGATCCTCTATATACTACACCACACAGGAGAGCTGACAGATCCTCTATATACTACATCACACAGGAGAGCTGACAGATCCTCTATATACTACACCACACAGGAGAACTGACAGATCCTCTATATACTATACCACATAGGAGAGCTGACAGATCATCTATTAATTACCTATATACTACACCACGCAGGAGAGCTGACAGATCCTCCATACTGCACCACACAGGAGAGCGGACAGATCCTCTATATACTACACCACACAGGAGAGCTGACAGATCCTCTATATACTACACCACACAGGAGAGCTGACAGATCCTCTATATACTACACCACACAGGAGAGCTGACAGATCCTCTATATACTACACCACACAGGAGAGCTGACAGATCCTGTATATACTATACCACATAGGAGAGCTGACTGATCCTCTATATACTACACCACACAGGAGAGCTGACAGATCCTCTATTAACTACCTATATACTACACCACACAGGAGAGCTGACAGATCCTGTATATACTACACCACACACGAGAACTGACAGATCCTCTATATACTACACCACACAGGAGAGCTGACAGATCCACTATATACTACACCACACAGGAGAGCTGACAGATCCTCTATATACTATACCACATAGGAGAGCTGACTGATCCTCTATATACTACACCACACAGGAGAGCTGACAGATCCTCTATATACTACACCACACAGGACACATTCTCTATATAATACACCACACAGGAGAAATTATATATCCTGTATATACTACACCACACAGGAGAGCTGACAGATCCTCTATATACTATACCACATAGGAGAGCTGACCGATCCTCTATATACTATACCACACAGGAGAGCTGACAGATCCTCTATATACTACACCACACAGGACACATCTATATATATAATCGTCTTATCCCGTCTGTCTGTCTTTCTGTCTGTGCAGGAAATCCCGCGTCGCTCATTGGTCTGGCAGCGGCCAATCAGCGCCGCGGGATTTCTGAAAAAAGATGGCGGCCGTTAGCGGCTCATCTGCGGGACGGAGATGCAGCAGGGAGATGACCGGCGCAAGGCGCTCATCTCCCGGCCGATAGCAGCAGAAGGACCTCGACCGCCGGCGCTGCTGACCTCCATGCGGCTAGGGTGTCAAGGGAGAACCGGGGAGCGGCGCTGCGGGTCGGGATACTTCTGCTGCGAGCAGCCACTCATCTCCCGGCTTCTTGCAGCGGAAGTAGCCGCACAGGCAGCGGCGCTGACATCCATGCGGCTAGGGTGTCAAGGGAGGACCGGGGAGCGGCGCTGCGGGTCGGGACACTTCTGCTGCGAGCAGTCGCTCATCTCCCGGCTTCTCGCAGCGGAAGTACCCGCACAAACAGCGACGCTCCCCGGTCCTCACCAATACGATTCCGCTCCCCGGTCCTCACCAATACGATTCGCTGATTGGTCGCGCTCTCCTGCCGCGACCAATCAGTGATCTTGGCGCAAAAGTTAAAACCGCTGTGCAGATTGGTCGCGGCCACTGCACGCGTCCAATCAGCGATCTTGGAGCCACATTTAACCCCTTAACAACATCTGACGTACTAATACGCATCTGTGCCCTGGGACTTAAGAGCCAGACCTGTATTAGTACGTCATGGCGATCGCGTGCGCGCACACAGGCTGTGCGGGCGTGATCGCCGCCGGGTGTCAGCTGATTTTCACAGCTGACACCCGATACTATGTGCAGGGAGCGGTCCTGCACCGCTCCCAGCACATTAACCCCCGCGATGCTGCGATCGAAGTCGATCGAAGTCGATCGCAGCATTGCGGGGGGAAGGGGAGGTGATCGCAGATACTCACCTCCTCTTCCGGCTTCCAGCGCTGTCTGCAAAGGCTTCCCGGGTGTTGCCATGACGACCCGATGTCGTCATGACAACATCCGGGTCACCAGACAGCAGGAAGATTGTTTGGACATGCGCAGTGCATCTCCAAACAATCTTCTCCCTGTCCAGCGCTGAGAGCCTGCATGACACAGGGATGGTGCTTCATTCCTGTGCCATGCAGGCGATCAGAGAAAAAAAAGTGAAAGTCCCAGAGTGGGACAAAGTAATAAAATATAAAAACTGTCAGAAAGTGAAAAAAAAAAAAAAATTGCAAAAATATATAAAAAAAAAAAAAATAATAATCCACCAAAAATAAAAATATAATGTACCCATCAATAAATATTATTATAAAAAAAAAAAAAAAAAAAAAAAAGTACACATATTTGGTATCGCCGCGTCCGGAACAACCTGACCTATAAAACTGTCCCACTAGTTAACTCATTCAGTGAACACGGTAAAAAAAAAAAAAAAAAACGAAGCAAAAAACAATGCTTTTTTTTTTCACTTTTTCATTTTTACGAATCAATTTGTGAAGTACCTGGGGGTTCCAAGTGCTCACTATGCATCTAGATAGGTGCCTTGGGGGGTCTAGTTTCCAAAATGGGGTCACTTGTGGGGGAGCTCCAATGTTTGGGCACACAGGGGCTCTCCAAATGAAACATGATGTCCGCTAACAATTTGAGCCGACTATTTGTTAGCGGATACCATGTTGCTTTTGGAGAGTCCCTGTGTGCCCAAACATTGGAGCTCCCCCACAAGTGACCCCATTTTGGAAACTAGACCCCCCAAGGCACCTATCTAGATGCATAGTGAGCACTTGGAACCCCCAGGTGTTTCACAAATTGATTCATAAATATGAAAAAGTGTTTTTTTTTTCACTTTTTCATTTTTACAAATCAATTTGTGAAGCACCTGGGGGTTCCAAGTGCTCACTATGCATCTAGATAGGTGCCTTGGGGGGTCTAGTTTCCAAAATGGGGTCACTTATGGGGGAGCTCCAATGTTTGGGCACACTGGGGCTCTCCAAACACAACATGGCGTCCGCTAGTTATTCAAGCAAATTTTACAATCAAAAAGTCAAATGACGCTCCTTCCCTTCTGAGCCCTGCCGTGCGCCCAAACAGTGTTTTTTCCCCACATATTGGGTATCTGCGTGCCCAGGGTAAATTGCACAACAAATTTTGGGGTCCATTTTTTCTTGTTACCCCTGTGAAAATAAAAAAAAATGGGTCTAAAGTAACATTTTTGTGAAAAAAGTTAAATGTTCATTTTTTTCTTCCACATTCAAAAAATTCCTGTGAAGCACCTGAAGGGTTAATAAAGTTCTTGAATGTGGTTTTGAGCACCTTGAGGGGAGCAGTTTTTAGAATGGTGTCACTTTTGGGTATTTTCTGTCATAAAGACTAGTGTTGAGCCACCCCCGTAGTGTTCGAGTTCGGTTCGGTTCGTCGAACACCCGTGTGTTCGCCGAACTGTTCGTCGAACTGTTCGTCGAACACCTTCGAACACCGTTAAAACCAATGGCAGGCAAACAAAAACACATAGAAACACATAGAAAACAACTTCAAAGGTGTCCAAAAGCTGACAAACTGCTCAGAAGACATAACTAACACATGGAAAAGTGACAAGTACATATAGTCATGCGAAAATAAAAGAGGTGGAGGAGTAAAAGGAGGGGGAGACACAGATATAGGCATGTCATGCCCTTCTAAAATCCAAAAAGTGAGAAGCCGACACGGCCAGTCCGCTCCTGCCCGTGCCACCTCCGTGTCGCCGGGTTTGTGCCAGAGCCGCGGTGAACCCTGATGGCCAGCCCCCCTCTCCCAATACTGGTGCCTGTCCGCTGGTGGGTCGAGCGAGCCCCCCTGTGGTGGAGGCAGCTCTAAGCTTTTTAATTTAAATTGTCTCTCTAATTTGAATGAATACACTTTAAATCCATTTACAAGGATCTATTGGAGGGCAAGTCTCATGCCAGCAGCCACGTAATTCCAGCTCCAGTAGCGTCCACTAAAGCTGCTGCAGTTAAAAAGCTTTTATAAGGATCGAGCTCGGCTGTCCACCGCAAGGCATCCTACTGCCAGTCCCAGCCCCTATGCCTTGGGGTGCCTCCTGATGCTCTTCACTGAGTTTCCCGTGGTCCCGAAGCATTTCCTTTGAAAAAATGAAGTGTCCAAACTACAGGTGGTGTAGCTTGCTTAACAGCCGGGATAATCCGCTGACTAGCAGACCCTGCTACTAGGCACAAAGTATTTCCTGGGCTAGATGCAGTTAAAAATTTGTAATTAGATACTCTCGTTGGATGCTGAGAAAGCATTCCATAGAGTCTCCTGGCACGCCATATATGATTCTCTTAAAAAGCTTGGGGTAGGGGTCTAGGGGACCCTTTTATAGCCAAAATCACGGCCCTGTATCGCAATACGTCACCTAGGCTGAAGATAAATGGAACTGTAGCACCCTGAGGGCTCGGTTGCTACAGAGGTATTGCACCTCACCCAGAGGTGTGATATCTCACTCTCAGGTAAGGATGTAGTGTGGATCAGGACCCGACACCTGCATGCATTACACCACATTGCCGTGGGGCAGGGCGACCAATATGCCCCTGAGATGGGCACGACAGTCCCTGTCCCTGGCTGGAGTGGGGGGAGGGAACACTGAGGAAGGGGAACCCTGTAGTGCAGGAGCAGGGAGGAAGCAGTTCCTGGGTGCATTGAGAAGGGAGTATAAAAGGTGGGCACCATCTTAGTTCAGTGCAGAGAAGTCTGAGCAGAAGTGGCAGGGAGCAGGGGCTCTGCATGAGCTCTGCTCCGGAGGCGGGCCTAGTAACAGAGGCCCAGGCCTGGAAGAGGGAGAAGGAAGGAAGAGGAGCGGAGAAGGCTCCAGGAACGAGGAACGAAGGGATCTCAGGGGTGCGGACGGGCGAGTCGCCACCGCACGCCAGAATCCACCTGCGTGGAGGGGTCAGGCCAAAGGGGGAGACCGGTCCCCGAAACTAGTGGAGGCAGGAAACGACTCTCAGCTAGAAACAGGAGGCTGTGACATTTTATGTGGCGCAGCCCCTCGCTACACCCGCTAGGAAGGCACCACATAGGGTCAGGGAAACTGGCGCCAAGTTTACCAAGAGGAGGCCCGAGGCAGCCGGACAGAAGGGTTGGTAAGAAAGGCCAGACAAAGGACACACAAAGGGGGTCCTGTGAAGCGCTCCAAAGTTATCTGGGAGTTGTCTGAGCCCCTCACCTGGTGAGCACAGTACGACGTGGGCAGCCGTTACCTGCAGACGTGGTCTGGATAATAAGAACTGTGAGTAAAGGCCCTGGACTGCATCACTGACTCCGTGTCATTACTGCTGCTGCCCTGCACCATCACCCCCATCCTCCGCATACACTGCCCTGAGGCTATACTCCTCCCGTGGGGAGTTATGCTACGCTCTGCTGCACCCACAACACCAGCCTCAGCGGTCTGCCCTGGAGCGGCGGTTCACTCTGTCCGCAATCCACGGGTGGCGTAGTCGGACATTTAAACATCAAAACCACATAAATAGTTCCGCCACTGGTTTGACCGCCCTGAGCCACGGAACCGGGTTGCCGCCACGGAGACTACAACCACCAGCATCCACCAAAAAGGGTCCGGCTCCGGGTGTCCCAAGGCCCAGGGGGCGCGTCAGAACATTTTCATCACCTTTCACAATCACCAATGGGACAAGGCAGGGATGTTCTCTGTCCCCTCTCTTATACATCCTAGTGACGGAGCACCTGCTCTCATCAATTCGCCATAACCCCAATATTAGGTGGATTGAGGTGGGAGGCACCGAGTACAAGTGCTCTCTATTTGCTGACGATGTCCTAGTATATATCACTCAATCACATATATCCATCCATGCTGTTATGGCTGAAATAGATCATTTTGTTACATGGTCAAATTTTAAAATCAATGCAGCGAAGTCTGAGGCCCTCGATGTCTCCCTCCCCAAATACATATAGGATTCCATCCAGTCCAACTTTCCCTTTGCCTGGCCCTCACAGGGTATCAAATACTTAGGAATTCCTATTCATAGAGACCTCTCCCATCTATGTTATCTTAATTTTGGGCCCTTTATTGAACAACTCCATACAGACCACGGTTGGCAAGTTAGAACTGTAAGATTCACTACGTGAACCACTGGTGTTTTGTGGAAAAGCACATGTACACTGTGTTCCAAATTATTATGCAAAAAGTGTTTAGGAGTGATAAGGGAAGAATTTGTTTGTTTGTCAGTTAAACTCATTGATGGTGATGTGTGTCAGGGCTCTTTATATCACTGTAAGCAATTGCAGACACCAGTGCTAATTAGTTTGTCAGGTGTGTCCAATGAAAGGCAAGACTACTTAAGAAGGCTCTCTCACATTATTCAGCAGCCTACATTTTCTGCCAAAATGGGAAAGAAAAAGGATGTGTCGGCTGCTGAGAAGCAACAAATTGTGGAGTGTTTAGGTCAAGGCATGACTACAATCAACATTGTGCGATGATCAGGATGAAGTGTCTTGGCAATCAAGAAGTATGTAGCTGATTCACAGTACACACGTGTGCGTGCTGATAAGGGCAAATTGAGGACTCTTTCCTACAGGCAATTACGTCAGGTTGAAAGAGCAGCGGCAAAAAAGCCTTGTCATAGCAGCAGACAAGTTTTTGAAGCTGCTTGTGCCTCCAACGTCCCCCGAACAACAAGATGCAGGGTCCTTCAGAGGTTTGCAGCTGTGCATACGCCATCCTGTCGACCTCCTCTATCCACTTCACACAAGCAGAAACGGCTCCAGTGGGCCAAACATTACATGAAGACTGATTTCAAAACTGTTTTGTTCACGGATGAGTGCCGTGCAGCGCTCGATGGTCCAGATGGATAGAGTGGAGGATGGCTGGTTGATGGACACCCCACGCAAACACGGCTACAGCGCCAACAAGGAGGAGGTGGAGTAATGTTTTGGGCTGGAATCATGGGGAGAGAGATTGTCGGCCCCTTTAGGATCCCTGAAGGCGCTAAAGATGAACTCCATAATGTATGTGGATTTTCTCAAACAGCATTTCCTGCCATGGTTCAAGAAGAAGAACCGTGTATTTCACAGCAAGATCATTTTTCTGCATGATAATGCACCATCTCATGCTGCACATAAAACATCTGCATCTCTGGCTGATATGGGCATAAAAGGGGACAAACTTATGGTGTGACCCCCATGCTCCCCTGACCTCTACCCCATTCAGAACCTTTGGAGCATCATTAAAAGGAGTGTCTATGATGGCGGGAGGCAGTTCACATCTAAGCAACAGCTCTGGGAGGGTATTCTGTCCTCATGCAAAACAATTGAAGCAGAAACCATCCAAAACCTGACAAATTCAATGGACGAGAGAGTTCAGAAGCTCCTTTCGAACAAGGGGTCCTATGTGAAAATGTAACATCACCTAGAATAAAGTTTTGAGTTGAAAACTGTTTGATTTCAGTTTCTAACAACCTGCTAATGCTTATAATTTCAAAAATGACCATTTTTTTGGTCTTTATTAAAATGAAAAGGTTGATCGAAAAGTTTGGGGGATCTAAGAGTGTGGCAAGCCAGTAGTCATGATTACTTCGAATTCTGACAATATGAGGGTCATGCTGCAGGTAGTGCAGCAAGAAGGCACTTATGTGTCTTGCGCATCTCGGAGCCCCAAAATTATTTTCCGGGCTAGATGCAGCTAAAAATTATTTTTAATTTTAAATCTGGTGGAGCTTATTATAGATGGCCTAATAGGATTAGTGCTGCACACTGCTACAAAGCCCAAATTATTTTCCAGTCAAGATACAGATAAACATGATTAGTAATTTGAAAGCTTAAAACGGTTGGTAGGCTGATTTTAAACAATCATCAAGCTTTTACTCTCCCCAGGATGACACAGGGGTAGAAAAGTCGTTTCGGATCCATGATTTGTTCATCTTTATGAACGTGAGTCTGTCTACATTATCAGTGGAGAGCCGCGAGCGCTTATCTGTCAGCACACCACCAGCAGCGCTGAACACACGTTCAGACAGAACGCTGGCTGCGGGGCATGACAAGATCCCCAAGGCGTAAGTGGCTAGCTCCGGCCATTTATCCAGATTGGAAGCCCAAAAAGAGCAAGGGTCCAGTGACACAGTCGTGGCTTCAATGTTTACTTGGAGATACTCCTGTACCATCGTCTCTAGGCGTTGACTATGTGTCAGACTTCTTGTCTCCTGTGGCCTTGCAAAGGATGGGCTAAAAAAGTGGTGAAATGATTCCGCAAAATTGATGTTACCACCAGATACTGTGGTTCTGTTACGGTTTGAGTGCTGAACACTTGACGGTCCCACGGTTGGCAAGTTGGAACTGTGAGATTCACTACGTGCACCACTGGTATTTTGTGGAAAAGCACATGTAAGATTCTGCAACAGTCTCTGCTGATACTCCTGCATGCGTGCATCCCTTTCTATGGCAGGAATAATTTCTGCAAATTTACTTTTGTACCGGGGATCTAACAGTGTGGCAACCCAGTAGTCAGGATTATTTCTAATTCTCACAATTCGAGGGTCATGTTGCAGGTAGTGCAGCAAGAAGGCACTCATGTGTGTTGCGCATCCAGGAGCACCAAGTCCCTGTTGTGTTGGTGGCGAGGTAACAATCATGCTTCCTTCCTCTGTCCTCTCCCCCCAACCTCGCACAACAGAAATGTGATCAAGGTCTCCCTCATCTGATGAGTCTTCCATCAGTTCGTCCTCCACTTCTTCCTGGTCTCCTGCACCTTCCTCACTAGTTTGGCTGCTACCATGCGCCCTGGTAAAACCATCTCCCCCACCCTCACATGCCTGCCGCCTTGGTGCTGCCGACCGTCTGGACCTTGCAGATGTTAGCCCTTCCGCATACAACTCCTCCTCCTTTACTTCCTCCACCTCCTCTTGTGCCACCACCTGACTCCGAATTCTGTTTAACATGTGCTCCAGCATGTAAATCACCGGAATAGTCATGCTGATAATGGCATCGTCAGCACTAAACATCTTCGTCGCCATTTCAAAACTGTGCAGAAGGGTGCATAGGTCCCTGATCTGAGACCACTCCTCCAGCGTGATTTGCCCCACCTCTGAATCTCGTTGGCCCAGGCTATACGTCAGAACGTATTGCACCAGGGCTTGTCGGTGCTGCCACAGTCGCTGCAACATGTGCAGAGTTGAATTCCACCGGGTAGGCACATCGCATTTTAGCCGGTGAAGTGGCAGGCCCAACGACTTCTGTAGAGATGTAAGTCGCTGAGCTGCGGGATGCGAACGGCGGAAGTGAGCACACAGCGACCGTGCCCTCTGCAGAAGGCCATCTAGTCTGGGATAGTGGGCTAAAAATTGCTGGACAACCAGGTTCAACACGTGAGCCATACAAGGCACGTGTGTGACATTGCCCCGGCGAAGGGCCGCACCCAGGTTTGCAGCATTGTCGCACATGGCCTTCCCTGGTTTCAGGTCCAGTGGAGACAACCATTCATGAAATTGGTTCTCCAGAGCTGACCACAACTCCTCAGCTGTGTGACTCACATTTCCCAGACATTTCAATGTAAAAACCGCCTGATGACGTTGAGCCCTACTGCCAGCATAGTAAGGAGGTGTGCAGGATCCCTTCTGCGCAGTTAGAAAGCTTGTGGCATGACCAGACAGGCTTTGGGTGCAGGTGGAAGACCGAGAGGAGGTTGAGGAGGCAGAAGCAGTGGAGGAACTTTGACATAAAGAGGATTGACGCACAACTCGTGGGGACGGCAAGACTTGGACAGCAGCCCCTTGTCCTGCTGTCACCATAGTTACCCAGTGCCCAGTCAGCGACTTGTAACGCCCCTGTCCATGCCTACTCGTCCAAGTGTCTGTGGTGAAATGCACCCTGTCACACACAGAGTTTCTCAAAGAAGCGGTGATGTTGTGTGCGACATGCTGGTGGAGCGCAGGCACACCTTTCTTTGAGAAGTAGTGCCGACTGGGCATCTGGTACTGGGGCACTGCGACGGACATAAGGTCTCGAAAATCCTCTGTGTCCACCAGGCGGAAAGGCAGCATTTCTGTAGCCAAGAGCTTGCAGATGGTGAAATTCAACCTCTTAGCTTTCTCATGGCTAGGAGGAAATGGTCTTTTACTTGTCCACATCTGAGGGACCGAGGGCTGGCTATTGTGCTTAGACGGGGTTGATAAGGGTGTCCCCGGCAAACTGCCGGTCTGTGAGGAAGATGCAGGCGGACATGTTAGGTTGCCTTGATCCAAAGGTGGTGCTATCGATGTCGGACAGCGCTCAACACCAGCTGCTGTTACCACCTCCAAAGAAAATGATGACCTGCCAATCACGCTGGCTGTTGCGGGTAAAGAGGTGGCAGGTCTGCGCCCCAAAACAGGTGTGACTGCTGTCCCCCCAATCACAGAGGATGAAGAGGCCGCGGATGCACAAGATATGGCAGACGGTGGTTGGCCCGGCCGGCTAGGCCGCATTGTAGCACACTGAGCTTCCCACTGCAACTTATGCTTCATGTCCATGTGCCGGTTCATGCATGAAGTACTCAAACTATGTATTTTTTGGCCTCTACTTAGCTTTTGCTGACAAATGTTACAGATAACACGAGTTGGGTCATCTTTATCGATCTGAAAAAATGCCCAGGCTATGCAAGGCTTAGCACCCATGCGACCTGAAGAGCCACCACGACTTGTGGTGAGAGGCAGAGTTGTGTTTGAGGATGCAGTTGTTGACGTGCTTCCAGTACTACGTCTCTGTCCAGGAAGGCGCAACCTGACCTCGTCGTCACTAGCATCTTCCTCCACCTCCTCTGCTGACCTCATCTCTTGGCTGACTGTGGGTTGACAGTAAGTGGGATCTCCAACCTCATCATCATCACCCTGTGTGTTATCACACCCGTCGTCCTCAGAGCCAACCTGTTCCTGCCCTGACAAAAAACTAAAGTTGTCGCTCCAATCAGGTATTTGAGTCTTATCATCGTCTTCCTCATTGTCTCCACCAACAGGAGTTACAGTTTGGGAATGAGGGTCTACATTATGGTCAGAACCTTCTGCGTCTGGTCCTGGATCCGACTCATAAAGATTCTGGGCATCAGTGCAGATCATTTCCTCGTCTGGATTCACAGAAGCGCTGGAGTCGACCTCTGATTCCCAGGCTATAGTATGAGTAAACAGCTCTGCAGACTCAACCATCTGTTCTACCTCATACTCAGACGGGCAGCTGGAGATTTGGGAGCTGTGAGGAAGCAAGTGCGATTTGGGTGACACCTTTGAGGACTGGAGTATTTGTGATGTTGAAGTTGATGTGGAGGAGAGCCCACTTAAAGGAGCACTTGATATCCGTTGAAGCACCTGCTGTTTTTGTGCCTCATCTGGAATTTGTAGCGATTGGCGTGGCCGTAAGAAAGGGATCTTATCACATTGTCCGCTAAAAGAAGTAGACATTTTACTTTGGCTGGAAGATGGTCTTTCTTCTGCAGATGTTACTGTTGCTTTAACACCTACCCCACGGACACAACCTTTTTTCCCCTTCCCAACACGCCTATTCCCCTTTCCACCAGCAGCAGGCCTTTTTCCACTCATTTTGGTGGTTAACTAATTCACAACTCTGGAGTTGTTTGCACAAAAAAACAATGGATGGTAACCGAGCAGAGCTGAGTGGCCAAACTGTGGTATTAGGCCAAAACTATTGGCTGGGTTAGATGCAGAAAAAAATATATTCAGTTTGCAACCTGATGGAGGTCAGTATAGATGGACTAATAGAGAAAGTCCGACACACTGCTAGAAGGCCAAATATTTTTTCAGAGCTAGATGCAGAAAAAAATTATATTCAGTTTGCAACCTGATGGAGGTCAGTATAGATGGATTAATAGAACAAGACCCACACACAGCTAGAAGCCCAATATTTTTTCAGAGGTAGATGTAGAAAAAAATATATTCAGTTTGCAACCTGATGGAGGTCAGTATAGATGGACTAATACAACAAGTCCCACACACAGCTAGAAGCCCAAATATTTTTTCAGAGGTACTGTAGATGCAGATAAAAATTATTTTTAATTTGCAACCTGATGGAGGTCAGTATAGATGGACTAATACAACAAGTCCCACACACAGCTAGAAGCCCAAATATTTTTTCAGAGGTACTGTAGATGCAGATAAAAATTATTTTTAATTTGCAACCTGATGGAGGTCAGTATAGATGGACTAATACAACAAGTCCCACACACAGCTAGAAGCCCAAATATTTTTTCAGAGGTACTGTAGATGCAGATAAAAATTATTTTTAATTTGCAACCTGATGGAGGTCAGTATAGATGGACTAATAGAGAAAGTCCGACACACTGCTAGAAGGCCAAATATTTTTTCAGAGCTAGATGCTGAAAAAAATTATATTCAGTTTGCAACCTGATGGAGGTCAGTATAGATGGATTAATAGAACAAGACCCACACACAGCTAGAAGCCCAATATTTTTTCAGAGGTAGATGCAGAAAAAAATATATTCAGTTTGCACCCTGATGGAGGTCAGTATAGATGGACTAATACAACAAGTCCCACACACAGCTAGAAGCCCAAATATTTTTTCAGAGGTACTGTAGATGCAGATAAAAATTATTTTTAATTTGCAACCTGATGGAGGTCAGTATAGATGGACTAATACAACAAGTCCCACACACAGCTAGAAGCCCAAATATTTTTTCAGAGGTACTGTAGATGCAGATACAAATTATTTTTAATTTGCAACCTGATGGAGGTCAGTATAGATGGACTAATACAACAAGTCCCACACACAGCTAGAAGCCCAAATATTTTTTCAGAGGTACTGTAGATGCAGATAAAAATTATTTTTAATTTGCAACCTGATGGAGGTCAGTATAGATGGACTAATACAACAAGTCCCACACACAGCTAGAAGCCCAAATATTTTTTCAGAGGTACTGTAGATGCAGATACAAATTATTTTTAATTTGCAACCTGATGGAGGTCAGTATAGATGGACTAATACAACAAGACCCACACACAGCTAGAAGCCCAAATATTTTTTCAGAGGTAGATGCAGAAAAAAATATATTCAGTTTGCAACCTGATGGAGGTCAGTATAGATGGACTAATACAACAAGTCCCACACACAGCTAGAAGCCCAAATATTTTTTCAGAGGTACTGTAGATGCAGATACAAATTATTTTTAATTTGCAACCTGATGGAGGTCAGTATAGATGGACTAATACAACAAGTCCCACACACAGCTAGAAGCCCAAATATTTTTTCAGAGGTACTGTAGATGCAGATAAAAATTATTTTTAATTTGCAACCTGATGGAGGTCAGTATAGATGGACTAATACAACAAGTCCCACACACAGCTAGAAGCCCAAATATTTTTTCAGAGGTACTGTAGATGCAGATAAAAATTATTTTTAATTTGCAACCTGATGGAACTCAGTATACATTGACTAATACAACAAGTCCCACACACAGCTAGAAGCCCAAATATTTTTTCAGAGGTACTGTAGATGCAGATACAAATTATTTTTAATTTGCAACCTGATGGAGGTCAGTATAGATAGACTAATACAACAAGTCCCACACACAGCTAGAAGCCCAAATATTTTTTCAGAGGTACTGTAGATGCAGATAAAAATTAGTTTTAATTTGCAACCTGATGGAGGTCAGTATAGATGGACTAATAGAATGATGCTATGCCCAAAAGATTTTACTTCACTAGGTGCAGTAAAAAAATTGGTATTCTATACACAGGTGGTATATCTTGCAGCACAGATAGGCTACTCCACTGACTAACACACTCTGCAATAGGCCAAAAAGGATTAGCTTTGCTAGATTCAGCCAAATGCTGTGAAAAAAACTTGCACAGCACTGGCACAGACCTGCCTGGCAAAAACTGATAGGAACTGATGTAACCTAGTCCTGAAAAGGACTCCAATTACAATTAGTCTTTACTCCCACAACCTATCTATTTAAGAGCACAGACCTCCCTGATAAAAGTCGTAGGAAATGCTGTAACCTAGTCCTTAAAAGGACTGCAATCACAACTATTCCCTACTCCCAAGCTATCTGTATATTTGTGCGAAAATTGGCTTGAAATTAACAAGGTATAGCGCACACAGCAACAGCGGTGCCGTCTAACACGCAGCTGCAGCAGTGAGAAAATGGTGGCGACGGGGAAAATGGCTTGGTCTTATAGGGCAAGGACATGTGACATACACTGCCAATGACACATGCCCTTGCTTGTGTGAAAAAAAGCACTTCGCTCCGTGTGTGCGCTGCTGATAGGCTGACAGATTGCACCTCCCCACTGCAAATGCGGGAAAGAGAAAAAAAAATGGAGATCTTCATTGTTCCTGCAGAGATCCATCCCCTGCCCCTCCCCCCACCCCGCTGTACACTCAAACTGCGTATTAACATTAATTTTCATCATTACTGAGAAAAAATCCAGTTATGATTTTGGTGCACGAACAGTTATCGAACATAACCTCGAACAGCCGAATTTTTATCAAATTGTTCGTGTTCGCCGAACGGCTCGAACACCGCCCAAAACAGCTCGAATTTGAGATTGGCGAACAGTTCGAGTAGAACAACGCTCATCTCTAATAAAGACCTCTCAAAGTGACTTCAAATGTGATGTGGTCCCTAAAAAGATGGTTTTGTAAATTTTGTTGGAAAAATGAGAAATCGCTGCTCAACTTTTAACCCTTATAGCTTCCTAACAAAAAAAAATTTTGGTTCCAAAATTGTGCTGATGTAAAGTAGACACGTGGGAAATGTTATTTATTAACTCTTTTGCGTGACATATCTCTCTGATTTAAGGGCATAAAAATTTAAATTTTGAAAATTGCTAAATTTTCAAAATTTTCGCCAAATTTCCATTTTTTTCACAAATAAACGCAAGTGATATCGAAGAAATTTTACCACAATCATGAAGTACAATATGTCACGAAAAAACAATCTCAGAATCAGGGGGACCCGTTGAAGCGTTCCAGAGTAATTACCTCATAAAGTGACAGTGGTCAGAATTGTAAAAATTGGCCTGGTCATTAACGTGCAAACCACCCTCGGGGCTTAAGGGGTTAAACACTGATGTGCTGATTTTAGCGCCACATTTAAACACTGCTGTGCTGATTGGTCGTGGACGCTGCCCGCGACCAATCAGCGAGATTGGCGCCAAATTTAAACACCGCTCTGCTGATTGGTGGCGGCCACCAGCCGCGACAAATCAGCGAGATTGGCGACAAATTTAAAAAACGCTCTGCTGATTGGTCGCGGCCGGCGACCGCGACCAATCAGCAATATTGGCGCCAAATTTAAACACCCCTCTGCTGATTGGTCGCGACCGCCAGCTGCGACCAATCAGCGATATTGGCGCCAAATTTAAACACCGCTCTGCTGATTGGTCACGACCGCCAGCTGCGACCAATCAGCGACATTGGCGCCAAATTTAAACACTGCTCTGCTGATTGGTCGCGGTCGCCGGCAGCGACCAATCAGCGATTTTGGCGCCAAATTTAAACACACTCTCCAGTCCTCACTAACACGGTTCGCTGATTAATTGTGGCCGCCACCCGCAAACAATCAGCAATATTGGCGCCAAATTTAAACCCCGCTCTGCTGATTGGTCGCGGTCGCCGGCCGCGACCAATCAGCAGTATTTATGAAAATACTATACTATACTATACTATTTTTAATGGTGTTTTATTTGTTTGTCGGTTTGTCATTTTGTGTATATGTGTCAGGAATTATTTGTATTCAATAAATTGATATATTTTTATGGATCTTTGTTGTTATTGATAATTATTTGGTTACTTTTTGACTATTTGGGTGATCACTGCTAGTTTGCATCTCTTCTTTTTGCTGTTTTCATACTTACTATTTTATGAGATGCTGCAGGTAGATCCCGTTTATTAGATGGTGCCCTCCTCATTGTTTGGTGGTTCACCAATCAGCAGTATTGGCGCCAAATTTAAACACTACTCTGCTGATTGCTCGCGGTCGCCGAACTTGACCAATCAGCATTATTGGCGCCAAATTTAAACACCGCTTTGCTTATTGGTCGCGGTGGCCGGCCGCGACCAAGCAGCGATATTGGCGCCAAATTTAAACACCGCTTTGCTGATTGGTCGCGGTGGCTGGCCGCGACCAAACAGCGATATTGGCGCCAAATTTAAACACCGCTCTGCTGATTGGTCGCGGTCGCCGAACTTGATCAATCAGCATTATTGGCGCCAAATTTAAACACCGCTTTGCTTATTGGTCGCGGTGGCCGGCCGCAACTAATCAGCATTATTGGCGCCAAATTTAAACATCGCTTTGCTGATTGGTCGCGGTGGCCGGCCGCGACCAAACAGCGATATTGGCGCCAAATTTAAACACCGCTCTGCTGATTGGTCGCGGTTGCCGGTCGCGATTAATCAGCATTATTGGCGCCAAATTTAAACACCGCTCTGCTGATTGGTCACGGCCATGAACAATCACCATTATTGGCGCCAAATTTAAATACCGCTCTGCTGATTGGTCGCGTTCGCTGGCAGCGACCAATCAGCATTATTGGAGCCAAATTTAAACGCCGCTCTGCTGATTAGTCGCGACCACCGGCCGTGAACAATCAGCGATATAGGCGCCAAATTTTAACACCGCTTTGCTGATTGGTCACGGTTGCCGGCCACGACCAATCAGCGATTTTGCTGCCAAATTTAAACACGCTCTCCAGTCCTCACTAACACGGTTTGCAGATTGGTCGTGGCCGCCGCCTGCGACCAATCACCGATATGGCCGCCAAATTTAAACACTGCTTTGCTGATTGGTCGCGGTTGCCGGCCGCGACCAATCAGCGATTTTGGCGCAAGATTTAAACACCGCTCTGCTGTATGCACCCGGTCGGCCGCATACATATTTTAGAATACCCGATGTGTTAGAATCGGGCCACCATCTAGTATAATATAATGATCCCACAGACTCACATATAATATAATGTTACCACAGACCCACAAATAATATAATGACCCCACAGACTCACATATAATATAATGTTACCAAAACCCACAAATAAAATAATTACCCCACAGACCCACATATAATATAATGTCCCCACAGACCCACATATAATATAATGTCACCAAAGACTCACATATACAGTGCTGGCCAAAAGTATTGGCACCCCTGCAATTCTGTCAGATAATACTCAGTTTCTTCATGAAAATGATTGCAATCACAAATTCTTTGGTATTATTATCTTCATTTAATTTGCTTGCAAGGAAAAAACACAAAAGAGAATGAAGCAAAAATCAAATCATGGATCATTTCACACAAAACTCCAAAAAGGGCCGGACAAAAGTATTGGCACCCTCAGCCTAATACTTGGTTGCACAACCTTTAGCCAAAATAACTGCGAACAACCGCTTCCGGTAACCATCAATGAGTTTCTTACAATGCTCTGCTGGAATTGTAGACCATTCTTCTTTGGCAAACTGCTCCAGGTCCCTGATATTTGAAGGGTGCCTTCTCCAAACTGCCATTTTGAGATCTCTCCACAGGTGTTCTATGGGATTCAGGTCTGGACTCATTGCTGGCCACCTTAGAAGTCTCCAGTGCTTTCTCTCAAACCATTTTATAGTGCTTTTGGAAGTGTGCTTTGGGTCATTGTCCTGCTGGAAGACCCATGACCCCTACATTATGCTGTAAAATTTGTTGGTAGTCTTCAGACTTCATAATGCCATGCACACAGTCAAGCAGTCCAGTGCCAGAGGCAGCAAAGCAACCCCAAAACATCAGGGAACCTCCGCCATGTTTGACTGTAGGGACCGTGTTCTTTTCTTTGAATGCCTCTTTTTTTTTCCTGTACACTCTATCTTGATGCTTTTTCCCAAAAAGCTCTACTTTTGTCTCATCTGACCAGAGAACATTCTTCCAAAACGTTTTAGGCTTTCTCAGGTAAGTTTTGGCAAACTCCAGCCTGACTTTTTTATGTCTCGGGGTAAGAAGTGGGGTCTTCCTGGGTATCCTACCATACAGTCCCTTTTCATTCAGACGCCGACGGATAGTACGGGTTGACACTGTTGTACCCTCGGACTGCAGGGCAGCTTGAACTTGTTTGGATGTTAGTCGAGGTTCTTTATCCACCATCCGCACAATCTTGCGTTGAAATCTCTCGTCAATTTTTCTTTTCCGTCCACATCTAGGGAGGTTAGCCACAGTGCCATGGGCTTTAAACTTCTTGATGACACTGCGCACGGAAGACACAGGAACATTCAGGTCTTTGGAGATGGACTTGTAGCCTTGAGATTGCTCATGCTTCCTCACAATTTGGTTTCTCAAGTCCTCAGACAGTTCTTTGGTCTTCTTTCTTTTCTCCATGCTCAATGTGGTACACACAAGGACACAGGACAGAGGTTGAGTCAACTTTAATCCATGTTAACTGGCTGCAAGTGTGATTTAGTTATTGCCAACACCTGTTAGGTGCCACAGGTAAGTTACAGGTGCTGTTAATTACACGAATTAGAGAAGCATCACATGATTTTTCAAACGGTGCCAATACTTTTGTCCACCCCCTTTTTTAGGTTTGGTGTGGAATTATATCCAATTTGGCTTTAGGACAATTCTTTTTGTGTTTTTTTCATTGAAGACAAATTAAATGAAGATAATAATACCAAAGAATTTGTGATTGCAATCATTTTCAGGAAGAAACTGAGTATTATCTGACAGAATTGCAGGGGTGCCAATACTTTTGGCCAGCACTGTAATATATTGTTCCCAAAGACCCACATATAATATAATGTTACCACAAACCCACATATAATATAATGTCCCCACAGTTCCACATATAATATAATGTCCCCACAGACCCATAAATAATATAATGTCCCCACAGACCCACATATAACATATTGACCCCACAGACCCACATATAATATAATGGCACCAAAGACGCACATATAATATAATGTTCCCACAGACCCACATATAATATAATGTTCCCACAGACCCACATATAATATAATGTTACCACAGACCCACATATAATATAATGTCCCCACAGACCCACATATATTATAATGTTACCACAGACCCACATATAATATAATGTTACCCCAGACACACATATAATATAATGACCACACAGACCCATACATAATATAATGTTACCACAGACCCACATATAATATAATGTCCCCACAGACGCACATATAATATAATGTCACCAAAGACCCACATATAATATAATGTTCCCACAGACCCACATATAATATAATGTCCCCACAGACCCACATATAATATAATGTCCCCACAGACCCACATATAATATGTTACCACAGACCCACATATAATATAATGTCCCCACAGACCCACATATAATATAATGTCCTCACAGACCCACATATAATATAATGTCCCCACAGACCACATATAATATAATGTCCTCACAGACCAACATATAATATAATGTCCACACAGACCCACATATAATATAATGTCCACACAGACCCACATATAATATAATGTCCACACAGACCCACATATAATATAATGTTACCACAGACCCACATATAATATAATGTCCCCACAGACCCACATATAATATAATGTCCCCACAGACCCACATATAATATAATGTTACCACAGACCCACATATAATATAATGTCCTCACAGACCCACATATAATATAATGTTACCACAGACCCACATATAATATAATGTCCCCACAGACCCACATATAATATAATGTCCTCACAGACCCACATATAATATAATGTCCTCACAGATCCACATATAATATAATATCCTCACAGACCCACATATAATATAATGTCCTCACAGACCCACATATAATTTAATGTCCTCACAGACCCACATATAATATGTTACCACAGACCCAAATATAATATAATGTCCCCACAGACCCACATATAAATATAATGTCCCCACAGACCCACATATAATATAATGTCACCAAAGACCCACATATAATATAATGTTCCCACAGACCCACATATAATATAATGTCCCCACAGACCCACATATAATATAATGTCCCCACAGACCCACATATAATATGTTACCACAGACCCACATATAATATAATGTCCACACAGACCCACATATAATATAATGTCCTCACAGATCCACATATATAATGTCCCCACAGACCCACATATAATATAATGTTACCACAGACCCACATATAATATAATGTCCTCACAGACCCACATATAATATAATGTTACCACAGACCCACATATAATATAATGTCCCCACAGACCCACATATAATATAATGTCCTCACAGACCCACATATAATATAATGTCCTCACAGACCCACATATAATTTAATGTCCTCACAGACCCACATATAATATAATGTCCTCACAGACCCACATATAATATAATGTCCTCACAGACCCACATATAATATAATGTCCTCACAGACCCACATATAATATAATATGTTACCACAGACCCACATATAATATAATGTCCCCACAGACCCACATATAAATATAATGTCCCCACAGACCCACATATAATATAATGTCACCAAAGACCCACATATAATATAATGTTCCCACAGACCCACATATAATATAATGTCCCCACAGACCCACATATAATATAATGTCCCCACAGACCCACATATAATATGTTACCACAGACCCACATATAATATAATGTCCCCACAGACCCACATATAATATAATGTCCTCACAGACCCACATATAATATAATGTCCCCACAGACCCACATATAATATAATGTCCTCACAGACCCACATATATAATGTCCCCACAGACCCACATATAATATAATGTTACCACAGACCCACATATAATATGTCCTCACAGACCCACATATAATATAATGTCCCCACAGACCCACATATAATATAATGTCCTCACAGACCCACATATAATATAATGCCCTCACAGATCCACATATAATATAATATCCTCACAGACCCACATATAATATAATGTCCTCACAGACCCACATATAATTTAATGTCCTCACAGACCCACATATAATATGTTACCACAGACCCACATATAATATAATGTCCCCACAGACCCACATATAAATATAATGTCCCCACAGACCCACATATAATATAATGTCCTCATAGACCCATATATAACATAATGTCCTCACAGATCCACATATAATATAATGTCCTCACAGACCCACATATAATATAATGTCCCACAGTCCCAAATATAA
Source organism: Phyllobates terribilis (assembly GCF_046119375.1). Classification (NCBI taxonomy): domain Eukaryota; kingdom Metazoa; phylum Chordata; class Amphibia; order Anura; family Dendrobatidae; genus Phyllobates; species Phyllobates terribilis. The sequence continues at coordinate 390,067 of NW_027363395.1, forward strand.
TATAATGTCCTCACAGACCCACATATAATATAATGTCCCCACAGACCCACATATAATATAATGTCTCCACAGACCCACATATAATATAATGTCCTCACAGACCCACATATAATATAATGTCTCCACAGACCCACATATAATATAATGTCCTCACAGACCCACATATAATATAACTAGCTTTTACCCGCGGCTTCGCTCACATTTCGTGACAGATCATTTTAATAGTAAAAAAAAAAAAAATCTTAATAGTAAAAAAAAATAATCTTAATAGTAAAAAAAAAATAATCTTATTTAGTTACTCGTACATCCAAAATTTCAGATGTCTAACTTCAAAACTGACTGATTCCATACAATCTTTGAACCCCTATAATATTAAGAGGGAAACTCTTGAGGGTGGAATTATCAAAATTCCTTTCTTAGTGCTCATTTAAGCTATAATAGAACCTATCTGCAAATTTCAAGATGCTAAGTTCAGTGGTTTCGGCTGTGCGTTGACCGCTAGTTGTGTCAGTCAATCAGGTTTACAGTTTTATATAATCTTCGCCTGTATGGTGTGTTTATAAAAAGTAGCCCTATGTCCTTCCCCAGGCTTGAAATTATCCATATCAAATTTCATCACAAACGGATTACTAAACACTGATTAATAAACAGGTCGGACTGAAGTTACTTGCATTTAATATTGTTCGTGTTAGTAAAGAATTAGTATGTAATTGGAATAATGGACATCTGCAGGTAATTTATCTATGTGTTTTTACTGCAATATACTCCTGTAAACTATGTTATTTGATTTCTTTCGTTCAGCGAAAATATGTAGATTTTGCGATTTAGAAATACGTGAGCAAGCTACGTATAGCTGACCGTGGGAAAAACAGGGCGTGCCTAAATGTATCCCCGCTACCTTCAAAGTTTGCCCTTGCGATTTATTGATGGTCATTGAAAATGCAACTTTAAGTGGGAACTGCAAACGTTTGAAATTAAAGGGTAAGTTATTGGGTATTATTGGGATGCGCGGTATAAGAATATTTTCACCCTTAGCTTCTCCAGTTAAAATTGTGGCCTTTACAATGTGCCTGCCTAGTTCAGTGACTCGCAATCTAGTGCCATTACATAATCTCGGGGCGTCCAAGTTGCGCATTAACAAAACGGGTATACCGACCTTTAATTCGAGTTTATGAGATGGGACCCCGGATAGCTCCAAAGAGTTAAGAAACTCCACGGGGTAGCGCGTACAGTCTTCAGATGACATGACTGTGTCGGAGTTGTAGGTTGTTGCATCGCTGGTTACTTGGTCGAAGATAATTTTATTGATTTTCGCAACTGTTTCATTTCTTGGTGCTAGTATAGTTCTTTCACATAGCCAATTTTCATTGTGGATGTTTTGTTGCAAATTTGGAAAAACTTGAGCAATAAGTGCGTCTTCCGAATCCACAACATGACAAAATTGGTTAGTGAATAGAACCATACCTTCTTCGTCAGTTTCGATTCGACCTTCACCGATCTCGAGCAGTTTCTCAGCGTACGCACCCGACTCTAGATCACTGAATAACTGGACACGCATGTTGGTGGTGAGGTGCAGCTTTTCAACTTTGGTCCATAAATATGAGGATTTCAGACATGCGTTAATTCCGTCTGCTGCAGTGCCTCGCTCGATGACAGGCAAAGTTTGCCTAAAGTCCCCAGCCAATAAAACAACCACACCACCCATTATTGTTTGTTTACTGTGTAAGTCTTGTAGACAACGATCAAGAACTTCGATGGCGCGTTTGTGTGACATTGTGCACTCGTCCCACACGATTAGTTTGAACTGTTGCAACAGGAGGCCACGGGCACTGCTCTTGCTGATATTACACGATGGGGTTTCTTCGTTCACCAGATTAAGAGGTAATTTAAAGACTGAATGTGCCGTCCGTCCACCGCTTAGCAATGTTGCAGCAATTCCAGAGGAAGCCACAGCTAATGCAACGTTATGACCGCTACGAATTTTTGCTAAAAGTAAATTAAGCAAGAAAGTTTTTCCTGTACCACCCGGGGCATCAAGGAAAAAAAGTCCGCCTTCACCATTCTCAACTCGTCCTACTATTTTGTGATAAATCTCTCTTTGATTTCCCAGTGGTTATCATCTTCCAACAACCCCATCTTCTCACACACCTGACGAAAAGTTGCAAGTTCTTGACCTTCAAATGTTTTTAAATCCGAGAAGTTGGTTGGACCCCTTATTACATTCAGCAGCATACGCAAGCAATAACATTCAAAATTGCTAACGTGCACCGTGTAAATGCGACCTAGAGCGTCTCCTGCCTTCACACCTGGCCAACCATCGACAGGTGTTCCTTGTAAATGACGTTTCCATTGCTTCCGTGCCACATTCCAAGTATAGTAGCGAGGCACGTCAATGTAATGTTTTTGCAAACGTATCACTTTGGCACAACAGGAAAAATGCAGTTAGTGTAGTTTTAGGTGGTGCTTCTAATCTCTCTCTAAAATTATTTTCCGTAAAGTAAACCCTCTCGCCATTGGGTAAATGAATCGCGAGATGAGTGACGGTTGGGTGTCTCTCGTGCAGAGGCAGACCTAAGATCCGCCACTCTGCTTCGTTACTACTAACATATCGGCCGGTTCTAAAGGTCTGCACCTCATCTCTTGGGTCAATGTTAACATTCCCTTGCTGGCGGATGTTAAAAATAGCCTGGTCGCTACCCTTATTAATATATTTACAAATATATTTTATCGCCTGTACCGTATTACAGAACTCTACATTTAAATGAGAATTAACATTTTTTGATAAGAGTGGAGAATATGGGACCACCCAGCTATTGTCCACCAATATTTCCTGTGTTCCTCTACGGGTTTTTATAATCGTCGTGCGTCCATCATTCTCTGGTGCTCTGCGCCTGTACAAAGGATAACCTTTGTCATTGGTTTGAGTATCTTTTAAAAGCTTCCTCGGATATTTTTTGGTACATTTTCCTTCCTTCATGCATGGCGATGAAGAATTGAATGTACCACATGGCCCGTGAATCATATTCTTTGTCACTGTATCATAGAGCTTTTGATCAGTTTCTGGGTTTGGTATCTCAGCACATATGATTTCGTCAATTTGGTTCGGATGCAATTTTTCCTTTAACCACAGCAGTAAGTGCACATGAGGCAAACCTCGCTTTTGCCACTCGATCGAGTACATGAAGCATTGCATATCACCAAATATGTTACCTTTTGTAAGTAGAGCTACCAACTTCTGTACTTTTATTCTAAATACTCCGGCTGTTAAGTCATGTCTGTCCGTTGAATTTTGACCAGCCATAAGCTCTTTGGTGATTTCTGGCCAAGCGGGGTTGCAAGTCATTGTAATAAATTAATCAGGCCTCCCATAATTACGTACGTATGTGAACGCATCTTGTGTATATTCGTGTAGGTATCTCGGGCTATTTACAAATGATGACGGGAGAATCACCATCTAACCTAAGTTATTTGGTTCCAAATCCGCATCATTTCTTATTGCATCTTGCAAGTGAATTTAATTTTCTGCGCGCAGTTTTTTTTTATTTAAAGAAATGAACCTTAAGCGCTCACTTTCCATCTTTACATACATGTCGACCAGAAACTGATGAAGTAGGAGCCTACACTTAAGCATCAAATTAAAATCGCTGCGACGGACCATCAAGTGAAAGGCATAAAAATCTTTGCAGGACACCTTTTTGCTTGGCATTGCTTGTTTGGTAATTGGATTTATCTGAGGAATATCAATGCTGTACCCCTCTTGTCCTTTCCAAAAAATTATTGGGTACTCGAGAGCGTCATAGAATCTATGTGTATCGGGAATCATAGTGAGCATGCCATCGCGCGGCTGCACAACGATGTCCCGAGACATAGTTTGTTCGCTACTAACTATTACAGCAGCTATTTCATTTGTAGTAGGGGCATTGAATCGTCTCTCATGTTGACCACGTGGTACACGGTCTGGGTGAATCACTACTTTGAAATGATCGTCATTGATCATTCTGTCTCTAGCCGTTTTAAATTCATGCACCAAAATGTTGTGGTTGTGAAGTACTCGTTGTAATTTTTTAACTATGTTTCTATCTACGCTTTGCACGCACTCAGTACGCCTGTTGATTTGTTCTTCTTCGTCACCTATGAAATAAACTTGTAAAAATTGTGGTTGCGAAATGGACATAGGAATTAAAGAACCGATACGGTGGTATACTTGTATTGTAAAGGTCGGGCAAAACCCTGGCATTGAGACAATTTGATCTGCTCCAGAAGACGTCATATGAAAGCACATGTTGTATTTTCTTATATTATTTAGAAAAAGGCGAGATTCATCAGTTTCATTAGAGATAAGCTCTTTTAAAGGTTGAACTGGCTCGTCTATATAAGGAAGAGCTACTTTCCCGCCCAAACAACACATACCTGCTGCTTCCTCTTTCCACTTAACCGCTTCCCGACCGCCCACTGTAGATAAACGTCCGCGCTGCCTGGGTGGTCTCGCAGTGCTCAGGACCCCCTGGGTCCTGCAAGCGCTGTGAGAGCGGTGCAGAGCGTTAGCTCTGACAGGGAACATCATCGGGACCTGATTAGATCAGGTCCCAGTGATGTTAACCCTTTGCTGTCTTCTATATGCTGCGATCTATAGTGATCGCGGCATATAGGAGACAGCAGGAGGAGAGGGGGTCGTCCACTTACCTCTCCGACGACCCCTTGATTGCTTTCAGGACCTGGCGTTGCTATGGCAGCTGGAGGTCACATGACCGCCTCCAGCTCTGCCATATATGGTGTCCTTCCTGTCTGGCTTCAGCCTGTAGCTGATGCCAGACAGGAGACTGTGAAACAGTCAGTGAAGATCTCATATAATGTAATATATGTCTATTACATTACATGAGATCAGGGATCAGAAAAATAAAAATTAATGTCCCATACAGGGACTAAGTAAAAATGTAAAAAAAAGTAAAAAAAAATGTTTTGAAACTGTTAAAAAAAAATACAAAATAAATAAAAATAAATAAATAAAATATTAAACCGATAAATCCATATAGTTATGCAAAAATAAAAAAAGTACACATATTTGGTATTGCCGCGTCCGAAACAACCCGAGCTATAAAACTGTCACAATAATTAACTCCTTATGTGTACACTGTAATAAAAATAAATAAAAAACGGAGCAAAAAACTATGCTTTTTCCTCATATCGCCAAACAAAAAGTGGAAAAAAATGCGATCAAAAAGCAAAATGGAAATAGAAATGGTACCGCTGAAAAAGTCATCTTGTTCCACAAAAATCAAGCCGCTATACAGCTCCATCAGCCAAAAAATAAAAAAGTTATACCTCTCAGAATAAAGCAATGCAAAAAAAATATTTTTTCTATAAAATTGTTTTATTGTGTAAAAGCGCCAAAACATAAAAAAATACAGTAAGTGTAGTATCGCTGTAAACGTACTGACCCGAAGAATAACGCTGCCTGATCACTTTTACCACACGCAGAACGGCATAAAAAAAACCCTCAAAAAACAATTCCTGAATTGTTGGTTTTTGTTAATTTTACCTCCCAAAAAAACGGAATAGAAAGCGATCAAAAAATGTCACGTACCCACAAATGGTACCAATAAAAATGTCAACTCGTCCCGCAAAAAACAAGCCATCACATGACTCTGTCGGCCGAAATATGGAAAAATTATAGCTCTCAAAATATGGCGATGCAAAAACTAGATTTTGCAAAAAAAAAGCGTCTCTTAGTGTGTGACAGCTGTCAGTCATAAAAACCCGATATAAATCTGGTATCTCTGTAATTGCACCGACCCGAAGAATAAAGTAATCTAATCAGTTATATCACACTAGGAACGGCGTAAAAAAATAAATAAAACCAATTCTTCACCTGCTACTGATTTGTTTATTATGTCTCCCAAAGATCTGGCTCGGCACACATTTATCCTGCGCTCTGCGCTGAGCACTTACGCCAGAGTTTCCATGTAAATCTCTGAAATATGTGATTCAGCCGGAACCCATGACGGAAGATTCCCTGTAATGAGGCAGATATAGGCCACTGTGGATGCCGTCTGGCCTGTGATCCCACGGTGTCATTTGTTTTAGGCGTGCATAAAAGTGCGGTTGGCCACAGTTTTGTGCACTTCTGAAAAAAAGGACACCGCTAAACAGAGGCCAGACGGAGTCCAGAGTAACTCTGCTGCCTCATTACAGTGAATGGATCCCGCAGGGGTTTCATCTGAATTACAGGTCCGTCATCTGTTAAAAATATAAGGGACTTCCAAGTTACTGGTAGCAGAAAGGCTCTGGAAAAGCGAAATGGCCCTTGCCCCCCAAAAGAAATTCAAAAAATTTTGTGCTCCCAAATCCAAATGCCTATTCTACAATAATTTGTTCTCCAATTGTCAAATAGCACTCTGTCCCCCCCAGATCTCGCCATATGGCTGAGTGGTACGATACAGCCACATATGGGGTATTGCCACTTTTAGAAGAAATTGTGTGACACATTTCGGCACCATTTTTACCCATTGCCCTGTGTGAAAATGTAAAATCTGAGGGTAAAACATTTTTTTGTGGTAAAAATATAATTATGCTTTTTTCACTGCCCAATGGTATAAATTTAAAAAATACTCACTACTTCCCTAGATGAATTCCTTGAGAGGTGTAGTTTACAAAATGGGTTCACTTGTGGGGGTTTCTGCTGTTTCTGCATGTCGGCGACTCTTCAAATGTGACACGGTGTCTGCTGCCTATCCCAGCCAACATAGCGCTCCTTTCTCTTCCGAACCCTGCCGTACAGCAAAGCAGTGGTTTTCCCCCACATATGGGGTATCGGCGTGTTCAGGAGAAATTGAACAACAAATTTCATGGTGCAATTTATCCTGTTACCCTTATGATAGTACAAAATTAGGGAAAGGAAAATATTTTTTGTGGGAAAAATGTGAAAATTTTATTTTTATGGCTCAATATTATAAACTTCTGTGAAGCAGCTGGGGGTGCAAGGTGCTCACCACATATCTAGATAAGTTCCCTAAGGGGTCTAGTTTCCAAAATGGTGTCACTTGTGGGGGGTTTCCACTGTTTAGGCACATCAGGGGCTCCCCAATTGCAACATGGCGTCCGCTAATTATTCAAACAAATTTTACATTCAAAAAGTCAAATGGCGCTCCTTCCCTTCCGAGCCCTGCCGTGCACCCAAACAGTGGTTTGCCTCCACATATGGGGTATCGGCGTGTTCAGGAGAAATTGCACAACAAATTTCATGGTGCAATTTATCCTATTACCCTTATGATAATGCAAAATTAAGGGATGAAAAACGTTTTTTGCGGGAAAAATGTGAAAATTTTATTTTTACAGCTGATTATTATAAACTTCTGTGAAGCACGTTGGGGTTCAAGGTGCTCACCACACATCTAGATAAGTTCCCTACGGGGTCTAGTTTCCAAAATGGTGTCACTTGTGGGGGGTTTCCACTGTTTAGGAACATCAGAGGCTCTCCAAACACAACATGGCGTCTGCTAATTATTCAGACAAATTTTACATTCAAAAAGTCAAATGGCGCTCCTTCCCTTCCAAACCCTGCAGTGCGCCCAAACAGTGGTTTTCCCCCACATATGGGGTATCGGCGTGTTCAGGAGAAATTGCACAACAAATTTCATGGTGCAATTTATCCTATTACCATTATGATAATGGAAAATTAAGGGATGAAAAACGTTTTTGCGGGAAAAATGTGAAAATTTTATTTTTACAGCTCAATATTATAAACTTCTGTGAAGCACCTTGGGGTTCAAGGTGCTCACCACACATCTAGATATGTTCCCTAAGGGGTCTAGTTTCCAAAATGGTGTCACTTGTGGGGGGGTTCCACTGTTTAGTCACATCAGGAGCTCTCCAAACGCAACATGGTGTCTGCTAATTATTCAGACAAATTTTACATTCAAAAAGTCTAATGGCGCTCCTTCATTTCCGAGCCCTGCCGTGCGCCCAAACAGTGGTTTTCCCTCACATATGGGGTATCAGCACGCTCAAGAGAAATTGCACAAAAAATTTTGGGGTCCATTTTTTCCTGTTACCCCTGTGAAAATAAAAAAAATTGGGTCTAAAGCAACATTTTTGTGAAAAAAGTTAAATGTTAATTTTTTTCTTCCACATTCCAAAAATTCCTGTGAAGCACCTGAAGGGTTAATAAAGTTCTTCAATGTGGTTTTGAGCACCTTGAGGGGTGCAGTTTTTAGAACGGTGTCACTTTTGGGTATTTTCTGTCATAAAGACCCCTCAAAGTGACTTCAAATATGATGTGGTCCCTAAAAAAATGTTTTTGTAAATTTTGTTGGAAAAATGAGAAATCGCTGGTCAACTTTTAACCCTTATAGCTCCCTAACAAAAAAAAATTTTGGTTCCAAAATTGTGCTGATGTAAAGTAGACATGTGGGAAATGTTATTTATTAAGTATTTTGTGTGACATATTTCTCTGATTTAAGGGCATGAAAATTCAAAGTTTGAAAATTGCAAAATTTTCGCCAAATTTCCGATTTTTTCACATATAAACGCATGTGATATCAAAGAAATTTTACCACTATCATGAAGTACAATATGTCACGAAAAAACAATCTCAGAATCAGGGGGATCCGTTGAAGCGTTCCAGAGTAATTGCTTCATAAAGTGACAGTGGTCAGAATTGAAAAAATTGGCCCGGTCACAAAGGCAAAAACAGGCTCTGGTGCGAAGTGGTTAAGAGCTCCGCAATATTTGCAATCTATGGTCATTGCTTCTATTTTTATAAGCTTGTGAGTTTCATAATCAAGAGTCTCGTCATACTCAAATGCAGCTTTATTAAACAATATCCATGTATTTCTTGTAAATGTTTGACGTCGCTGTGCTGCCCTTTCAGCAACAGTGCGTCTGCGAGATTCGGCCATTTCATGAGTTTCACTGGCTCTTTGGGACGCCATGTAAGTCGCTTGCTGCTGACGTCGAGCTTGGGACTGTTCTGGAGTTTCAGCAGCCCGCTGAGACGCCAGATACTCCGCATGCTGTTCACGTCGGGCTTGGGACTGTTCTTGAATTTCAGCAGCCCGTTGAGATGCCAAAAACTCCGCATTCCGTTCACGTCGGGCTTGGGATTGTTCTGGAGTCTCTGCAGCTCTATGTGCCGCACAACGCACCGCCTGCTCAAGCCTTCGTTGCTCAGCTTGTTGAGACGTCTCATCACGTCTAATTATTTTCATAGCTCGGGCTTTATTAGAGCTTTGCAAAATGTTAGACTTACGCTTTCGCGGCATTTTTATAAGTACTAATTACAAAATAGGTACTTAGTAAAGTTCAAACAAAATACTAAAACAATCTAATTAGTTATATTACGATCGCTGTACAGACGATATCAGTTGTATATGACTGGTCTATGAGGAGCAGCTGTGGCGCGGTTACCCATAGCAACCATTCCCAGTGCTCTGTGGGAGCTGAGAGCAGCCTGCTGGTGCTGTGGGTGACATGCTGCGCTGCACACACACAGGGCTGTGCTGCACACAGGAGGGGAGGACGCCATTTGTGTAACGCTGCTGCCGGTGCTGTCAGGCTGCAGTGTGTGCATCCTCCATGGAGCCGCGCTCAGGTTACTGCCCCTCCCCGTGTGTGAGTCACTTCCCCTCCGCCCAGGTGAGGCGCTCGGAACTTTCCCGGCTGCAGCAGCTGGCGCAGGTGAGCGCATGTTTTATTATACGGTGTTATGTGGAGGGACAATGGCGGCGGGGACCCCCTGTGTGAGGACAATGACGGCCCGGTGCCGCCGGGCAACCTGCAGGAGGAAGCCTCACACTCCCCCCGGGCTGTGGGCGCGGGCAGGCCGTGCTGGGACGTGTAGTTCCCTAGTAACCTGTTCCTGACATATGGGCTGTTTTCTGGGCTATTTTTTTTTTTTTTAAGTCTGAGAAAATGTCATAAATTATCCTTCTCCTTCAGCTGTTTCCAGAGTGTAATGTATCAGGGTGAGCTCATGACTGACAGCTGCCAAAGTTTCTAGGAAATGTCAGTCCCTGGGGGTCGTGTGTGAACCCCCTGTGCCACACTTGTACCTGGCCACGGTATATGATCACCCCTGTATTCTGACTGTGGACAGGCGGCAACTGTGACCTCACTATACAATGATCCAATATGGGCAAATTATTGTATTATCAATCTCTTCTGACTTCTGTAAATCAGCCATTTAAACATCACCTGTGTATGTGTGTATATAAGAGTTTGATAAATATACTAAAAAGTTTGATAAATATACTAAAATGTGCATTGTAAAATTGTAAAATAGTATCTAATTTAATTAAATTTATGGTTCACAATTTTGGTCATAGTGGCTTCCACATAAAAGGTAGATATAAGCTGCCGCGGACTTTTATTTAGAACTATTCAAGACAAACAATTCTACGGTACATCATCTTTGTGTAACTCCAACGGTTTAGGCAGCGTACGCCAAGATAGCTCTCAGAGGCCAGATTTTTTTCCGACTTAATTGACATGTATCGTTATATTACGACCAAAATTACATAAAATCATTAGAAATTGTAGCGTATATGTTATTCCGATGTATAATCTATATTACTGTAAAGTTTCATGCAAATCCGTCCAGTAGTTTTTTCGTGAAAGAGTAACAAACATACATACTCACAAACTTTCGCATTTATAATATTAGTAGGATGTTCCCTCAGACCCACTTATAATATAATGTTACACAGACCCACATATAATATAATGTCCCCACAGTCCCACATATAATATATTGTCCCCACAGACCCACATATAATATAATGTCCCCACAGACCCACATATAATATAATGTCCCCACAGACCCACATATAATATAACGTTACCACAGACCCACATAAAATATACGAGTCTTCACAGACCCACATATGATATAATGTCCCTACAGATCCACATATAATATAATGTACCCACAGACCCACATATAATATAATGTCCTCACAGACCCACATATAATATAATGTCCTCACAGACCCACATATAATATAATGTCCTCACAGACCCACATATAATATAATGTCCTTAGACCCACATATAATATAATGTCCTCACAGACCCACATATAATATAATGTCCCCACAGACCCACATACAATATAATGTCCTCACAGACCCACATATAATATAATGTCCTCACAGACCCACATATAATATAATGTCCTCACAGACCCACATATAATATAATGTCCCTACAGATCCACATATAATATAATGTCCTAACAGACCCACATATAATATAATGTCCTCACAGACCCACATATAATATAATGTCCCCACAGACCCACATATAATATAATGTCCTCACAGACCCACATATAATATAATGTCCCCACAGACCCACATATAATATAATGTCCTCACAGACCCACATATAATATAATGTCCTCACAGACCCACATATAATATAATGTCCCACAGACCCACATATAATATAATGTCCCAACAGACCCACATATAATATAATGTCCTCACAGACCCACATATAATATAATGTCCCCACAGAGCCACATATAATATAATGTCCTCACAGACCCATATATAATATATTGTCCCCACAGACCCACATATAATATGTCCTCACAGACCCACATATAATATAATGTCCTCACAGACCCACATATAATATAATGTCCTCACAGACCCACATATAATATAATGTCCTCACAGACCCACATATAATATAATGTCCCCACAGACCGACATATAATATAATGTCCCCACAGACCCACATATAATATAATGTCACCACAGACCCACATATAATATAATATTACCACAGACCCACATATAATATAATGTCCTCACAGACCCACATATAATATAATGTCCCCACAGACCCACATATAATATAATATCCTCATAGACCCACATATAATATAATGTTCCCACAGACCCACATATAATATAATGTCCCCACAGACCCACATATAATATAATGTCCCCACAGACCCACATATAATATGTTACCACAGACCCACATATAATATAATGTCCCCACAGACCCACATATAATATAATGTCCTCACAGACCCACATATAATATAATGTTACCACAGACCCACATATAATATTATGTCCCCACAGACCCACATATAATATAATGTCCTCACAGACCCACATATAATATAATGTCCTCACAGATCCACATATAATATAATATCCTCACAGACCCACATATAATATAATGTCCTCACAGACCCACATATAATTTAATGTCCTCACAGACCCACATATAATATGTTACCACAGACCCACATATAATATAATGTCCCCACAGACCCACATATAAATATAATGTCCCCACAGACACACATATAATATAATGTCACCAAAGACCCACATATAATATAATGTTCCCACAGACCCACATATAATATAATGTCCCCACAGACCCACATATAATATAATGTCCCCACAGACCCACATATAATATGTTACCACAGACCCACATATAATATAATGTCCACACAGACCCACATATAATATAATGTCCTCACAGACCCACATATATAATGTCCCCACAGACCCACATATAATATAATGTTACCACAGACCCACATATAATATAATGTCCTCACAGACCCACATATAATATAATGTTACCACAGACCCACATATAATATAATGTCCCCACAGACCCACATATAATATAATGTCCTCACAGACCCACATATAATATAATGTCCTCACAGATCCACATATAATATAATATCCTCACAGACCCACATATAATATAATGTCCTCACAGACCCACATATAATTTAATGTCCTCACAGACCCACATATAATATGTTACCACAGACCCACATATAATATAATGTCCCCACAGACCCACATATAAATATAATGTCCCCACAGACCCACATATAATATAATGTCACCAAAGACCCACATATAATATAATGTTCCCACAGACCCACATATAATATAATGTCCCCACAGACCCACATATAATATAATGTCCCCACAGACCCACATATAATATGTTACCACAGACCCACATATAATATAATGTCCCCACAGACCCACATATAATATAATGTCCTCACAGACCCACATATAATATAATGTCCCCACAGACCCACATATAATATAATGTCCTCACAGACCAACATATATAATGTCCCCACAGACCCACATATAATATAATGTCCTCACAGACCCACATATATAATGTCCTCACAGACCCACATATAATATAATGTCCTCACAGATCCACATATAATATAATATCCTCACAGACCCACATATAATATAATGTCCTCACAGACCCACATATAATTTAATGTCCTCACAGACCCACATATAATATGTTACCACAGACCCACATATAATATAATGTCCCCACAGACCCACATATAAATATAATGTCCCCACAGACCCACATATAATATAATGTCACCAAAGACCCACATATAATATAATGTCCCCACAGACCCACATATAATATAATGTTCCCACAGACCCACATATAATATAATGTCCCCACAGACCCACATATAATATAATGTCCCCACAGACCCACATATAATATGTTACCACAGACCCACATATAATATAATGTCCCCACAGACCCACATATAATATAATGTCCTCACAGACCCACATATAATATAATGTCCCCACAGACCCACATATAATATAATGTCCTCACAGACCCACATATATAATGTCCCCACAGACCCACATATAATATAATGTTACCACAGACCCACATATAATATGTCCTCACAGACCCACATATAATATAATGTTACCACAGACCCACATATAATATAATGTCCCCACAGACCCACATATAATATAATGTCCTCACAGACCCACATATAATATAATGCCCTCACAGATCCACATATAATATAATATCCTCACAGACCCACATATAATATAATGTCCTCACAGACCCACATATAATTTAATGTCCTCACAGACCCACATATAATATGTTACCACAGACCCACATATAATATAATGTCCCCACAGACCCACATATAAATATAATGTCCCCACAGACCCACATATAATATAATGTCCTCATAGACTCATATATAATATAATGTCCTCACAGATCCACATATAATATAATGTCCCACAGTCCCAAATATAATATAATGTCCCCACAGCACCACATATAATATGTCCCACAGTCCCACATATATATTGTCCCCACAGACCCACATATAATATAATGTCCCCACAAACCCACATATAATATAATGTCCCCACAGACCCACATATAATATAATGTCCTCACAGACCCACATATAATATAATGTTACCACAGACCAACATATAATATATTGTCCCCACAGACCCACATATAATATAATGTCCTCACAGACCCAAATATAATATAATGTCCCCACAAACCCACATATAATATGTTACCACCGACCCACATATAATATAATGTCCCAACAGCCCCACATATAATATAATGACCCTACAGACCCACATATAATAAAATATTACCAAAGACCCACATATAATATAATGTTCCCACAGACCCACATATAATATAATGTTACCACAGACCCACATATAATATAATGTCCCCACAGACCCACATATAACATAATGTCCTCACAGACCCACTTATAATATAATGTCCCCACAGACCCACATATAATATAATGTCCTCACAGACCCACATATAATATAATGTCCTCACAGACCCACATATAATATAATGTCCTCACAGACCCACATATAATATAATGTCCTCACAGACCCACATATAATATAATGTCCTCACAGACCCACATATAATATAATGTCCTCACAGACCCACATATAATATAATGTCCCCACAGACCCACATATAATATAATGTCTCTACAGACCCACATATAATATTATGTCCTCACAGACCCACATATAATATAATGTCCTCACAGACCCACATATAATATAATGTCTCCACAGACCCACATATAATATAATGTCCTCACAGACCCACATATAATATAATGTCCTCACAGACCCACATATAATATAATGTCCTCACAGACCCACATATAATATAATGTTCTCACAGACCCACATATAATATAATGTCCTCACAGACCCACATATAATATAATGTTCTCACAGACCCACATATAATATAATGTCCTCACAGACCCACATATAATATAATGTCCCCACAGACCCACATATAATATGTTACCACAGACCCACATATAATATAATGTCCCCACAGACCCACATATAATATAATGTCCTCACAGACCCACATATAATATAATGTCCCCACAGACCCACATATAATATAATGTCCTCACAGACCCACATATATAATGTCCCCACAGACCCACATATAATATAATGTCCTCACAGACCCACATATATAATGTCCTCACAGACCCACATATAATATAATGTCCTCACAGATCCACATATAATATAATATCCTCACAGACCCACATATAATATAATGTCCTCACAGACCCACATATAATTTAATGTCCTCACAGACCCACATATAATATGTTACCACAGACCCACATATAATATAATGTCCCCACAGACCCACATATAAATATAATGTCCCCACAGACCCACATATAATATAATGTCACCAAAGACCCACATATAATATAATGTTCCCACAGACCCACATATAATATAATGTCCCCACAGACCCACATATAATATAATGTCCCCACAGACCCACATATAATATGTTACCACAGACCCACATATAATATAATGTCCCCACAGACCCACATATAATATAATGTCCTCACAGACCCACATATAATATAATGTCCCCACAGACCCACATATAATATAATGTCCTCACAGACCCACATATATAATGTCCCCACAGACCCACATATAATATAATGTTACCACAGACCCACATATAATATGTCCTCACAGACCCACATATAATATAATGTTACCACAGACCCACATATAATATAATGTCCCCACAGACCCACATATAATATAATGTCCTCACAGACCCACATATAATATAATGCCCTCACAGATCCACATATAATATAATATCCTCACAGACCCACATATAATATAATGTCCTCACAGACCCACATATAATTTAATGTCCTCACAGACCCACATATAATATGTTACCACAGACCCACATATAATATAATGTCCCCACAGACCCACATATAAATATAATGTCCCCACAGACCCACATATAATATAATGTCCTCATAGACTCATATATAATATAATGTCCTCACAGATCCACATATAATATAATGTCCCACAGTCCCAAATATAATATAATGTCCCCACAGCACCACATATAATATGTCCCACAGTCCCACATATATATTGTCCCCACAGACCCACATATAATATAATGTCCCCACAAACCCACATATAATATAATGTCCCCACAGACCCACATATAATATAATGTCCTCACAGACCCACATATAATATGTTACCACAGACCAACATATAATATATTGTCCCCACAGACCCACATATAATATAATGTCCTCACAGACCCAAATATAATATAATGTCCCCACAAACCCACATATAATATGTTACCACCGACCCACATATAATATAATGTCCCAACAGCCCCACATATAATATAATGACCCTACAGACCCACATATAATAAAATATTACCAAAGACCCACATATAATATAATGTTCCCACAGACCCACATATAATATAATGTTACCACAGACCCACATATAATATAATGTCCCCACAGACCCACATATAACATAATGTCCTCACAGACCCACTTATAATATAATGTCCCCACAGACCCACATATAATATAATGTCCTCACAGACCCACATATAATATAATGTCCTCACAGACCCACATATAATATAATGTCCTCACAGACCCACATATAATATAATGTCCTCACAGACCCACATATAATATAATGTCCTCACAGACCCACATATAATATAATGTCCTCACAGACCCACATATAATATAATGTCCTCACAGACCCACATATAATATAATGTCCCCACAGACCCACATATAATATAATGTCTCCACAGACCCACATATAATATAATGTCCTCACAGACCCACATATAATATAATGTCCTCACAGACCCACATATAATATAATGTCTCCACAGACCCACATATAATATAATGTCCTCACAGACCCACATATAATATAATGTCCTCACAGACCCACATATAATATAATGTCCTCACAGACCCACATATAATATAATGTTCTCACAGACCCACATATAATATAATGTCCTCACAGACCCACATATAATATAATGTTCTCACAGACCCACATATAATATAATGTCCTCACAGACCCACATATAATATAATGTCCCCACAGACCCACATATAATATGTTACCACAGACCCACAGATAATATAATGTCCCCACAGACCCACATATAATATAATGTCCTCACAGACCCACATATAATATAATGTCCCCACAGACCCACATATAATATAATGTCCTCACAGACCCACATATATAATGTCCCCACAGACCCACATATAATATAATGTCCTCACAGACCCACATATATAATGTCCTCACAGACCCACATATAATATAATGTCCTCACAGATCCACATATAATATAATATCCTCACAGACCCACATATAATATAATGTCCTCACAGACCCACATATAATTTAATGTCCTCACAGACCCACATATAATATGTTACCACAGACCCACATATAATATAATGTCCCCACAGACCCACATATAAATATAATGTCCCCACAGACCCACATATAATATAATGTCACCAAAGACCCACATATAATATAATGTTCCCACAGACCCACATATAATATAATGTCCCCACAGACCCACATATAATATAATGTCCCCACAGACCCACATATAATATGTTACCACAGACCCACATATAATATAATGTCCCCACAGACCCACATATAATATAATGTCCTCACAGACCCACATATAATATAATGTCCCCACAGACCCACATATAATATAATGTCCTCACAGACCCACATATATAATGTCCCCACAGACCCACATATAATATAATGTTACCACAGACCCACATATAATATGTCCTCACAGACCCACATATAATATAATGTTACCACAGACCCACATATAATATAATGTCCCCACAGACCCACATATAATATAATGTCCTCACAGACCCACATATAATATAATGCCCTCAAAGATCCACATATAATATAATATCCTCACAGACCCACATATAATATAATGTCCTCACAGACCCACATATAATTTAATGTCCTCACAGACCCACATATAATATGTTACCACAGACCCACATATAATATAATGTCCCCACAGACCCACATATAAATATAATGTCCCCACAGACCCACATATAATATAATGTCCTCATAGACTCATATATAATATAATGTCCTCACAGATCCACATATAATATAATGTCCCACAGTCCCAAATATAATATAATGTCCCCACAGCACCACATATAATATGTCCCACAGTCCCACATATATATTGTCCCCACAGACCCACATATAATATAATGTCCCCACAAACCCACATATAATATAATGTCCCCACAGACCCACATATAATATAATGTCCTCACAGACCCACATATAATATGTTACCACAGACCAACATATAATATATTGTCCCCACAGACCCACATATAATATAATGTCCTCACAGACCCAAATATAATATAATGTCCCCACAAACCCACATATAATATGTTACCACCGACCCACATATAATATAATGTCCCAACAGCCCCACATATAATATAATGACCCTACAGACCCACATATAATAAAATATTACCAAAGACCCACATATAATATAATGTTCCCACAGACCCACATATAATATAATGTTACCACAGACCCACATATAATATAATGTCCCCACAGACCCACATATAACATAATGTCCTCACAGACCCACTTATAATATAATGTCCCCACAGACCCACATATAATATAATGTCCTCACAGACCCACATATAATATAATGTCCTCACAGACCCACATATAATATAATGTCCCCACAGACCCACATACAATATAATGTCTCCACAGACCCACATATAATATAATGTCCTCACAGACCCACATATAATATAATGTCCTCACAGACCCACATATAATATAATGTCTCCACAGACCCACATATAATATAATGTCCTCACAGACCCACATATAATATAACTAGCTTTTACCCGCGGCTTCGCTCACATTTCGTGACAGATCATTTTAATAGTAAAAAAAAAAAAAATCTTAATAGTAAAAAAAAATAATCTTAATAGTAAAAAAAAATAATCTTATTTAGTTACTCGTACATCCAAAATTTCAGATGTCTAACTTCAAAACTGACTGATTCCATACAATCTTTGAACCCCTATAATATTAAGAGGGAAACTCTTGAGGGTGGAATTATCAAAATTCCTTTCTTAGTGCTCATTTAAGCTATAATAGAACCTATCTGCAAATTTCAAGATGCTAAGTTCAGTGGTTTCGGCTGTGCGTTGACCGCTAGTTGTGTCAGTCAATCAGGTTTACAGTTTTATATAATCTTCGCCTGTATGGTGTGTTTATAAAAAGTAGCCCTATGTCCTTCCCCAGGCTTGAAATTATCCATATCAAATTTCATCACAAACGGATTACTAAACACTGATTAATAAGCAGGTCGGACTGAAGTTACTTGCATTTAATATTGTTCGTGTTAGTAAAGAATTAGTATGTAATTGGAATAATGGACATCTGCAGGTAATTTATCTATGTGTTTTTACTGCAATATACTCCTGTAAACTATGTTATTTGATTTCTTTCGTTCAGCGAAAATATGTAGATTTTGCGATTTAGAAACACGTGAGCAAGCTACGTATAGCTGACCGTGGGAAAAACAGGGCGTGCCTAAATGTATCCCCGCTACCTTCAAAGTTTGCCCTTGCGATTTATTGATGGTCATTGAAAATGCAACTTTAAGTGGGAACTGCAAACGTTTGAAATTAAAGGGTAAGTTATTGGGTATTATTGGGATGCGCGGTATAAGAATATTTTCACCCTTAGCTTCTCCAGTTAAAATTGTGGCCTTTACAATGTGCCTGCCTAGTTCAGTGACTCGCAATCTAGTGCCATTACATAATCTCGGGGCGTCCAAGTTGCGCATTAACAAAACGGGTATACCGACCTTTAATTCGAGGTTATGAGATGGGACCCCGGATAGCTCCAAAGAGTTAAGAAACTCCACGGGGTAGCGCGTACAGTCTTCAGATGACATGACTGTGTCGGAGTTGTAGGTTGTTGCATCGCTGGTTACTTGGTCCAAGATAATTTTATTGATTTTCGCAACTGTTTCATTTCTTGGTGCTAGTATAGTTCTTTCACATAGCCAATTTTCATCGTGGATGTTTTGTTGCAAATTTGGAAAAACTTGAGCAATAAGTGCGTCTTCCGAATCCACAACATGACAAAATTGGTTAGTGAATAGAACCATACCTTCTTCATCAGTTTCGATTCGACCTTCACTGATCTCGAGCAGTTTCTCAGCGTACGCACCCGACTCTAGATCACTGAATAACTGGACACGCATGTTGGTGGTGAGGTGCAGCTTTTCAACTTTGGTCCATAAATATGAGGATTTCAGACATGCGTTAATTCCGTCTGCTGCAGTGCCTCGCTCGATGACAGGCAAAGTTTGCCTAAAGTCCCCAGCCAATAAAACAACCACACCACCCATTATTGTTTGTTTACTGTGTAAGTCTTGTAGACAACGATCAAGAACTTCGATGGCGCGTTTGTGTGACATTGTGCACTCGTCCCACACGATTAGTTTGAACTGTTGCAACAGGAGGCCACGGGCACTGCTCTTGCTGATATTACACGATGGGGTTTCTTCGTTCACCAGATTAAGAGGTAATTTAAAGACTGAATGTGCCGTCCGTCCACCGCTTAGCAATGTTGCAGCAATTCCAGAGGAAGCCACAGCTAATGCAACGTTATGACCGCTACGAATTTTTGCTAAAAGTAAATTAAGCAAGAAAGTTTTTCCTGTACCACCCGGGGCATCAAGGAAAAAAAGTCCGCCTTCACCTTTCTCAACTCGTCCTACTATTTTGTGATAAATCTCTCTTTGATTTCCCAGTGGTTATCATCTTCCAACAACCCCATCTTCTCACACACCTGCCGAAAAGTTGCAAGTTCTTGACCTTCAAATGTTTTTAAATCCGAGAAGTTGGTTGGACCCCTTATTACATTCAGCAGCATACGCAAGCAATAACATTCAAAATTGCTAACGTGCACCATGTAAATGCGACCTAGAGCGTCTCCTGCCTTCACACCTGGCCAACCATCGACAGGTGTTCCTTGTAAATGACGTTTCCATTGCTTCCGTGCCACATTCCAAGTATAGTAGCGAGGCACGTCAATGTAATGTTTTTGCAAACGTATCACTTTGGCACAACAGGAAAAATGCAGTTAGTGTAGTTTTAGGTGGTGCTTCTAATCTCTCTCTAAAATTATTTTCCGTAAAGTAAACCCTCTCGCCATTGGGTAAATGAATCGCGAGATGAGTGACGGTTGGGTGTCTCTCGTGCAGAGGCAGACCTAAGATCCGCCACTCTGCTTCGTTACTACTAACATATCGGCCGGTTCTAAAGGTCTGCACCTCATCTCTTGGGTCAATGTTAACATTCCCTTGCTGGCGGATGTTAAAAATAGCCTGGTCGCTACCCTTATTAATATATTTACAAATATATTTTATCGCCTGTACCGTATTACAGAACTCTACATTTAAATGAGAATTAACATTTTTTGATAAGAGTGGAGAATATGGGACCACCCAGCTATTGTCCACCAATATTTCCTGTGTTCCTCTACGGGTTTTTATAATCGTCGTGCGTCCATCATTCTCTGGTGCTCTGCGCCTGTACAAAGGATAACCTTTGTCATTGGTTTGAGTATCTTTTAAAAGCTTCCTCGGATATTTTTTGGTACATTTTCCTTCCTTCATGCATGGCGATGAAGAATTGAATGTACCACATGGCCCGTGAATCATATTCTTTGTCACTGTATCATAGAGCTTTTGATCAGTTTCTGGGTTTGGTATCTCAGCACATATGATTTCGTCAATTTGGTTCGGATGCAATTTTTCCTTTAACCACAGCAGTAAGTGCACATGAGGCAAACCTCGCTTTTGCCACTCGATCGAGTACATGAAGCATTGCATATCACCAAATATGTTACCTTTTGTAAGTAGAGCTACCAACTTCTGTACTTTTATTCTAAATACTCCGGCTGTTAAGTCATGTCTGTCCGTTGAATTTTGACCAGCCATAAGCTCTTTGGTGATTTCTGGCCAAGCGGGGTTGCAAGTCATTGTAATAAATAAATCAGGCCTCCCATAATTACGTACGTATGTGAACGCATCTTGTGTATATTCGTGTAGGTATCTCGGGCTATTTACAAATGATGACGGGAGAATCACCATCTAACCTAAGTTATTTGGTTCCAAATCCGCATCATTTCTTATTGCATCTTGCAAGTGAATTTAATTTTCTGCGCGCAGTTTTTTTTTATTTAAAGAAATGAACCTTAAGCGCTCACTTTCCATCTTTACATACATGTCGACCAGAAACTGATGAAGTAGGAGCCTACACTTAAGCATCAAATTAAAATCGCTGCGACGGACCATCAAGTGAAAGGCATAAAAATCTTTGCAGGACACCTTTTTGCTTGGCATTGCTTGTTTGGTAATTGGATTTATCTGAGGAATATCAATGCTGTACCCCTCTTGTCCTTTCCAAAAAATTATTGGGTACTCGAGAGCGTCATAGAATCTATGTGTATCGGGAATCATAGTGAGCATGCCATCGCGCGGCTGCACAACGATGTCCCGAGACATAGTTTGTTCGCTACTAACTATTACAGCAGCTATTTCATTTGTAGTAGGGGCATTGAATCGTCTCTCATGTTGACCACGTGGTACACGGTCTGGGTGAATCACTACTTTGAAATGATCGTCATTGATCATTCTGTCTCTAGCCGTTTTAAATTCATGCACCAAAATGTTGTGGTTGTGAAGTACTCGTTGTAATTTTTTAACTATGTTTCTATCTACGCTTTGCACGCACTCAGTACGCCTGTTGATTTGTTCTTCTTCGTCACCTATGAAATAAACTTGTAAAAATTGTGGTTGCGAAATGGACATAGGAATTAAAGAACCGATACGGTGGTATACTTGTATTGTAAAGGTCGGGCAAAACCCTGGCATTGAGACAATTTGATCTGCTCCAGAAGACGTCATATGAAAGCACATGTTGTATTTTCTTATATTATTTAGAAAAAGGCGAGATTCATCAGTTTCATTAGAGATAAGCTCTTTTAAAGGTTGAACTGGCTCGTCTATATAAGGAAGAGCTACTTTCCCGCCCAAACAACACATACCTGCTGCTTCCTCTTTCCACTTAACCGCTTCCCGACCGCCCACTGTAGATAAACGTCCGCGCTGCCTGGGCTCTGTGCAGCGCGGACGTTTAAAAACGGTGGGTGGTCTCGCAGTGCTCAGGACCCCCTGGGTCCTGCAAGCGCTGTGAGAGCGGTGCAGAGCGTTAGCTCTGACAGGGAACATCATCGGGACCTGATTAGATCAGGTCCCAGTGATGTTAACCCTTTGCTGTCTTCTATATGCTGCGATCTATAGTGATCGCGGCATATAGGAGACAGCAGGAGGAGAGGGGGTCGTCCACTTACCTCTCCGACGACCCCTTGATTGCTTTCAGGACCTGGCGTTGCTATGGCAGCTGGAGGTCACATGACCGCCTCCAGCTCTGCCATATATGGTGTCCTTCCTGTCTGGCTTCAGCCTGTAGCTGATGCCAGACAGGAGACTGTGAAACAGTCAGTGAAGATCTCATATAATGTAATATATGTCTATTACATTACATGAGATCAGGGATCAGAAAAATAAAAATTAATGTCCCATACAGGGACTAAGTAAAAATGTAAAAAAAAGTAAAAAAAAATGTTTTGAAACTGTTAAAAAAAAATACAAAATAAATAAAAATAAATAAATAAAATATTAAACCGATAAATCCATATAGTTATGCAAAAATAAAAAAAGTACACATATTTGGTATTGCCGCGTCCGAAACAACCCGAGCTATAAAACTGTCACACTAATTAACTCCTTATGTGTACACCGTAATAAAAATAAATAAAAAACGGAGCAAAAAACTATGCTTTTTCCTCATATCGCCAAACAAAAAGTGGAAAAAAATGCGATCAAAAAGCAAAATGGAAATAGAAATGGTACCGCTGAAAAAGTCATCTTGTTCCACAAAAATCAAGCCGCTATACAGCTCCATCAGCCAAAAAATAAAAAAGTTATACCTCTCAGAATAAAGCAATGCAAAAAAAATATTTTTTCTATAAAATTGTTTTATTGTGTAAAAGCGCCAAAACATAAAAAAATACAGTAAGTGTAGTATCGCTGTAAACGTACTGACCCGAAGAATAACGCTGCCTGATCACTTTTACCACACGCAGAACGGCATAAAAAAAAACCTCAAAAAACAATTCCTGAATTGTTGGTTTTTGTTAATTTTACCTCCCAAAAAAACGGAATAGAAAGCGATCAAAAAATGTCACGTACCCACAAATGGTACCAATAAAAATGTCAACTCGTCCCGCAAAAAACAAGCCATCACATGACTCTGTCGGCCGAAATATGGAAAAATTATAGCTCTCAAAATATGGCGATGCAAAAACTAGATTTTGCAAAAAAAAAGCGTCTCTTAGTGTGTGACAGCTGTCAGTCATAAAAACCCGATATAAATCTGGTATCTCTGTAATTGCACCGACCCGAAGAATAAAGTAATCTAATCAGTTATATCACACTAGGAACGGCGTAAAAAAATAAATAAAACCAATTCTTCACCTGCTACTGATTTGTTTATTATGTCTCCCAAAGATCTGGCTCGGCACACATTTATCCTGCGCTCTGCGCTGAGCACTTACGCCAGAGTTTCCATGTAAATCTCTGAAATATGTGATTCAGCCGGAACCCATGACGGAAGATTCCCTGTAATGAGGCAGATATAGGCCACTGTGGATGCCGTCTGGCCTGTGATCCCACGGTGTCATTTGTTTTAGGCGTGCATAAAAGTGCGGTTGGCCACAGTTTTGTGCACTTCTGAAAAAAAGGACACCGCTAAACAGAGGCCAGAGTAACTCTGCTGCCTCATTACAGTGAATGGATCCCGCAGGGGTTTCATCTGAATTACAGGTCCGTCATCTGTTAAAAATATAAGGGACTTACAAGTTACTGGTAGCAGAAAGGCTCTGGAAAAGCGAAATGGCCCTTGCCCCCCAAAAGAAATTCAAAAAATTTTGTGCTCCCAAATCCAAATGCCTATTCTACAATAATTTGTTCTCCAATTGTCAAATAGCACTCTGTCCCCCCCAGATCTCGCCATATGGCTGAGTGGTACGATACAGCCACATATGGGGTATTGCCACTTTTAGAAGAAATTGTGTGACACATTTCGGCACCATTTTTACCCATTGCCCTGTGTGAAAATGTAAAATCTGAGGGTAAAACATTTTTTTGTGGTAAAAATATAATTATGCTTTTTTCACTGCCCAATGGTATAAATTTAAAAATTAAAAAATACTCACTACTTCCCTAGATGAATTCCTTGAGAGGTGTAGTTTACAAAATGGGGTCACTTGTGGGGGTTTCTGCTGTTTCTGCATGTCAGCGACTCTTCAAATGTGACACGGTGTCTGCTGCCTATCCCAGCCAACATAGCGCTCCTTTCTCTTCCGAACCCTGCCGTACACCAAAGCAGTGGTTTTCCTCCACATATGGGGTATCGGCGTGTTCAGGAGAAATTGAACAACAAATTTCATGGTGCAATTTATCCTGTTACCCTTATGATAGTACAAAATTAGGGAAAGGAAAACATTTTTTGTGGGAAAAATGTGAAAATTTTATTTTTATGGCTCAATATTATAAACTTCTGTGAAGCAGCTGGGGGTGCAAGGTGCTCACCACATATCTAGATAAGTTCCCTAAGGGATCTAGTTTCCAAAATGGTGTCACTTGTGGGGGGTTTCCACTGTTTAGGCACATCAGGGGCTCCCCAATTGCAACATGGCGTCCGCTAATTATTCAAACAAATTTTACATTCAAAAAGTCAAATGGCGCTCCTTCCCTTCCGAGCCCTGCCGTGCACCCAAACAGTGGTTTGCCTCCACATATGGGGTATCGGCGTGTTCAGGAGAAATTGCACAACAAATTTCATGGTGCAATTTATCCTATTACCCTTATGATAATGCAAAATTAAGGGATGAAAAACGTTTTTTGCGGGAAAAATGTGAAAATTTTATTTTTACAGCTGATTATTATAAACTTCTGTGAAGCACGTTGGGGTTCAAGGTGCTCACCACACATCTAGATAAGTTCCCTACGGGGTCTAGTTTCCAAAATGGTGTCACTTGTGGGGGGTTTCCACTGTTTAGGAACATCAGAGGCTCTCCAAACACAACATGGCGTCTGCTAATTATTCAGACAAATTTTACATTCAAAAAGTCAAATGGCGCTCCTTCCCTTCCAAACCCTGCAGTGCGCCCAAACAGTGGTTTTCCCCCACATATGGGGTATCGGCGTGTTCAGGAGAAATTGCACAACAAATTTCATGGTGCAATTTATCCTATTACCATTATGATAATGGAAAATTAAGGGATGAAAAACGTTTTTGCGGGAAAAATGTGAAAATTTTATTTTTACAGCTCAATATTATAAACTTCTGTGAAGCACCTTGGGGTTCAAGGTGCTCACCACACATCTAGATATGTTCCCTAAGGGGTCTAGTTTCCAAAATGGTGTCACTTGTGGGGGGTTTCCACTGTTTAGTCACATCAGGAGCTCTCCAAACGCAACATGGTGTCTGCTAATTATTCAGACAAATTTTACATTCAAAAAGTCTAATGGCGCTCCTTCATTTCCGAGCCCTGCCGTGCGCCCAAACAGTGGTTTTCCCTCACATATGGGGTATCAGCACGCTCAAGAGAAATTGCACAAAAAATTTTGGGGTCCATTTTTTCCTGTTACCCCTGTGAAAATAAAAAAAATTGGGTCTAAAGCAACATTTTTGTGAAAAAAGTTAAATGTTAATTTTTTTCTTCCACATTCCAAAAATTCCTGTGAAGCACCTGAAGGGTTAATAAAGTTCTTCAATGTGGTTTTGAGCACCTTGAGGGGTGCAGTTTTTAGAACGGTGTCACTTTTGGGTATTTTCTGTCATAAAGACCCCTCAAAGTGACTTCAAATATGATGTGGTCCCTAAAAAAATGTTTTTGTAAATTTTGTTGGAAAAATGAGAAATCGCTGGTCAACTTTTAACCCTTATAGCTCCCTAACAAAAAAAAATTTTGGTTCCAAAATTGTGCTGATGTAAAGTAGACATGTGGGAAATGTTATTTATTAAGTATTTTGTGTGACATATTTCTCTGATTTAAGGGCATGAAAATTCAAAGTTTGAAAATTGCAAAATTTTCGCCAAATTTCCGATTTTTTCACATATAAACGCATGTGATATCAAAGAAATTTTACCACTATCATGAAGTACAATATGTCACGAAAAAACAATCTCAGAATCAGGGGGATCCGTTGAAGCGTTCCAGAGTAATTGCTTCATAAAGTGACAGTGGTCAGAATTGAAAAAATTGGCCCGGTCACAAAGGCAAAAACAGGCTCTGGTGCGAAGTGGTTAAGAGCTCCGCAATATTTGCAATCTATGGTCATTGCTTCTATTTTTATAAGCTTGTGAGTTTCATAATCAAGAGTCTCGTCATACTCAAATGCAGCTTTATTAAACAATATCCATGTATTTCTTGTAAATGTTTGACGTCGCTGTGCTGCCCTTTCAGCAACAGTGCGTCTGCGAGATTCGGCCATTTCATAAGTTTCAGTGGCTCTTTGGGACGCCATGTAAGTCGCTTGCTGCTGACGTCGAGCTTGGGACTGTTCTGGAGTTTCAGCAGCCCGCTGAGACGCCAGATACTCCACATGCTGTTCACGTCGGGCTTGGGACTGTTCTTGAGTTTCAGCAGCCCGTTGAGATGCCAAAAACTCCGCATTCCGTTCACGTCGGGCTTGGGATTGTTCTGGAGTCTCTGCAGCTCTATGTGCCGCACAACGCACCGCCTGCTCAAGCCTTCGTTGCTCAGCTTGTTGAGACGTCTCATCACGTCTAATTATTTTCATAGCTCGGGCTTTATTAGAGCTTTGCAAAATGTTAGACTTACGCTTTCGCGGCATTTTTATAAGTACTAATTACAAAATAGGTACTTAGTAAAGTTCAAACAAAATACTAAAACAATCTAATTAGTTATATTACGATCGCTGTACAGACGATATCAGTTGTATATGACTGGTCTATGAGGAGCAGCTGTGGCGCGGTTACCCATAGCAACCATTCCCAGTGCTCTGTGGGAGCTGAGAGCAGCCTGCTGGTGCTGTGGGTGACATGCTGCGCTGCACACAGACAGGGCTGTGCTGCACACAGGAGGGGAGGACGCCATTTGTGTAGTGCTGCTGCCGATGCTGTCAGGCTGCAGTGTGTGCATCCTCCATGGAGCCGCGCTCAGGTTACTGCCCCTCCCCGTGTGTGAGTCACTTCCCCTCCGCCCAGGTGAGGCGCTCGGAACTTTCCCGGCTGCAGCAGCTGGCGCAGGTGAGCGCATGTTTTATTATACGGTGTTATGTGGAGGGACAATGGCGGCGGGGACCCCCTGTGTGAGGACAATGACGGCCCGGTGCCGCCGGGCAACCTGCAGGAGGAAGCCTCACACTCCCCCCGGGCTGTGGGCGCGGGCAGGCCGTGCTGGGACGTGTAGTTCCCTAGTAACCTGTTCCTGACATATGGGCTGTTTTCTGGGCTATTTTTTTTTTTTTTAAGTCTGAGAAAATGTCATAAATTATCCTTCTCCTTCAGCTGTTTCCAGAGTGTAATGTATCAGGGTGAGCTCATGACTGACAGCTGCCAAAGTTTCTAGGAAATGTCAGTCCCTGGGGGTCGTGTGTGAACCCCCTGTGCCACACTTGTACCTGGCCACGGTATATGATCACCCCTGTATTCTGACTGTGGACAGGCGGCAACTGTGACCTCACTATACAATGATCCAATATGGGCAAATTATTGTATTATCAATCTCTTCTGACTTCTGTAAATCAGCCATTTAAACATCACCTGTGTATGTGTGTATATAAGAGTTTGATAAATATACTAAAAAGTTTGATAAATATACTAAAATGTGCATTGTAAAATTGTAAAATAGTATCTAATTTAATTAAATTTATGGTTCACAATTTTGGTCATAGTGGCTTCCACATAAAAGGTAGATATAAGCTGTCGCGGACTTTTATTTAGAACTATTCAAGACAAACAATTCTACGGTACATCATCTTTGTGTAACTCCAACGGTTTAGGCAGCGTACGCCAAGATAGCTCTCAGAGGCCAGATTTTTTTCCGACTTAATTGACATGTATCGTTATATTACGACCAAAATTACATAAAATCATTAGAAATTGTAGCCTATATGTTATTCCGATGTATAATCTATATTACTGTAAAGTTTCATGCAAATCCGTCCAGTAGTTTTTTCGTGAAAGAGTAACAAACATACATACTCACAAACTTTCGCATTTATAATATTAGTAGGATGTTCCCTCAGACCCACTTATAATATAATGTTACACAGACCCACATATAATATAATGTCCCCACAGTCCCACATATAATATATTGTCCCCACAGACCCACATATAATATAATGTCCCCACAGACCCACATATAATATAATGTCCCCACAGACCCACATATAATATAACGTTACCACAGACCCACATAAAATATACGAGTCTTCACAGACCCACATATGATATAATGTCCCTACAGATCCACATATAATATAATGTACCCACAGACCCACATATAATATAATGTCCTCACAGACCCACATATAATATAATGTCCTCACAGACCCACATATAATATAATGTCCTTAGACCCACATATAATATAATGTCCTCACAGACCCACATATAATATAATGTCCCCACAGACCCACATATAATATAATGTCCTCACAGACCCACATATAATATAATGTCCTCACAGACCCACATATAATATAATGTCCTCACAGACCCACATATAATATAATGTCCCTACAGATCCACATATAATATAATGTCCTAACAGACCCACATATAATATAATGTCCTCACAAACCCACATATAATATAATGTCCCCACAGACCCACATATAATATAATGTCCTCACAGACCCACATATAATATAATGTCCTCACAGACCCACATATAATATAATGTCCCACAGACCCACATATAATATAATGTCCCCACAGACCCACATATAATATAATGTCCTCACAGACCCACATATAATATAATGTCCCCACAGAGCCACATATAATATAATGTCCTCACAGACCCATATATAATATATTGTCCCCACAGACCCACATATAACATAATGTCCCCACAGACCCACATATAATATAATGTCCTCACAGACCCACATATAATATAATGTCCTCACAGACCCACATATAATATAATGTCCCTACAGATCCACATATAATATAATGTACCCACAGACCCACATATAATATAATGTCCTCATAGACCCACATATAATATAATGTCCCCACAGACCCACATATAATATAATGTCCTCACAGACCCACATATAATATAATGTCCTCACAGACCCACATATAATATAATGTCCTCACAGACCCACATATAATATAATGACCCCACAGACCCACATATAATATAATGTCCTTAGACCCACATATAATATAATGTCCTCACAGACCCACATATAATATAATGTCCCCACAGACCCACATATAATATAATGTCCCCACAGACCCACATATAAATATAATGTCCCCACAGACCCACATATAATATAATGTCCTCATAGACCCACATATAATATAATGTCCTCACAGACCCACATATAATATAATGTCCCCACAGACCCACATATAATATAATGTCCTCACAGACCCACATATAATATAATGTCCCCAAAGACCCATATATAATATAATGTCCCCACAGACCCACATATAATATAATGACCCCACAGACCCACATATAATATAATGTCACCAAAGACCAACATATAATATAATGTTCCCACAGACCCATAAATAATATAATGTCCTCACAGACCCACATATAACATAATGTCACCAAAGACCCACATATAATATAATGTTACCACAGACCCACATATAATATAATGTTCCCACAGACCCACATATAATATAATGTTACCACAGACCCACATATAATATAATGACCCCACAGACCCACATATAATATAATGTTACCACAGACCCACATATAATATAATGTTACCACAGACCCACATATATTATAATGTCCGTACAGACCCACATATAATATAATGTTACCACAGACCCACATATAATATAATGTTACCACTAGTGTTGAGCATTCCGATACTGAAATATCGGGTATCGGCCGATATTCGCGGTATCGGAATTCCGATACTTAATTCCGATACTTTTGCAATATCGTATACTGGAATCGGAAGTTCCCATAATGCAATGAGCCATTTTCATTTTATTCAGCCAATGAGGATCCTAAGAAGTGTGGGCACATCCTGTTAGGCATGTAGGCATCTTAACTAATGGCATGGCTGTGATTGGCTGCTGTAATTATGTCATGATGCACTATAAAAGCTGCCGCCATTTTGAGCTCACTCTGCTGTGAATTCAGTTAGGGATAGGACGCTGTTGTTCTGAGGGACAGTTTTAGCTACCTATTTGGTCTATTCTGCTTTACCCAAGCTACTTTATAAATCGCTGTGCCTTGCAGTGCTAGTGCACAGTTCTCTGTGCTGTTCACCGCTTTCTGCAAGGTCTGGTGTGTGAGTGCAGCTCACCCCGTAGTGTGTGCTTCAGCCACGTCTGGTTATAGTGCACTCAGTGTGTGTCACTGCCTCATACATTGTCCTTTTTTGCCAATTCATAATTTTTCCTGATATCTCCTATTAGTGTGGTGGTTCCATCCGTATTCAGCTAAATTGGTCCCAAACACACTATATAGGAGTAGATAGAGAAATTTTTTTGGTCTTGCAGTGCTAGTGCACAGTGCTCTGCATCTGTACTGTTCACCGCTGTCTGCAAGGTCTGGTGTGTGAGTGCAGCTCACCCTGTAGTGTGTGCTTCAGCCACGTCTGGTTATAGTGCACTCAGTGTGTGTCACTGCCTCATACATTGTCCTTTTTTGCCAATTCATAATTTTTCCTGATATCTCCTATTAGTGTGGTGGTTCCATCCGTATTCAGCTAAATTGGTTCCAAACACACTATATAGGAGTAGTTAGAGGAGCCTTTCTGCAGCATTGGGCCCTGCAGCCCCAGCCAGATTAGTATTAGCCTATTTTTTGTAGCCTCACCTATTGCATTGTAGGTTACCTTCCTACATTGTAATAGCTACAAAAAGTTTGTGATACTATCGTTATTACATCTTTAGGCACATCCAGTGTCTTTTTGTGACAAAAAAAACCTAAATAAAGTTCACCAAACACTCCACTTTACAGTTGTGTAGGCCACATTAGCTCATATTAAAGTCTAGCCAACACTTTATAAAATTAGTGTTTCTTATACCTGTTAGCAGCTGTTCAGGAATAAGCACACTAAGCCCTTAGTACTTTTCTGCCTATCTTTATCAGTCTACCAAGATGAAGAAGGCAGGGAGTAAGGCATGTGGTCGTGGGCGTGGAGTTTCTGCAGGGAGAGGACGTGAGGATTCTGTGCCTGCAGGGAGAGGACGTGGGGATTCTGTGCCTGCTGCGGGCACCAGTGATTCAGCATCCCCCAGTTTTACCAGGGAACAGTCCTTTATGCACAGCTTTGTAGGAGCTAGCCGTACCCCACTGCTGCAGGAGGACCAAATTGAAGCCGTTGTCGGATGGATGGCAGCTAATGCATCGACTTCAATTAGTTCCAGATCCTCTCAGGTCCTGAGCACTGAAGAGCACCCATCTGTCTCTTCACCACCTGCCAAATTGCCCAGGCAGTCAGAGAGCCCTGGACAGGAGCCATCTCTACTTCTGTTCTCTGAATCTCTTGGCTTGGAAAGAGGGGGCCAGCCAAGCAGAATTCGAGAATTTGAAGAAGAGGTAGTATGCAGCGATGCGTAACAGTTTTGTCTCTCTGAATCTGAAGAGGCGGGTGGGCCAGTGCCTATGGTCAGCAGCACACCTCAGTACGCATCTGATGATGAGACTCAGGTGCCACTTTCTGGTGCGTACTGTGCTGTCGAGACTACCCAGGAGAAGCAGTTGTTTGAAGAGGGTGGTGTAGATGATGAGGTCCTTGACCCATCATGGCGTGAGGGACAGGAAGGTGGTGGGAGCAGCTCTGAGAAAGAGATTCCCCGAACAGCCCAAAAAGGAGGGAGAGGGAGGGGGAGGACTTGGTTGCCTGTAGCCTCCACTTCGGCACCCATTAGGAGCATGGCTCTTCCAAAATCCAAACCGGGCGCTCCCAAGACTTGCAGTGCCTGGTCCTTTGTTGACACAGTTGCAGATGACATTTGCTTTGTCAAATGCAGGCTGTGTAATCAGAAGGTGAAAAGAGGGAAAAGTGTCAGCAACCTCAATACCACAAATATGTGGAAACATGTGCGGACCAAGCACGTGGTGGAGTTACAAAAACACACTGAAGACCTAGGCCAACCTACAGCGCCACCTACCACCTCTTCAGCTCGTGTTGTAGCCTCTTCCTCCAGCTCACACACAGCTGGTTCGGCTTCCTCACAGGATCGCCATGGAAGAATCTCTGGCACTGTTGTACAGAGACACAGTGTAATTCCACCCACAGCACCACTTTCCCAGTCATCCTCACACTCCCAGGCCAGTCTACAGCCATCATTAGCACAGGCATGGGAGAAAAGGCGCCCATACTCGGCAAACCACCCCCGAGCACAGGCTCTGAATGCTGGCATTGCTAAACTACTGGCCCTTGAAATGCTATCAGTCAGGCTGGTGGAGACTGACACATTCCGTAACTTTATGGCATTGGCAGTCCCACAATACAACGTGCCCAGCCGCTTTTATTTCAGCAGGCAAGCCGTCCCTGCCCTGCAACATCATGTGGAGGGAAAAATTAAACATGCGCTACAAAACGCCGTCAGTAGCAAGGTCCACCTGACCACCGATGCGTGGACCAGTAAGCATGGACAGGGACGATACCTTTCCCTCACTGCCCATTGGGTAAATGTTGTGGAGCCGGGTACAGATCTTGAGAGTGGCGTTGTACGTGTTCTGCCAACTCCAATGATTGCAGGAATCCAGTCTGTACACATTGACTCCTCCAGTTCCTCTGAATCAGCGCTGCAGGAGCCGTCACGGTCTACCTCCACATCGACCCGTGAACGGTTACCTGTTATGGTGACCAATATGAGCACAGCCGTGGCCAAACGTCAACAGGCCATATTAAAATTAATTTCTTTGGGGAATCGAAGCCACACAGCGCAGGAGCTCTGGAATGCCATCAAGCAGCAGAGCGACGTGTGGTTTGTGCCAGCGAATCTCCAGCCAGGCATGGTAGTGTGTGACAATGGCCGAAATCTGGTGGCAACTCTGGGCATAGGCAACCTCACTCACATCCCATGTCTGGCACATGTGCTCAACTTGGTCGTGCAGAGTTTTTTGAGGGACTATCCGGATCTTGATGCACTGCTTCACAAGGTCCGCATAGAGTGCGCTCACTTGCGGCGTTCCAGCAATGCAAGATCACGCATTGCAGCTCTGCAGCGCCGATCACGTCTTCCGGAACATCGCATCATATGTGACCTACCCACCAGGTGGAATTCAACGTTACATATGTTGGAGAGGTTGTGTGAGCAGCAGGCAGCAGTAATGGAGTACCAGCTGCAGCAGGCGCAAACAAGTCGCAGTGCGCGCCGTTCACACTTCACCACCACTGAGTGGGCCTCTATGAAGGACATTTGCCACGTTTTGCGTGCCTTCGATTATTCCACGCGGATGGCGAGTGCAGATGATGCACTAGTCAGCATGACTATCCCCCTTATCTGCCTGCTTGAAAAAACACTGCAAGCACTAAGGGACGAGGTTTTGGAAGAGGTGGAGGATGAGGAGTCACAAATGCCATCTGCTTCTCTACAGTCTGCGCAACGTGGTTCCTCACAAAGGCCTAGGCAGGGGACACTTTGTGAGGAGGATGAGGAGGAGTGAATGGATGAGGAAGACATCTGTCCAGAGGAGGGAGGTACACAATGCTCTAGTAGTCAGTATCTAGAGCGAGGGTGGGGTGATGCAGAGCAGGCAGAGATCACGCCTCAAGCAGGGGACAGCGTTTCTTGACCAGTTGGCAGTCTGCAGCACATGGTTGATTTCATGCTGCAGTGCCTGAGAAACGACCGCCGCATCGCCCACATTCTCAACACGGCTGATTATTGGGTGTCCACCCTCCTAGATCCTCGCTACTGGGACAACTTACAAAGCCTCATAACACCGTTGAA
Organism: Phyllobates terribilis; assembly: GCF_046119375.1. NCBI lineage: Eukaryota > Metazoa > Chordata > Amphibia > Anura > Dendrobatidae > Phyllobates > Phyllobates terribilis. The sequence continues at coordinate 425,675 of NW_027363395.1, forward strand.
CCGGGAGCGTAAAATGCGGGAGTAACAAGACGCACTGGTGCATTCCATCATGTTCTCCATTCCAACCGAGAGCAGTGCTGCTAGTGCTTTACAAAGAAGCTCAGTGCGTCGAGGCAGTGGAGGAAGCTCTGCACAAAGAGGGAGCAGAAGCAGCGCCTCAGCACAAGGCAAGACCAGTATGGCCGAAATGTGGCAAAGTTTTGTGTCCCCGCCGCCACAAATGTCTACACCATCACAGACGGCTCCAGTCAGCAGGAGGCAACGTTTCCGTCAGATGGTGACAGACTACATGTCTTGCCCTCTTAGTGTACTCCCAGACGGCTCTTCTCCCTTCAAGTTTTGGGTCTGTAAGCTGGATACATGGCCAGAGCTTAGTCAGTATGCATTGGAGGTGCTAGCTTGCCCTGCTGCTAGTGTATTATCGGAACGCGTCTTTAGTGCCGCAGGTGGTGTACTAACAGACCGTCGCATGCGACTATCCTCCGATAACGTTGACCGGCTTACTTTTCTCAAAATGAAAAAGGCCTGGATCTCTCATGAATTTGCCAGTCCTCTTCCAGAATAAATAATTGGTTGGCAACAGTATCCAGGTCTCCTGTTCTGTTCATGTTTCTACCACCTGAACTGTAATCCCTGAGCTCCAACACCGCCAGTTGGCGCTCGGAAGTGCCGTCTGCACAGTCAACACTTGCTGCCGTGTCATTGGGGTTCAGTAACGTCAGCTGTTCCCCTGCTGTGCGGACGGCAATTTCTCCTGCTCTGTCCACATTCTCACTACTACAGATTTTAAAGTTGCTCCAATTACACCTCTGGCTCCTCTGTTTTCAGTATTATCCCTGAGCTCCAACACCGCCAGTTGGCGCTCGGAAGTGCCGTCTGCACAGTCAACACTTGCTGCCGTGTTATTGGGGTTCAGTAACGTCAGCTGTTCCCCTGCTGCGCGGACGGCAATTTCTCCTGCTCTGTCCACATTCTCACTACTACAGATTTTAAAGTTGCTCCAATTACACCTCTGGCTCCTCTGTTTTCAGTATTATCCCTGAGCTCCAACACCGCCAGTTGGCGCTCGGAAGTGCCGTCTGCACAGTCAACACTTGCTGCCGTGTTATTGGGGTTCAGTAACGTCAGCTGTTCCCCTGCTGTGCGGACGGCAATTTCTCCTGCTCTGTCCACATTCTCACTACTACAGATTTTAAAGTTGCTCCAATTACACCTCTGGCTCCTCTGTTTTCAGTATTATCCCTGAGCTCCAACACTACCAGTTGGCGCTCGGAAGTGCCGTCTGCACAGTCAACACTTGCTGCCGTGTTATTGGGGTTCGGTAACGTTAGCTGTTCCCCAGCTGTGCGGACGGCAATTTCTCCTGCTCTGTCCACATTCTCACTACTACAGATTTTAAAGTTGCTCCAATTACACCTCTGGCTCCTCTGTTTTCAGTATTATCCCTGAGCTCCAACACCGCCAGTTGGCGCTCGGAAGTGCCGTCTGCACAGTCAACACTTGCTGCCGTGTTATTGGGGTTCAGTAACGTCAGCAGTTCCCCTACTGTGCGGACGGCAATTTCTCCTGCTCTGTCCACATCCACTGTACTACTGATTTAAAAAATCCTCCAAATACACCTCTGGCTCCTCTGTTTTCAGTATTATCCCTGAGCTCCAACACCGCCAGTTGGCGCTCGGAAATGCCGTCTGCACAGTCAACACTTGCTGCCATGTTATTGGGGTTCAGTAACGTCAGCTGTTCCCCTGCTGTGCGGACGGCAATTTCTCCTGCTCTGTCCACATTCTCACTACTACAGATTTTAAAGTTGCTCCAATTACACCTCTGGCTCCTCTGTTTTCAGTATTATCCCTGAGCTACAACACCGCCAGTTGGTGCTCGGAAGTGCCGTCTGCACAGTCAACACTTGCTGCCGTGTTATTGGGGTTCGGTAACGTCAGCTGTTCCCCTGCTGTGCGGACGGCAATTTCTCCTGCTCTGACAACATTCTCACTACTACAGATTTTAAAGTTGCTCCAATTACACCTCTGGCTCCTCTGTTTTCAGTATTATCCCTGAGCTCCAACACCGCCAGTTGGTGCTCGGAAGTGCCGTCTGCACAGTCAACACTTGCTGCCGTGTTATTGGGGTTCAGTAACGTCAGCTGTTCCCCTGCTGTGCGGACGGCAATTCCTCCTGCTCTGTCCACATCCACTGTACTACTGATTTAAAACCTCCTCCAAATACACCTCTGGCTCCTCTGTTTTCAGTATTATCCCTGAGCTCCAACACCGCCAGTTGGCGCTCGGAAGTGCTGTCTGCACAGTCAACACTTGCTGCCATGTTATTGGGGTTCAGTAACGTCAGCTGTTCCCCTGCTGTGCGGACGGCAATTTCTCCTGCTCTGTCCACATTCTCACTACTACAGATTTTAAAGTTGCTCCAATTACACCTCTGGCTCCTCTGTTTTCAGTATTATCCCTGAGCTCCAACACCGCCAGTTGGCGCTCGGAAGTGCCGTCTGCACAGTCAACACTTGCTGCCGTGTTATTGGGGTTCAGTAACGTCAGCTGTTCCCCTGCTGTGCGGACGACAATTTCTCCTGCTCTGTCCACATCCACTGTACTACTGATTTAAAACCTCCTCCAAATACACCTCTGGCTCCTCTGTTTTCAGTATTATCCCTGAGCTCCAACACCGCCAGTTGGCGCTCGGAAGTGCCGTCTGCACAGTCAACACTTGCTGCCATGTAATTGGGGTTCAGTAACGTCAGCTGTTCCCCTGCTGTGCGGACGGCAATTTCTCCTGCTCTGTCCACATTCTCACTACTACAGATTTTAAAGTTGCTCCAATTACACCTCTGGCTCCTCTGTTTTCAGTATTATCCCTGAGCTCCAACACCGCCAGTTGGCGCTCGGAAGTGCCGTCTGCACAGTCAACACTTGCTGCCGTGTTATTGGGGTTCGGTAACGTCAGCTGTTCCCCTGCTGTGCGGACGGCAATTTCTCCTGCTCTGTCCACATCCACTGTACTACTGATTTAAAACCTCCTCCAAATACACCTCTGGCTCCCCTGTTTTCAGTATTATCCCTGAGCTCCAACACCGCCAGTTGGCGCTCGGAAGTGCCGTCTGCACAGTCAACACTTGCTGCCATGTTATTGGGATTCAGTAACGTCAGCTGTTCCCCAGCTGTGCGGACGGCAATTTCTCCTGCTCTGTCCACATCTACTGTACTACTGATTTAAAACCTCCTCCAAATACACCTCTGGCTCCTCTGTTTTCAGTATTATCCCTGAGCTCCAATACCGCCAGTTGGCGCTCGGAAGTGCCGTCTGCACAGTCAACACTTGCTGCCATGTTATTGGGGTTCAGTAACGTCAGCTGTTCCCCTGCTGTGCGGACGGCAATTTCTCCTGCTCTGTCCACATTCTCACTACTACAGATTTTAAAGTTTCTCCAATTACAACTCTGGCTCCTCTGTTTTCAGTATTATCCCTGAGCTCCAACACCGCCAGTTGGCGCTCGGAAGTGCCGTCTGCACAGTCAACACTTGCTGCCGTGTTATTGGGGTTCAGTAACGTCAGCTGTTCCCCTGCTGTGCGGACGGCAATTTCTCCTGCTCTATCCACATCCACTGTACTACTGATTTAAAACCTCCTCCAAATACACCTCTGGCTCCTCTGTTTTCAGTATTATCCCTGAGCTCCAACACCGCCAGTTGGCGCTCGGAAGTCCCGTCTGCACAGTCAACACTTGCTGCCATGTTATTGGGGTTCAGTAACGTCAGCTGTTCCCCTGCTGTGCGGACGGCAATTTCTCCTGCTCTGTCCACATTCTCACTACTACAGATTTTAAAGTTTCTCCAATTACACCTCTGGCTCCTCTGTTTTCAGTATTATCCATGAGCTCCAACACCGCCAGTTGGTGCTCGGAAGTGCCGTCTGCACAGTCAACACTTGCTGCCGTGTTATTGGGGTTCAGTAACGTCAGCTGTTCCCCTGCTGTGCGGACGGCAATTCCTCCTGCTCTGTCCACATCCACTGTACTACTGATTTAAAACCTCCTCCAAATACACCTCTGGCTCCTCTGTTTTCAGTATTATCCCTGAGCTCCAACACCGCCAGTTGGCGCTCGGAAGTGCTGTCTGCACAGTCAACACATGCTGCCATGTTATTGGGGTTCAGTAACTTCAGCTGTTCCCCTGCTGTGCGGACGGCAATTTCTCCTGCTCTGTCCACATTCTCACTACTACAGATTTTAAAGTTGCTCCAATTACACCTCTGGCTCCTCTGTTTTCAGTATTATCCCTGAGCTCCAACACCGCCAGTTGGCGCTCGGAAGTGCCGTCTGCACAGTCAACACTTGCTGCCGTGTTATTGGGGTTCAGTAACGTCAGCTGTTCCCCTGCTGTGCGGACGGCAATTCCTCCTGCTCTGTCCACATCCACTGTACTACTGATTTAAAACCTCCTCCAAATACACCTCTGGCTCCTCTGTTTTCAGTATTATCCCTGAGCTCCAACACCGCCAGTTGGCGCTCGGAAATGCCGTCTGCACAGTCAACACTTGCTGCCATGTTATTGGGGTTCAGTAACGTCAGCTGTTCCCCTGCTGTGCGGACGGCAATTTCTCCTGCTCTGTCCACATTCTCACTACTACAGATTTTAAAGTTGCTCCAATTACACCTCTGGCTCCTCTGTTTTCAGTATTATCCCTGAGCTCCAACACCGCCAGTTGGCGCTCGGAAGTGCCGTCTGCACAGTCAACACTTGCTCCAGTGTTATTGGGGTTCGGTAACGTCAGCTGTTCCCCTGCTGTGCGGACGGCAATTTCTCCTGCTTTGTCCACATCCACTGTACTACTGATTTAAAACCTCCTCCAAATACACCTCTGGCTCCTCTGTTTTCAGTATTATCCCTGAGCTCCAACACCGCCAGTTGGCGCTTGGAAGTGCCGTCTGCACAGTCAACACTTGCTGCCATGTTATTGGGGTTCAGTAACGTCAGCTGTTCCCCAGCTGTGCGGACGGCAATTTCTCCTGCTCTGTCCACATCTACTGTACTACTGATTTAAACCTCCTCCAAATACACCTCTGGCTCCTCTGTTTTCAGTATTATCCCTGAGCTCCAACACCGCCAGTTGGCGCTCGGAAGTGCCGTCTGCACAGTCAACACTTGCTGCCATGTTATTGGGGTTCAGTAACGTCAGCTGTTCCCCTGCTGTGCGGACGGCAATTTCTCCTGCTCTGTCCACATTCTCACTACTACAGATTTTAAAGTTGCTCCAATTACAACTCTGGCTCCTCTGTTTTCAGTATTATCCCTGAGCTCCAACACCGCCAGTTGGCGCTCGGAAGTGCCGTCTGCACAGTCAACGCTTGCTCCAGTGTTATTGGGGTTCAGTAACGTCAGCTGATCCCCAGCTGTGTGTCCGGCAAATTCTCCTGCTTTGTCCACATCCACTGTACTACTGATTTAAAACCTCTTCCAAATATACCTCTGGCTCCTCTGTTTTTAGTATTTACCCTGGGCTCCAATACCGCTAGTTGCTGCTCAGAAGTGCCGTCTGCACAGTCAACTCTTGCTCCAGTGTTATTGGGGTTCAGTAACGTCAGCTGATCCCCAGCTGTGTGTCCGGCAAATTCTCCTGCTTTGTCCACATCGACTGTACTACTGATTTAAAACCTCCTTCAAATACACGTCTGGCTCCTCTGTTTTTAGTATTTACCCTGGGCTCCAATACCACTAGTTGCTGCTCAGAAGTGCCGTCTGCACAGTCAACGCTTGCTCCAGTGTTATTGGGGTTCAGTAACATCAGCTGTTCCCCTGCTGTGTGTCCGGCAAATTCTCCTGCTTTGTCCACATCCACTGTACTACTGATTTAAGACTTGCTCCAATTACACCTCTGGCTCCACTCTATTTTTAGTATTTACCCTGGGTTCCAGCACCGCCAGCTGGTTCTCGGTAGTTCCATTTGCTCTTGTACCTTCTACTACCCATCCGGGTTCCAGTACCGTCAGCTGGTTCTCAGCAGTGCCTTTGGATTAGGTGCCTCCTTCTCGGTATCCAAGTTCCACCAACGTCTGCTGGTTCTTGGTAGTGCTTTCTGGCACAGGTACCTCCTGCTTACTAACCGAGTTCCAGTACCGTCAGCTGGTCTTCGGCAGTTCCATTGGCTCTTGTACCTTCTGCTACCCATCCGGGTTCCAGTACCGTCAGCTGGTCCTCGGTAGTTCCTCAGCTTTCTTGTACCTTCTGCTACATTTCGAAGTTCAAGCTTTTTGAAATGGTTCTTGGTAATCACTCTGGATCTCCCTGACGAGGACGCTGAAGACAAGGACCCTGAAGACCAACCCTAAGAAGACGAGGACCCCGAAGACGACGACCCTGAAGACGAGGACCCTGAAGACCACCCCGAAGAAGACGAGGACCCTGAAGACCACCCCGAAGACGAGGACCCAGAAGACCAACCCGAAGAAGACGAGGACCCCGAAGACGAGGACCCCCGAAGACGACGACCCTGAAGACCACCCCGAAGAAGACCAAGAAGATGACCCTGAAGAAGTTGACCAAGAGGACAAAGAAGAGAAGACAAGCACCAAGATACAGAAGAACAAGAGACAGAAAACCAAGAAGCAGAAATACAAGAAGCTGCAGAACAAAAAGCGGAAGAACATTAAGCATAAGACTAAAAATCAGAGCAAAAGATAATATCTAAATTATAAGCAGAAGATGACTAAGCAGTGTATGGGGGTGAGTCCGTTCCTCCTCGTGGTGCCCCTGGAAAAGACCTGCTGCTGCAGGCCAAACTGAACGCGGACAAATCCTGTTGTAAATCTTTTGTGACGGGCAGAACGAAAGATGTAATGTCCAACCTTTTATAGATAACAGCTACAGGAATGCCTGTCACAAATAAGAATATGATGAAGAAGAAGAATATGAAGAAGATGAAGAAGTAGAATATGAAGAATGTAAAAAAAAAGAATAATACGAAGAAGGTGAAGAAGAAGAAGATGAAGAAGGTGAAGAAGAAGTGGATGAAAAAGATGCTGAGGATGATGAAGGAGAAAGTGTGGGAGAAGTAAAAAAGAAGGTGAAGAGCATGGAAGTAGTGAAACATAAATATCTGACAAAATATAAAAATACTTAACATAGTCAATATTTCCGTAACTCAGAACGTCTTAAAAAAAATATTAATTCCTGCTATTCCATTTGATTGGGCTAAACCTCTATGCCTTTATTGTCTCCCCCACCTCCCCCAATACATTCTACATTATTCTTAGTTGTTTTCCTTCATGTAGAATTAACCTACAAGGAAAGAAAGGGTTTATTTTCATTCCGATATTTCTGTCCCATTGACTTGCATTGGTTTCCGGTATCGGAATCGGCGATATCCGATACTTTTTCGGTATCGGTCCGATCCAATCCGATCCGATATTTCCCGATATCGGAAGGTATCGCTCAACACTAGTTACCTCAGACCACATATAATATAATGTTCCCACAGACCCACATATAATATAATGTTATCCCAGACCCACATATAATGTAATGACCCCACAGACCCATATATAATATAATGTTACCACAGACCCACATATAATATAATGTTATCCCAGACCCACATATAATGTAATTACCCCACAGACCCACATATAATATAATGTTCCCACAGACCCACATATAATATAATGTTATCCCAGACCTACATATAATGTAATGACCCCATAGACCCATATATAATATAATGTTACCACAGACCCACATATAATATAATGTTACCACAGACCCACATATAATATAATGTTCCCACAGACCCACATATAATATAATGTTACCCCAGACCTGCATATAATGTAATGACCCCACAGATCCACATATAATATAATGTTCCCACAGACCCACATATAATATAATGTTACCCCAGACCCACATATAATGTAATGACCCCATAGACCCATATATAATATAATGTTACCACAGACCCACATATAATATAATGTTACCACAGACCCACATATAATATAAGGTTCCCACAGACCCACATATAATATAATGTTACGCCAGACCCACATATAATATAATGTCCTCACAGACCCACATATAATATAATGTCCTCACAGACCCACATATAATATAATGTCCTCACAGACCCACATATAATATAATGTCCTCACAGACCCACATATAATATAATGTCCCCACAGACCCACATATAATATAATGTCCCTACAGACCCACATATAATATAATGTCCCCACAGACCCACATATAATATAATGTCCCCACAGACCCCATATAATATAATGTCCTCACAGACCCACATATAATATAATGTCCTCACAGACCCACATATAATATAATGTTCCCACAGACCCACATATAATATAATGTTACGCCAGACCCACATATAATGTAATGACCCCACAGATCCACATATAATATAATGACCCCACAGATCCACATATAATATAATGTCCCCACAGACCCACATATAATATAATGTTCCCACAGACCCACATATAATATAATGTCCCCACAGTCCCACATATAATATAATGCCCTCACAGACCCACATATAATATAATGTCCCAGAGTCCCACATATAATATAATGTCCTCACAGACCCACATATAATGTAATGACCCCACAGACCCACATATAATATAATGTCCCCACAGACCCACATATAATATAATGACCCCACAGACCCACATATAATATAATGTCCCCACAGCCCCACATATAATATAACGTCCCACAGTTCCACATATAATATATTGTCCCCACAGATCCACATATAATATAATGTCCCCACAGACCCACATATAATATAATGTTCCCACAGACCCACATATAATATAATGTCCCCACAGACCCACATATAATATAATGTCCTCACAGACCCACATATAATATAATGTCCCCACAGACCCACATATAATATAATGTCCTCACAGACCCACATATAATATAATGTCCGCACTGACCCACATATAATATAATGTCCTCACAGACCCACATATAATATAATATCCTCAAAGACCCATATATAATATAATGTCCTCACAGACCCACATATAATATAATATCTTCACAGATCCACATATAATATAATGTCCTCACAGACCCACATATAATATAATGTCCTCACAGACCCACATATAATATAATGTCCTCACAGACCCACATATAATATAATGTACCCACAGACCCAAATATAATATAATGTCCCCACAGACACACATATAATATAATGTCCTCACGGACCCACATATAATATAATGTCCCCACAGACCCACATATAATATAATGTCCTCACAGACCCACATATAATATAATGTACCCACAGACCCAAATATAATATAATTTTCTAAAGTGAACAATCACAAGCTGGTTGCAGTTCAACATCTTATCATTAAATAATGATGTAATTAGGTCCTCCGTATTTTCATTGTATTTTAAATCTTTGCATTGTTTAACATACTGTTTGTTTATGAAAAGATAGCATATGTATATGTAGCACCCTGAGGACTCGGCTGCTACAGGGGTATTGCACCTCAAGCCAGAGGTGTGATATTCCACTCCCGGGTAAGGATGGAGTGTGGAACTGAGCTCAGTAGGCTGCATGCACTACACACATCCCATTTCCGGGGGACAGACCGATGGTACTCCCACTAGAGAAATGTGCAGGTACGACAGTGTCTGTCCCTGGCTGGAGTGGGAGGGGGGGTGGAACATCCCAGTAGTGTAGGGGCAGATAGGGGGAGCAGTCTGGGTAATGCTAGGAGCTCATTGGGTGCTGGTCACCTGAGCTCACACATAGAGGGAGTATATAAGGTGGGAACCATCTTAGATCAGGGTCAGACAGGCAGACAGTTTTCAGTCAGTCTGTTGTAGAGGGTCAAGCAGTCCTGAAAGAAGAGAGAGAGGAGAAGAGAAGGACCCAGAGGGGGAGAAGAAGGAACTCCAAGAACCCAAAATTAGACCAGAGGGTGAAGAGTTGGCACAAGGGTACCGGATCCCAAGCTGGTGGAGGGCACTAATCCTCAGCCAGAGACCGGAGGTCGTGGGCAGGATTTGCCACGATCCCCCACTAAATCCACCCGGAAGGCAAACCGAGAATAGGGTCAGGGAACCCAGAGACAAGGGTTTTACCCAACAAGAGGCCCGAGGGAGCCGGACATAGGTGGATCCCTGGTGGGGTAGGCCAGAGGAAAGGAACGTCAGAAAGGGAGCTCAGGACCACGCTCCAGAATTACTTGGGGGTTGGCCGAGTCCAGGACCTGGTGGACGCAGCACGGCTCGGACGGTCACTCAAGGCCAGAGTGACCACAAGAACAGCAGTAAGTAAAGACCCTGAACTGCACAGCCCGACTCTGAGTCTTCTTACCGTCCACACTGCACCACCACAACCACCATCCTCTACACCTGACCCCCTGAGGCTATACCCCTCCCGTTGGGGGTTATACTACCAGAGCTGCACACACACCACCAGCCTCAGCGGACCCTGCTGCAGCGGCGGCCGTATTGACCGCAAATCAACGGGTGGCGTAGTCGACACTAAAGAACATCCAGTAACATCTGTAGGACTGCCACACACTGAGCTTGACACCCTGGGCACGGACCGGGTCACCGCCACTCGGAGACTACAACCCCCATCTGATCCGGCTCCGGGTATCCCCCAAACAACACTGGCCCAGGGGGCGCGTCAACTTTGGCGTAGTCGGCAGGATCACGTGCCCGCAACAACCGGGTACTGCGTGCCTGAAGAAAAGTTCACCGTTACCTCAAAAAGAAGTCTCCCGCCGGTTCCGGAGGGTCCCCGCCAACGGACCCCATCACAGGTCGTTTCCCGCCGGTTGTCCGCCATTTGCAGCTTTTTCCCGCCATCCATGGAGTTTCCCGCCACTGGGAGACGATTCCCGCCATTTCCAAAGATTTCCCGCCTTGGAAGAGCGGACGCCATTATGGGCGTGCCAGAGGGTGGCAAGAGGCCACCTCCCATCGTGGGCCAGGTCGAAGAATGGCGCCAAAAGCGGAAACCGCGCCCACCAACAGAGACTGTGATGCTAGAAGTGTCCATCAGCGTGAAAGAACTGCCCCTGGAACTGACAAGCACCAAGTTGCCCCGGGACCACCCTCAATGTGGGCGGAGACAGAACAAAAGAGCAAAGATGGGTGCCGCCTGGAGCAGTCTGGAGAGAACACACCCGGAGATGGAGGGAGAGACAGGCAGCACCGACCCAGTGGTCAGGAGCCTGCTGCAAGCAACAACCCCACTAGGCCTAGTGGAGGTCCTGGCACAGCTCCCCCGAGACCGGGAGTGTGCACAGACCGCGCTGGAGGGCCTCGCACGGAGGATGGCCCAGGTGCAGCGAGAGACGTTGGCGGAGTGGAGCCGTGAGATGGCCCAGCAGACCGAAACCCGTCAGCGGAGCACGCCACCCGAGACGAGGAGACAGACCGCCTCTGAGGATGGTACAGGAGGACCCAAGGCCGGAGACGGCGCCGAGAAGGGAGCCGAACGAACGGAGGCAGGTAAAGGGGACGTCTCTACCCCGAGCCGGGAAACCGCGTGCCTGCCCCAGCTCCCCGTCGCAGAGCCCGAAATTCCCCCTGCCGTGCCCGTCGCTGCATCGTCACCGTGCCGGACTAGGCCTCAAGTAGAAGCCGCGGCCGCGACCCCTGTGACGTCACACGCCTCGACCCTGAGCGCGACCAAACAGGAAATACCATCGGCCTGGTCGCAAGGCCTAGTACCCCCCCGGGCGCCGCAATTCCAACAGCGCCCCCTACCTCCGCGGAGCCACCGGCCTGGTCGCAGGGCCGAGTAACCCCGGGCACCGCCGTCCTTACGGTGCCCTTTACCTTTAGGGTGCCCCAAGCCTGGTCGCAAGGCCTGGTCAACCCGGGCGCCGCTACCATCAACGCGCCCTCAACATCTAGAGTGCCGCACCTGGGCGAAGATCTATTTGCCCAGCACACGTGCCCGGATGGGCAGCCCTTTGTATGGCCCCAGGAGTACTACCAACTGGAACTCCAAAGAGCAAGGCCCCTGTGCGATCCCCTGATTCCGGCTCCGAAGCCCGTCAGGAGAACCCCGCTCCCGCTAGAAGAAGCACAATTCGAGTGGGACCCCACCGGAGGAGACCTCATGGGGTTCACTCAAGAAACGCGGGCAGCCGCAGCAGAGCGAGTGGAGTGCTGCCGCCAGCAGTTGGCAGCCTTCGAGCAAGAGCGGAAAGAGAGGCGGATCCGTGAGCAGCGGCTGCAGGAACAGAGCGCAGGGCAGAAGAGCCGGACCAGGAGGAACCCCCGTGCAGCTCATGGTCCCCGTACCACCGGGACTGTGATTAAATTCAACCTGCAGCATGGGTGGGGCTTCATAAGAGACCATCACACCCCCGGCGACGTCTTTGTCACCCGCAGAGACGTAGAAAGCCATCTGCCGGAGGGACACAGAGGTCGTGACCTGTACGTAGGGGACGAGGTCACGTTCACCCGGCACAAGTGTGCCAAAGGACCCTACGCCCTCCATGTGCATCGCCTGACGGAGGAGGAGCAAGAGGACCCGGACGGGTCTGAAGATAAAGAAGGAGCAGGAGGACGCCGTCGTTAAAGAGACTGTAAATAGTTACCCATCGGGGTACAGTGAACTGTTGCTGCTTTAAACATGTTCCCCGTTGGAACAAAGTGTGAACTGTTACCCGTGTGTCCCTATTTCAATTACCCGGCCGAGGACTGAGAGCGGCCACTTTCCCCTTGTATATAGTTGCGCTTTCTAAGGCGCCCCCTACTGGTTTTATAAGGAAACCGTTTTTCTACAAGAGACTGTCGCACTTTACCCGGTCACAAGTTGCACCGTGGCCGGAGGAACAAGAAAGTATTGCTGCTAATGTACATATATAATGTTTGATGTTTTATATGTTGATGTTTTATGAAAAAAATTTGTATGTTTGGATGTTTTATTATCTTGCAGCCCGAGGACGTGCTGTGATTTACCAGGGGGGAATGTAGAACCCTGAGGACTCGGCTGCTACAGGGGTATTGCACCTCAAGCCAGAGGTGTGATATTCCACTCCCGGGTAAGGATGGAGTGTGGAACTGAGCTCAGTAGGCTGCATGCACTACACACATCCCATTTCCGGGGGACAGACCGATGGTACTCCCACTAGAGAAATGTGCAGGTACGACAGTGTCTGTCCCTGGCTGGAGTGGGAGGGGGGGTGGAACATCCCAGTAGTGTAGGGGCAGATAGGGGGAGCAGTCTGGGTAATGCTAGGAGCTCATTGGGTTCTGGTCACCTGAGCTCACACATAGAGGGAGTATATAAGGTGGGAACCATCTTAGATCAGGGTCAGACAGGCAGACAGTTTTCAGTCAGTCTGTTGTAGAGGGTCAAGCAGTCCTGAAAGAAGAGAGAGAGGAGAAGAGAAGGACCCAGAGGGGGAGAAGAAGGAACTCCAAGAACCCAAAATTAGACCAGAGGGTGAAGAGTTGGCACAAGGGTACCGGATCCCAAGCTGGTGGAGGGCACTAATCCTCAGCCAGAGACCGGAGGTCGTGGGCAGGATTTGCCACGATCCCCCACTAAATCCACCCGGAAGGCAAACCGAGAATAGGGTCAGGGAACCCAGAGACAAGGGTTTTACCCAACAAGAGGCCCGAGGGAGCCGGACATAGGTGGATCCCTGGTGGGGTAGGCCAGAGGAAAGGAACGTCAGAAAGGGAGCTCAGGACCACGCTCCAGAATTACTTGGGGGTTGGCCGAGTCCAGGACCTGGTGGACGCAGCACGGCTCGGGCGGTCACTCAAGGCCAGAGTGACCACAAGAACAGCAGTAAGTAAAGACCCTGAACTGCACAGCCCGACTCTGAGTCTTCTTACCGTCCACACTGCACCACCACAACCACCATCCTCTACACCTGACCCCCTGAGGCTATACCCCTCCCGTTGGGGGTTATACTACCAGAGCTGCACACACACCACCAGCCTCAGCGGACCCTGCTGCAGCGGCGGCCGTATTGACCGCAAATCAACGGGTGGCGTAGTCGACACTAAAGAACATCCAGTAACATCTGTAGGACTGCCACACACTGAGCTTGACACCCTGGGCACAGACCGGGTCACCGCCACTCGGAGACTACAACCCCCATCTGATCCGGCTCCGGGTATCCCCCAAACAACACTGGCCCAGGGGGCGCGTCATATATATACAGTATTGCTAGAACGGAGTTAATTATATTAGTCCGGCCCTCTAAAACCATCCCAATTTCTCATGCGGCCCCCTGGCAAAATTAATTGCCCACCCCTGCCACAGACCCAAATATAATATAATGTCCTCACAGACCGACATATAATATAATGTCCTCACAGACCCACATATAATATAATGTCCTCACAGACCCACATATAATATAATGTCCTCACAGACCCACATATAATATAATGTCCCCACAGACCCACATATAATATAATGTCCTCACAGACCCACATATAATATAATGTCCCCACAGACCCACATATAATATAATGTCCTCACAGACCCACATATAATATAATGTCCCCACAGACCCACATATAATATAATGTCACCACAGACCCAAATATAATATAATATTACCACAGACCCACATATAATATAATGTCCCCACAGACCCACATATAATATAATGTCACCACAGACCCAAATATAATATAATATTACCACAGACCCACATATAATATAATGTCCCCACAGACCCACATATAATATAATGTCCCCACAGACCCACATATAATATAATGTACCCACAGACCCAAATATAATATAATGTCCCCACAGACACACATATAATATAATGTCCTCACAGACCCACATATAATATAATGTCCCCACAGACCCACATATAATATAATGTCCTCACAGACCCACATATAATATAATGTCCTCACAGACCCACATATAATATAATGTCCCCACAGACCCACATATAATATAATGTCCTCACAGACCCACATATAATATAATGTCCTCACAGACCCACATATAATATAATGTCCTCACAGACCCACATATAATATAATGTCCTCACAGACCCACATATAATATAATGTCCTCACAGACCCACATATAATATAATGTCACCACAGACCCACATATAATATAATGTCCTCACAGACCCACATATAATATAATGTCCTCACAGACCCACATATAATATAATGTCCTCACAGACCCACATATAATATAATGTCCTCACAGACCCACATATAATATAATGTCACCACAGACCCACATATAATATAATGTCCTCACAGACCCACATATAATATAATGTCCTCACAGACCCACATATAATATAATGTCCTCACAGACCCACATATAATATAATGTCCCCACAGATCCACATATAATATAATGTCCTCACAGACCCACATATAATATAATGTCCTCACAGACCCACATATAATATAATGTCCTCACAGACCCACATATAATATAATGTCCTCACAGACCCACATATAATATAATGTCCCCACAGACCCACATATAATATAATATCCTCACAGACCCACATATAATATAATGTCCTCACAGACCCACATATAATATAATGTCCCCACAGACCCACATATAATATAATATCCTCACAGACCCACATATAATATAATGTCCTCACAGACCCACATATAATATAATGTCCTCACAGACCCACATATAATATAATGTCCCCACAGACCCACATATAATATAATGTCCTCACAGACCCACATATAATATAATGTCCCCACAGACCCACATATAATATAATGTCCTCACAGACCCACATATAATATAATGTCCTCACAGACCCACATATAATATAATGTCCTCACAGACCCACATATAATATAATGTCCTCACAGACCCACATATAATATAATGTCCTCACAGACCCACATATAATATAATGTCCCCACAGACCCACATATAATATAATGTCCCCACAGACCCACATATAATATAATATCCTCACAGACCCACATATAATATAATGTCCTCACAGACCCACATATAATGTCCTCACAGACCCACATATAATATAATGTCCTCACAGACCCACATATAATATAATGTCCTCACAGACCCACATATAATATAATGTCCTCACAGAGCCACATAAAATATAATGTCCTCACAGATCCACATATAATATAATGTCCTCACAGACCCACATATAATATAATGTCCTCACAGACCCACATATAATATAATGTCCTCACAGACCCACATATAATATAATGTCCTCACAGAGCCACATAAAATATAATGTCCTCACAGATCCACATATAATATAATATCCTCACAGACCCACATATAATATAATGTCCTCACAGACCCACATATAATGTCCTCACAGACCCACATATAATATAATGTCCTCACAGACCCACATATAATATAATGTCCTCACAGACCCACATATAATATAATGTCCCCACAGAGCCACATAAAATATAATGTCCTCACAGACCCACATATAATATAATGTCCTCACAGACCCACATATAATATAATGTCCCCACAGACCCACATATAATATAATGTCCTCACAGACCCACATATAATATAATGTCCCACAGACCCACATATAATATAATGTCCTCACAGACCCACATATAATATAATGTCCTCACAGACCCACATATAATATAATGTCCTCACAGACCCACATATAATATAATGTCCTCACAGACCCACATATAATATAATGTCCTCACAGACCCACATATAATATAATGTCCCCACAGACCCACATATAATATAATGTCCCCACAGACCCCATATAATATAATGTCCTCACAGACCCACATATAATATAATGTCCCCACAGACCCACATATAATATAATGTCCTCACAGACCCACATATAATATAATGTCCTCACAGACCCACATATAATATAAGGTCCTCACAGACCCACATATAATATAATGTCCCCACAGACCCACATATAATATAATGTCCTCACAGACCCACATATAATATAATGTCCTCACAGACCCACATATAATATAATGTCCCCACAGACCCACATATAATATAATGTCCTCACAGACCCACATATAATATAATGTCCTCACAGACCCACATATAATATAATGTCCTCACAGACCCACTTATAATATAATGTCCTTAGACCCACATATAATATAATGTCCTCACAGACCCACATATAATATAATGTCCCCACAGACCCACATATAATATAATGTCCTCACAGACCCACATATAATATAATGTCCTCACAGACCCACATATAATATAATGTCCTCACAGACCCACATATAATATAATGTCACCACAGACCCACATATAATATAATGTCCCCACAGACCCACATATAATATAATGTCCTCACAGACCCACATATAATATAATGTCCCCACAGACCCACATATAATATAATGTCCTCACAGACCCACATATAATATAATGTCCTCACAGACCCACATATAATATAATGTCCCCACAGACCCACATATAATATAATGTCCTCACAGACCCACATATAATATAATGTCCTCACAGACCCACATATAATATAATGTCCTCACAGACCCACATATAATATAATGTCCCCACAGACCCACATATAATATAATGTCCTCACAGACCCACATATAATATAATGTCCTCACAGACCCACATATAATATAATGTCCTCACAGACCCACATATAATATAATGTTCTCACAGACCCACATATAATATAATGTCCTCACAGACCCACATATAATATAATGTCCTCACAGACCCACATATAATATAATGTCACCACAGACCCACATATAATATAATGTCCTCACAGACCCACATATAATATAATGTCCTCACAGACCCACATATAATATAATGTCCTCACAGACCCACATATAATATAATGTCCTCACAGACCCACATATAATATAATGTCCCCACAGACCCACATATAATATAATGTCCTCACAGACCCACATATAATATAATGTCCTCACAGACCCACATATAATATAATGTTCTCACAGACCCACATATAATATAATGTTCTCACAGATCCACATATAATATAATGTCCTCACAGACCCACATATAATATAATGTCCTCACAGACCCACATATAATATAATGTCCTCACAGACCCACATATAATATAATGTCCTCACAGACCCACATATAATATAATGTCCCCCAGTCAGAGGCCAAATAATATAAGAATAAAAATGAACTCTCTTCTCCTCCTTCTTCCAGGCTCCGGGTCACCGCAGCCTCCGCCTCCTCTTCTATCACGTCTCACAGTCAACGCTTGTCGGTGCCATGCAGTGACGTCATCGCGCTGACCGACGTCCCCTGCGTAACACCGGCTCCAACGGCATGAAGTATCCTGCGTCCTGCTGAGGTAACAAGCGCAGCCTCATCTCCTGTCCCGGGCGGCGCTGACAGAGCTGGGAGGTACCGACGGCCGGGGGCGGGCAGAGGGCGGTGTTTGAGGCCGTCACTGTGCTTTATGCCGGAGGAAGGACCCTGGAGGCGGCGCTGGCGAGCTACAGTTGGTGATTTTATTTATTCCTTTTTTATCAAATTGCGCCCTCTACCGCCCGGTAATTGTATACATAGGACATGTAATGTGCGGCTTTATGCTGCTCGCTCTTGCGCTCCCTCTACTGGTGAATGCAAGTATTGGTTATTTCACTTTCTGTGCCAGGATGTCCATATTTATAGATTACATCAAGTGCACAAAAGAAGTGATTCCGGGGCCCATCCTGTGCTGTGTATGGTGGGGGTGGTTGTTCTATCACAGAGAAGCCTCTGCATAAAGATTTATTCCAGATTACAAAAAACATTAAGCTGTGAAAATAATGAATTGCTGTAGGAGCTATTGCTGTGCTCGTCCTGGGCTTCTCTCTGCTCTTATGACATCATCACCTTTTCTTCCTTTATGACATCATCGTTTTCTCCCTTATTACATAGCTCAATCCCCCACTCACACCAGTTGCAGCCGATCACTGGAGCAGAGCAGTCGTCTCACCGGCAGATGTGTCCTCCCCTCCGATTACAAGCAAGACCAGCATTTTCTCCAGGCCACAGATGGAAGATGGCGATTACTAAGTGACGGATAAGTATGAATGATCCCTTTCCGTGTTCCTCCTTCCACTGTCTTCCCTGGGGTATAACTTTCTAGGACCCCAGTACAGCGGCCGCAGTACTTCAGGATACAAGGATTGCAGCAGGTATCACCCCTCGCCCCGGGGTCCGATCTGTGCGGCTGAAGCTGCAGGGACTGTGGAAGAAATGATAAGAACACGATCCCATATTACTGCGCATCCTGGGGACAGGCCAGAGATAGCACCGGACGGGCCAGAGACAGGACGGGACAGGCCACAGACAGGACGAGATGGGAAGGGACTGGCCAGATACAGGAAGGGACAGGCCAGATACGGGACAGGACAGGCCAGATGCGGGACGGGCCAGATACGAGATGGGACGGGCCAGATATAGGACGGGACGAGGCAGAGATAGGATGGGACGGGCCAGAAACAGGATGGGACGAGCTATACATTATGGGATGGGAAATAGACAGGATGGGACGGGCCAGCGACGGTATGGATCGGACCAGATACAGGACAGGACGAGCCAGAGACAGGACGGGGTCGGGCCAGAAACAGGACGGGACAAGCTATACATTATAGGACGGTCCAGATACAGGAAAAGATGGGCCAGAGACAGGACGGGATGCCCCAGATACAGTACGGGACAGGCCAGATACAGGACGGTATGGGCCAAATATTGGACAGGCCAGATACAGGACGACATGGGCCAGATACGGGACGGTCCAGATATGGGACAGGACAGGCTAGATATGGGATGAGCCATGGACAGGATGGGACGGGCCAGATACTGAATGGGCCTGGCCATATACGGGACGGGCCAGATAGGGACTGGTATGGTCAGATACGGGACAGGACGTGCCAGAGACGGGAAGGGACGAGGTGGGCCAGATACGGGATGAGATGGGCAACATAAGGGACAGCCAGATACGGGACTAAACAGGTCAGATATGGGACTGGACGGACCAGATACGGGAAGGGGCGGGTTAGACATTACAGGACGGGCCATAGACAGGATGGGAGGGGCCAGGGACGGGCAAGAGACAGGACGGGATGGGCCAGAGACCGCGACGGGCCAGAGACCGGGACGGGTGAGATACAGAACTGGGGACACATTAGGAATGCGTGCACTGTTCCTTTAAGAATCAGGAAGTGCTGCCGCTACCGCCCTCAACAAGCAGCCAAGACACATGCACACAGCCCGCATAGGAACATAGTGCGTAGCCTGCATTGGTGGGTAAGTCGGCGGTCTTGCATGGTGTGAGATGGGAAGCCATGCCAGCACGCCGCCAGGGATGTTACAATTAAGTAGTGTAGGTCAGGTGTAGAGAAAATGGAAGTTTTGCAAATAAATATTACAACTATTGTTTAATAGGCAAACATCACATGTAGAGTTTGCATGATATACCTTCCTGGTACTTTATCTAAATTAGAAGCAAATTGTTTGAAGATTACTTCTACCTAAATGGCAGAAGATGCACCTATCTTGGTGATGGATAGGACAGCTTGAGGGGATATGGAGGAGGCTGTTTTTTGATAGGTGTCATTTAAACATTTTGCTAATAATTTATGGAAAGTATCATATTTTTCTAACTATTGAACTCACCTTAATTTAAAACACACCCCAGGTTAAAGTTCCTTTATGTGTAAATTTGTGGAGGATTTGATAATACTACCTTTAATGGGATGGGCCAGATACAGGACGGAACAGGCCAGATACGGAATGGGCCAGATACAGGACGGGCCAGAGTCAGGACCGGACGGGACGATCCAGAGACATGACGAGACGGGCCAGAGACAATACTGGACGGGCCGGAGATAGGACGGACTGAGGCGTGCCAGAGACAAGACTGGACGGGCTAGAAACGGGGCGACAGATACAGGACAGGACGGTCCAGATACAGGACAGTCCAGGGATGGGACGGGACAGAGCAGTACGGGACTGGTCTGAGGTAGGACAGGACAGGTCGGGCCAGAGACAGGAGGGGACGGGCAAGAGAGAGGACGGGACGGGCAAAAGAGAGGATGGGACGTTCCAGAGACAGGACGTGATGGGCCAAAGACAGGACGGGACGGACCAGAGATGGGACAGGCAAGAGACAGGATTGGACAGGCCAGAGGTAGCACCGGATGGGTCAGAGACAGGACGGGACAGGCCAGAGACAGAACGGGACAGGCCAGAGACAGGACGAGATGGGAAGGGACTGGCCAGATACAGGAAGGGACAGGCCAGATATGGGACAGGACAGGCCAGATGCGGGACGGGCCACATACGAGATGGGACGGGCCAGATACAGGACGGGACGAGCCAGAGATAGGACAGGACGGGCCAGAAACAGGACTGGACGAGTAATACATTATGGGACGGGAAATAGACAGGATGGGACGGGCCAGAGACGGTACGGGACGTGCCAGATACAGGAGAGGACGAGCAAGTGACAGGATGGGACGGGCCAGAAACAGGACAGGACATGCTATACATTATGAGACCGTCCAGAGACTGGACGGGACGGTCCAGATACAGGAAAAGACGGGCCAGAGACAGGATGGGATGGCCCAGATACAGTACGGGGCGACCAGATACAGGACGGGACGGTTCAGATACAGGACGGGCCAGGGACGGGACGGACCAGAGTAGGACGGGACTGGCCAGAGGCAGGACTGGACTGGTCAGGCCAGAGACAGGACGGGATGGGCCAGATACAGGAAGGGATGGGCCAGATACGGGACGGGCCAGATTCAAGACGGGATGGGCCAGAGATAGGACGTGATGGGACGGGCCAGATACAGGAAGGGACGGGCCATATACTGGACGTGCCACATTCAGGACGGAACGGGCCAGATACAGGACGGGACGGGCCAGATACAGGATGGGACCGACCAGATACAGGACGGGATGGGCCAGAGACAGGACGGAATGTGCTAGAGACATTACGGGACAGGCCATAGACAGGACGGGTCGGGCCAGAGACAGGATGGGACAGGCCAGATTCATGACGGGATGGGCCAGAAACGTGACGAGCCAAATATGGGATGGTATGGGACAGATATGGGACAGCCCACATACATTACGGGACGGGCCAGATACAGGACGGTACGGACCAAATACGGGACGGGACGGGCCAGATACGGGACGGGTCAGATGCGGGACGGGCCAGATACGGGACAGGCCAGATACAGGACGGGCCAGGGACAGGACGTGCCAGATACGGGACAGGCCAGATATGGAACGGGCCAGATACTGGATGGGATGGGCCAGATACAGGGCGGGCCAGATA
The DNA here is from genome assembly GCF_046119375.1 of Phyllobates terribilis. NCBI lineage: Eukaryota > Metazoa > Chordata > Amphibia > Anura > Dendrobatidae > Phyllobates > Phyllobates terribilis. The sequence continues at coordinate 448,044 of NW_027363395.1, forward strand.
CAGGACGAGACGGACCAGAGCTGCGCCAGAGACAGGAAGGGATGGGCCAGAGACAGGACAGGACGGGCCAAAGACTGGACCGGACGGGCCAGAGACGGGACGGGTAAGAGACAGGATTGGACATGCCAGAGATAGCACCGGACGGGCCAGAGACAGGACGGGACAGGCCAGAGACAGGACAAGATGGGAAGGGACTGGCCAGATACAGGAAGGGACAGGCCAGATACGGGACAGGACAGGCCAGTTGCGGGACGGGCCAGATACGAGACGGGATGGGCCATATATAGGACGGGATGAGGCAGAGATAGGATGGGACGGGCCAGAAACAGGACGGGACGAGCTATACATTATGGGACGGGAAATAGACAGGACGGGACGGGCCATAGACGGTACGCGACGGGCCAGATACAGGACAGGACGAGCCAGAGACAGTACGTGACGGGCCAGAAACAGGACGGGACAAGCAATACATTATGGGACGGGCCATATACAGGACGGGATGGGCCAGAGACAAGACGGAACGGGACAGATACAGGAAAAGACTGGCCAAAGACAGGACTGTACGGGCCAAATAGTGCGCAGCCTGCATTGGTGGGTAAGTCGGCTCTCTTGCATGGTGTGAGATGGGAAGCCATGCCACAACGCCGCCATGGATGTTACAATTAAGTAGTTTAGGTCAGGCGTAGAGAAAATGGAAGTTTTGTAAATAAATATTACAACTATTGTTTAATAGGCAAACATCACATGTAGAGTTTGCATGATATACCTTCCTAGTACTTTATCTAAATTAGAAGCAAATTGTTTGAAGATTACTTCTACCTAAATGGTAGAAAATGCACCTATCTTGGTGATGGATAGGACAGCTTGAGGGGATATGGAGGAGGCTGTTTTTTGATAGGTGTCATTTAAACATTTTGCTAATAATTTATGGAAAGTATCATATTTTTCTAACTATTAAACTCACCTTAATTTAAAACACACCCCAGGTTAAATTTCCTGGAGGTGTAAATTTGTGGAGGATTTGATAATACTACCTTTAATGGGATGGGCCAGATGCAGGACAGGCCAGAGACAGGACCGGACGGGACGTGCCTGCGAAAGGACGGGACGGGCCAGAGACGAGGCGACCAGATACAGGATGGGACGGTCCAGATACAGGACGGGCCAGGGATGGGACGGATCAGAGCAGGACGGGACTGGCCAGAGGCAGGACAGGACCAGTTAGGCCATGACAGGTCGGGACGGGCCTGATACAGGAAGGGACGGGCCAGATACGGGACGGGCCAGATTCAAGACAGGATGGGCCATAGACAGGACAGGATGGGACGGGCCCGATACAGAAAGGGACGGGCCAGATACGGGACGGGCCAGATTCAGGATAGGACGGGCCAGATACAGGACGGGACCGACCAGATACAGGACGGGATGGGCCAGAGAGAGGACGGAATGTGCTAGAGACATTAAGGAATAGGCCATACACAGGACGGGTCGAGCCAGAGACAGGATGGGACGGGCCAGATACATGACGGGATGGGCCAGAAACGTGACGAGCCAGATATGGGACGGGACGGGCCAGATACAGGACGGTACGGACCAAATACGGGACGGGACGGGCCAGATACGGGACGGGTCAGATGCGGGACGGGCCAGATACGGGACAGGCCAAATACAGGACGGGCCAGATACGGGACAGGCCGGGCCAGGGACAGGACGTGCCAGATACGGGACAGGCCAGATATGGAACGTGCCAGATACTAGACGGGATGGGTCAGATATGGGACAGCCCAGATACATGATGGGACGGGCCAGATATGGGATGGGATGGGCCAGATACGGGACGGGTCAGATGCGGGATGGGCCAGATACGGGACAGGACAGATACAGGACGGGACAGATACGGGACAGGCCGGGCCAGGGACAGGACGTGCCAGATACGGGACAGGCCAGATATGGAACGTGCCAGATACTAGACGGGATGGGCCAGATATCGGGCGGGCCAGATATGGGACGAGACGGGCAAGAGCTGGGCCAGAGACAGGAAGGGATGGGCCAGAGACAGGACGGGACGGGCCAAAGACTGGACCGGACGGGCCAGAGACGGGACGGGCAAGAGACAGGATTGGACAGGCCAGAGATAGCACCAGACGTGCCAGAGACAGGACGGGACAGGCCAGAGACAGGACGAGATGGGAAGGGACTGGCCAGATACAAGAAGGGACAGGCCAGATACGGGACAGGACAGGCCAGATGCGGGACGGGCTATATACGAGACGGGACGGGCCAGATTTAGGACGGGACGAGGCAGAGATAGGATGGGCCAGAAACAGGATGGTACGAGCTATGCGTTATGGGACGGTAAATAGAAAGGACGGGATGGGCCAGAGACGGTACGCGATGGGCCAGATACAGGACAGGACGAGCCAGAGACAGTACGGGACGGGCCAGAAACAGGACGGGACAAGCAATACATTATGGGACGGGCCATAGACAGGACGGGACGTGCCAGAGACAAGACGGAACGGGACAGATACAGGAAAAGATGGGCCAAAGACAGGACGGGATGGCCCAGATACAGTACAGGACAGGCCAGATACAGGACGGTACGGGCCAAATAGTGCGCAGCCTGCATTGGTGGGTATGTCGGCGGTATTGCATGGTGTGAGATGGGAAGCCATGCCAGCACGCCGCCATGGATGTTACAATTAAGTAGTGTAGGTCAGGCGTAGAGAAAATGGAAGTTTTTCAAATAAATATTACAACTATTGTTTAATAGGCAAACATCACATGTAGAGTTTGCATGATATACCTTCCTAGTACTTTATCTAAACTAGAAGCAAATTGTTTGAAGATTACTTCTACCTAAATGGCAGAAAATGCACCTATCTTGGTGATGGATAGGACAGCTTGAGGGGATATGGAGGAGGCTGTTTTTTGATAGGTGTCATTTAAACATTTTGCTAATAATTTATGGAAAGTATCATATTTTTCTAACTATTAAACTCACCTTAATTTAAAACACACCCCAGGTTAAATTTCCTGGAGGTGTAAATTTGTGGAGGATTTGATAATACTACCTTTAATGAGATGGGCCAGATACAGGACGGGACAGGCCAGATACGTGACAGGATGGGCCAGATACAGGACAGGCCAGAGACAGGACCGGACGGACCGTGTCTGAAAAATGACGGGACGGGCCCGAGACGGGGCGACCAGATACAGGACGGGACGGTCCAGATACAGGACGGGCAGCGAAGGGACGGACCAGAGCAGGACGGGACTGGCCAGAGGCAGGACAGGACCGGTCAGGCCAGAGACAGGACGAGACGGGCCCGATACAGGAAGGTACGGGCCAAATACGGGACGGGCCAGATTCAGGATGGGATGGGCCAGAGATAGGACGTGATGGGACGGGCCACATACAGGAAGGGATGGGCCAGATACAGGACGGGTCAGATTCAGGACGGGACGGACCAGATACAGGACGGGACCGAACAGTTACAGGACGGGATCGGCCAGAGACAGGACGGAATGTGCTAGAGACATTACGGGACAGGCCATAGACAGGACGGGTCGGGCCAGAGACAGGACGGGACGGGCCAGATACATGACTGAATTTGTCAGAAACGTGACGAGGCAGATATGGGACGGTATGGGCTAGAAATGGGACAGACCAGATACATGACGGGACTGGCCAGTTACAGGACGGTACGGACCAGATATGTGACGGGCCAGATACGGGACGATTCATATGCGGGACGGGCCAGATATGGGACAGTCCAGATACAGGACGGGCCAGATACGGGACAGGCCGGCCCAGGGACAGGACATGCCAGATACGGGACAGGCCAGATATGGAACGGGCCAGATACTGGACGGGATGGGCCACATACAGGGCGGGCCAGATTCGGGATGAGACGGGCCAGAGCTGGGCCAGAAACAGGAAAGCACGGGCCGGAGACCATACGGGACGGGCCAAAGACGGGACGGGACGGGCCAGAGACGGAACGGGGGAGACAGGACGAGACAGGCCAGAGACAGGACGAGATGGGAAGGGACTGGCCAGATACAGGAAGGGACAGGCCAGATACGGGACAGGACAGGCCAGATGCGGGACGGGCCAGATACAATGTGGGACGTGCCAGATATTGGACGGGACGAGGCAGAGATAGGATGGGACGGGCCAGAAACAAGACGGGACGAGCTATACATTATGGGACGGGAAATAGACAGGACGGGACGGGCCAGAGACGGTACACGACAGGCCAGATACAGGACAGGACGAGCCATAGACAGTACGGGACGGGCCAGAATCAGGACGGGACAAGCTATACATTATGGGACGGGCCATAGACAGGACGGGACGGGCCAGAGACAAGACGGAAGGGGACAGATACAGGAAAAGACGGCCAAAGACAGGACGGGATGGCCCAGATACAGTACAGGACAGGCCAGATACAGGACGGTACGGACCAAATAGTGCACAGCCTGCATTGGTGGGTAAGTCGGCGGTCTTGCATGGTGTGAGATGGGAAGCCATGCCAGCACGCCGCCATGGATGTTACAATTAAGTAGTGTAGGTCAGGCATCGAGAAAGTGGAAGTTTTGCAAATAAATATTACAACTATTGTTTAATAGGCAAACGTCACATGTAGAGTTTGCATGATATACCTTCCTAGTACTTTATCTAAATTAGAAGCAAATTGTTTGAAGATTACTTCTACCTAAATGGCAGAAAATGCACCTATCTTGGTGATGGATAGGACAGCTTGAGGGGATATGGAGGAGGCTGTTTTTTGATAGGTGTCATTTAAACATTTTGCTAATAATTTATGGAAAGTATCATATTTTTCTAACTATTAAACTCACCTTAATTTAAAACACACCCCAGGTTAAATTTTCTGGAGGTTTAATTTTGTGGAGGATTTGATAATACTACCTTTAATGGGATGGGCCAGATACAGGACGGGACAGGCCAGATACGGGATGGACCAAATACAGGACGGGCCAGAGACAGGACCGGACGGGACACGCCAGAGACAGGACGAGACGGGCCAGAGACTGGACGGGACGGGCCAAAGACAGGATGAGACTGGCCGGAGATAGGAAGGACCGAGGTGTACCAGAGGCAGGATGGGACGGGCTAGAGACGGGGCGACCAAACACAGGATACAGGATGGTCCAGGGACGGTATGGACCAGAGCAGGACGGGACTGGCCAGAGGCAGGACAGGACGGGCAAGAGAGAGGATGGGACGGGCCAAAGAGAGGACGGGACGGGCCAGAGACAGGACGGGACGGGCCAAAGACAGGAAGGGACGGACCAGAGATAGGTCTGGCAAGAGACAGGATTGGACAGGCCAGAGACAGCACCAGACGGGCCAGAGACAGGACGGGACAGGCCAGAAACAGGACGGGACGGGCCAGAGACAGGACAAGATGGGAATGGATTGGCCAGAAACAGGAAGGGACAGGCCAGATACGGGACAGGTCAGGCCACATACGGGACGGGCCAGATACGAGATGGGATGGGCCAGATGCAGGACGGGACGAGCCAGAGATAGGACGGGACGGGCCAGAAACAGGACTGGACGAGCTATACATTATGGGACGGGAAATAGACAGGATGGGATGGCCCAGAGATGGTATGGGACGGTCCAGATACAGGAAAAGACGGGCCAGAGACAGGACGGGATGCCCCAGATACAGTACGGGACAGGCCAGATACAGGACGGTACGGGCCAAATATTGGACAGGCCAGATACAGGACGACATGGGCCAGATACGTGACGGGCCAGATATGGGAAAGGACAGGCTAGATATGGGATGAGCCATGGACAGGATGGGATGGGCCAGATACGGGACGGGCCAGATACTGAATGGGCCTGGCCACATACGGGACGGGCCAGATAGGGACTGGTTGGGTCAGATACGGGACAGGAAGTGCCAGAGACGGGAAGGGACGAGGCGGGACAGATACGGGATGAGATGGGCCAGATAAGAGATAGCCAGATACGGGACGGGATGGTCAGATACGGGACCAAACGGGTCAGATATGCGACTGGACGGACCAGATACGGGACGGGGCGGGTTAGACATTACAGGACGGGCCATAGACAGGATGGGAGGGGCCAGGGACAGGCTGGGACGGGCCAGAGACAGGATGGGACGGGCCAGAGACGGGACGGGCCAGAGACGGGATGGGTCAGATATAGAACTGGGGACACATTAGGAATGCGTGCACTGTTCCTTTAAGAATCAGGAAGTGCTGCTGCTACCGCCCTCAAAAAGCAGCCAAGACACATGCACACAGCCCGCATAGGAACATAGTGCGTAGCCTGCATTGATGGGTAAGTCGGCGGTCTTGCATGGTGTGAGATGGGAAGCCATGCCAGCTTGCCGCCAGGGATGTTACAATTAAGTAGTGTAGGTCAGGTGTAGAGAAAATGGAAGTTTTGCAAATAAATATTACAACTATTGTTTAATAGGCAAACGTCGCATGTAGAGTTTGCATGCTATACCTTCCTAGTACTTTATCTAAATTAGAAGCAAATTGTTTGAAGATTACTTCTACCTAAATGGCAGAAAATGCACCTATCTTGGTGATGGATAGGACAGCTTGAGGGGATATGGAGAAGGCTGTTTTTTGATAGGTGTCATTTTAAAAATTTTGCTAATAATTTATGGAAAGTATCATATTTTTCTAACTATTGAACTCACCTTAATTTAAAACACACCCAGGTTAAATTTCCTGGAGGTGTAAATTTGTGGAGGATTTGATAATACTACCTTTAATGAGATGGGCCAGATACAGGACGGGACAGGGCAGATACGTGACGGGATGGGCCAGATGCAGGACAGGCCAGAGACAGGACCGGACGTGACGTGCCTGAGAAAGGATGGGATGGGCCAGAGACGGGGCGACCAGATACAGGACGGGAAGGTCCAGATACAGGACGGGACGGACCAGAGCAGGACGGGACTGGCCAGAGGCAGGACAGGACCGGTCAGGCCAGAGACAGGATGGGACGGGCCAGATACAGGAAGGGACGGGCCCGATACGGGACGGGCCAGATTCAAGATGGGATGTACCAGAGACAGGACGGGATGGGACGGGCCAGATACAGGAAGGGACGGGCCAGATACGGGACGGCCCAGATTTAAGACGGGACGGGCCACATACGGGACGGGACCGACCAGATACAGGACGGGATGGGCCAGAGACAGGACGGAATGTGCTAGAGACATTAAGGGACAGGCCATAGACAGGACGGGTTGGGGCAGAGACAGGATGCGACGGGCCAGAAACGTGACGAGCCAGATATTGGACGGTATGGGCCAGATATGGGACAGCCCAGATTCATGACGGGACGGGCCAGATTTAGGACGGTACGGGCCAGATACGGGACGGGACGGGCCAGATACGGGACGTGTCAGATGCGGGATGGGCCACATACGGGACAGGCCAGATACAGGACGGGCCCAGATACGGGACAGGCCGGGCCAGGGATAGGATGTGCCAGATACGGGACAGGCCAGGTATTGAACGGGCCAGATACTGGACGGGATGGGCCAGATTCATGGCAGGCCAAATACGGGACGAGACGGGCCAGAGCTGGGCCAGAGACAGGAAGGGATGGGCCAGAGTTAGGACGGGACGGGCCAAAGACTGGACGGGACGGGCTAGAGACGGGACGGGCAAGAGACAGGATTGGACAGGCCAGAGGTAGCACCGGACGGGCCATAGACTGGACGGGACATACCAGAGACAGGACGATATGGGAAGGGACTGGCCAGATACAGGAAGGGACAGGCCAGATACGGGACAGGACAGGCCAGATACGGGGCGGGCCAGATACGAGACGGCACGGGCCAGATATAGGACGGGACGAGGCAGCGATAGGATGGGACGGGCCAGAAACAGGACGGGACGAGCTATACATTATGGGACGGGAAATAGACAGGAGGGGTCGGACCAGAGACGGTACGGGACGTGCCAGAAACAGGACGGGACAAGCTATACATTATGGGACGGGCCATAGACAGGACAGGACGGGCCAGAGACAACACGGAACGGGACAGATACAGGAAAAGACGGGCCAAAGACAGTACCGGACAGGCCAGATACAGGACGGTACGGGCCAAATAGTGCGCAGCCAGCATTGGTGGGTAAGTCGACGGTCTTGCATGGTGTGAGATGGGAAGCCGTGCCAGCACGCCGCCATGGATGTTACAATTAAGTAGTGTAGGTCAGGCGTAGAGAAAATGGAGGTTTTTCAAATAAATATTACAACTATTGTTTAATAGGCAAACATCACATGTAGAGTTTGCATGATATACCTTCCTGGTACTTTATCTAAATTAGAAGCAAATTGTTTGAAGATTACTTCTACCTAAATGGCAGAAAATGCACCTATCTTGGTGATGGATAGGACAGCTTAAGGGGACATGGAGGAGGCTGTTTTTTGATAGGTGTAATTTAAACATTTTGCTAATAATTTATGGAAAGTATTATATTTTTCTAACTTTTGAACTCACCTTAATTTAAAACACACCCCAGGTTAAATTTCCTGGAGGTGTAAATTTGTGGAAGATTTGATAATACTACCTTTAATGAGATGGACCAGATACGTGACGGGATGGGCCAGATGCAGGACAGGCCAGAGACAGGACCGGAAGGGACGTGCCTGAGAAAGGACGGGATGGGCCAGAGACAGGGCGACCAGATACAGGACGGGACGGTCCAGATACAGGACGGGCCAGGGACGGGACGGACCAGAGCAGGACGGGATTGGCCAGAGGCAGGACAGGACCGGTCAGGCCAGAGACAGGACGGGACGGGCCAGATACAGGAAGGGACGGGCCAGGTACATGACGGGATGGGCCAGAAACTTGATGAGCCAGATATGGGACGGTATGGGCCAGATATGGGACCGCCCAGATACATGACGGGATGGGCCAGATACAGGACGGTACTTACCAGATACGGGACTTGACGGGCCAGATACGAAACGGGTCAGATGCGGGACGGGCCAGATACGGGACAGGCAGGGCCAGGGACAAGACGTGCCAGATACGGGACAGGCCAGATATGGAACGGGACAGATACTGGACGGGATGGGCCAGATACAGGGCGGGCCAGATACGGGACCAGACGGGCCAGAGCTGCGCCAGAGACAGGAATGGATGGGCCAGAGACAGGACAGGACGGGCCAAAGACTGGACGGGAAGGGCCAGAGATGGGACGGGGCGAGGCAGAGATAGGACGGGATGGACCAGAAACAGGACGGGACGAGCTATCCATTATGGGACGGGAAATACACGGGACGGGCCAGAGACGGTACGAGACGGGCCAGATACAGGACAGGACGAGCCAGAGACAGTACGGGATGGGCCAGATACAGTACGGGACAGGCCAGATACAAGACGGAACGGGCCAAATAGTGCGCAGCCTGCATTGGTGGGTAAGTCGGCGGTCTTGCATGATGTGAGATGGGAAGCCATGCCAGCATGCCGCCATGGATGTTACAATTAAGTAGTGTAGGTCAGGGGTAGAGAAAATGGAAGTTTTGCAAATAAATATTACAACTATTGTTTAATAGGCAAACATCACATGTAGAGTTTGCATGATATACCTTCCTAGTACTTTATCTAAATTAGAAGCAAATTGTTTGAAGATTACTTCTACCTAAATGGCAGAAAATGCACCTATCTTGGTGATGGATAGGACAGCTTGAGGGGATATGGAGGAGGCTGTTTTTTGGATAGGTGTCATTTAAATATTTTGCTAATAATTTATGGAAAGTATCATATTTTTCTAATTATTGAACTCACCTTAATTTAAAACACACCCTAGGTTAAAGTTCCTTTATGTGTAAATTTGTGGAGGATTTGATAATACTAATAATACTACCTTTAATGCGATGGGCCAGATACAGGACAGGCCAGGCCAGATACAAAATGGGCCAGATAAAGGACGGGCCAGAGACAGGACCGGACGGGACACGCCAGAGACAGGACGAGATGGGCCAGAGACAGTACGGGACGGGCCAAAGACAGGATGAGACTGGCCGGAGATAGGACGGACCGAGGCGTGCCAGAGACAGGACGGGACGGGCTAGAGACAGGGCGACCAGATACAGGATACAGGACGGTCCAGGAACGGGACGGGCCAGAGCAGGACGGGACTGGCCAGAGGCAGGACAGGACCGGCAAGAGAGGACGGGTCGGGCAAGAGACAGGATTGGACAGGACAGAACGGGACGGACCAGAGACGTGACGGGATGGGCCAGAGACAGGATGAGATGGGAAGGGATTGGCCAGATACAAGAAGGGACAGGCCAGATACGGGACAGGACAGGCCACATGCGGGACGGGCCAGATACCAGATGGGACGGGCCAGATACTGGACGGGACGAGCCAGAGATAGGACGGGACGGGCCAGAAACAGGACTGGACGAGCTATACATTTTGGGACGGTCCAGATACAGGAAAAGAGGGGCCAGAGACAGGAGGGGATGCCCCAGATACAGTACGGGACAGGCCAGATACAGGACGGTACAGGCCAAATATGGGACGGGCCAGATACAAGACGACATGGGCCTGATACGGGACGGGCCAGATATGGGACAGGACAGGCTAGATATGGGATGTGCCATGGACAGGATGGGATGGGCCAGATACGAGATGGCCAGATACGGGACGGGCCAGATACTAAATGGGCCTGGCCACATTTGGGTCGGGCCAGATAGGTACTGGTTGGGTCAGATACGGGACAGGACGTTCCAGAGACGAGAAGGGATGAGGCGGGCCAGATACGGGATGAGATAGCCAGATACGGGATAGGATGGTCAGATACGGGACTAAACGGGTCAGATATGGGACTGGACGGACCAGATACGGGACGGAGCGGGTTAGACATTACAGGACGGGCCATAGACAGGATGCGAGGGGCCAGGGACGGGCCAGAGACGAGACGAGTCAGATACAGGACTGGGGACACATTTGGAATGCGTGCACTTTTCCTTTAAGAATCAGGAAGTACTGCCGCTGCTGCCCTCAACAAGCAGCCACGACACATGCACACAGCCAGCATAGGAACATAGTGCGTAGCCTGCATTGGTGGGTAAGTCGGCGGTCTTGCATGGTGTGAGATGGGAAGCCATGCCAGCACACCGCCAGGGATGTTACAATTAAGTAGTATAGGTCAGGTGTAGAGAAAATGGAAGTTTTGCAAATAAATATTGCAACTATTATTTATTAGGTAAACGTCACATGTAGAGGTTGCATGATATACCTTCCTAGTACTTTATCTAAATTAGAAGCAAATTGAAGATTACTTCTACCTAAATAGCAGAAAATGCACCTATCTTGGTGATGGATAGGACAGCTTGAGGGGATATGGAGGAGGCTGTTTTTTGATAGGTGTCATTTAAACATTTTGCTAATAATTTATGGAAAGTATCATATTTTTCTAACTATTGAACTCACCTTAATTTAAAACACACCCCAGGTTAAATTTCCTGGAGGTGTAAGTTTGTGGAGGATTTGATAATACTACCTTTAATGGGATGGGCCAGATACAGGACGGGACAGGCCAGATACGTGATGGGATGGGCCAGATACAGGACGGGCCAGATACAGGACGGGCCAGAGACAGAACCAGACAGGATGTGCCTGGGAAAGGACGGGACGGGCCAGAGACGGGGTGACCAGATACAGGACGGGACGGTCCAGATACAGGATGGGCCAGGGACGGGACGCACCAGAGCAGGACGGGACTGGCCAGAGGCAGGACAGGACCGGTCAGGCCAGAGAAAGGACGGGACGGGCCAGATACAGGAAGGCACGGGCCAGATACGGGACGGGCCAGATTCAAGACGGGATGGGTCAGAGACAGGACAGGATAGGACGGGCCATATACAGGAAGGGACGGGCCAGATACGGGACGGGCTAGATTCAGGACGGGACGGGCCAGATACAGGACGGGATGGGCCAGAGACAGGACGGAATGTGCTAGAGACATTACGGGACGGGCCATAGACAGGACGGGTTGGGCCACAGACAGGATAGGATGGGCCAGATACCTGACGGGATGGGCCAGAAACGTGACGAGCCAGGTATGGGACAGCCCAGATACATGAAGGGACGGGCCATATACAGGACGGTACGGACCAGATAGGGGACGGGACGGGCCAGATATGGGACGGGTCAGATGCGGGATGGGACAGATACGGGACAGGCCAGATACAGGACTGGCCAGATACGGGACAGGCCGGGCCAGGGACAGGACGTGCCAGATACGGGACAGGCCAGATATGGAACGGGCCAGATACTGGACGGGATGGGCCAGAGACAGGACAGGACGGGCCAGAGATGGGACGGGCAAGAGACAGGATTGGACAGACCAGAGATAGCACCGGACGGGCCAGAGACAGGACGGAACAGGCCATGGACAGGACTAGATGGGAAGGGACTGGCCAGATACAGGAAGGGACAGGCCAGATACGGGACAGGACAGGCCAGATGCGGGACGGGCCAGATACGAGAGGGGACGCGCGAGAAATAGGACGGGACAAGGCATAGATAGGATGGCACGGGCCAGAAACAGGACGGGACGAGCTATACATTATGGGACGGGAAATAGACACGACGGGACGGGCCAGAGACGGTACGCGACGGGCCAAATACAGGACAGGACGAGCCAGAGATAGTACGGGGCTGGCCAGAAACAGGACGGGAAAAGCTATACATTATGGGACGGGCCATAGACAGGACGGGCCTGGTTTAGGACGGGACGGGCCAGATACAGGACGGGACCGACCAGATACAGGATGGGATGGGCCAGAGACAGGACGGAATGTGCTAGAGACATTATGGGACAGGCCATAGACAGGACGGGTCGGGCCATATAAAGGATGGGACGGGCCAGATACATGACGGGATGGGCCAGAAACGTGACGAGCCAGATATGGGATGGTATGGGCCAGCTATGGGACAGCCCAGATACATGACGGGATGGGACAGATACAGGACGGGACAGGCCAGATACAGGACGGGCCAGAGACAGAATCGGACGAGCCAGAGACTGGACGGGACGGGCCAAAGACAGGATGAGGCTGGCCGAAGATAGGACGGACCGAGGCATGCCAGAGACAGGACGGGATGGGCTAAAGACGGGGAGACCAGATACAGGACGTGGCGGTCCAGATACAGGACGGTCCAGGGACGGGCCAGAGCCGGATGGGACTGGCCAGAGCCAGGACAGGACCGGTCGGGCCAGAGACAGGACGGGACGGGCAAGAGAGAGGACGGGACGGGCCAAAGAGAGGACTTGACGGGCCAGAGACAGGACGGGAAGGGCCAAAGACAGGACGGGAAGGACCAGAGATGGGACGGGCAAGAGACAGGATTGGACAGGCCAGAGATAGCACCGGACGGGCCAGAGACAGGACGGACCAGGCCAGAGACAGGACGGGATGGGCCAGAGACAGGATGAGATGGGAAGGTACTGGCCAGATACAGGAAGGGACAGGCCAGATAAGGGAGAAAACAGGCCAGATGCGGGACGGGCCAGATACAAGATGGGTCGGGCCAGATACCAGACGGGACGAGCCGGAGATAGGACGGGACGGGCCAGAATCAGGACTGGACGAGCTATACATTATGGGACGGGAAATAGTCAGGATGGGACAGGCCAGAGACGGTACGGGACGTGCCAGATACAGGACAGGACGAGCCAGAGACAGGACGGGACGGGCCAGAAACAGGACGGGACAAGCTATACATTATGGGGCGGGACAGAGACCGGGCGGGACGGTCCAGATACAGGAAAAGACAGGCCAGAGACAGGACAAGATGGCCCTGATACAGTACGGGACAGGCGAGATACAGTACGGTACGGGCCAAATATGGGACAGGCCAGATACAGGACGACATGGGCCAGATACGAGACGGGCCAGATATGGGACAGGACAGGCTAGATATGGGATGAGCCATGGACTGGATGGGATGGGCCAGATACGAGATGGCCAGATACGGGACGGGCCAGATACTGAATGGGCCTGACCACATACGGGACGGGCCATATAGGGACTGGTATGGTCAGATACGGGACAGGATGTGCCAGAGAAGGGAAGGGACGAGGTGGGCCAGATACGGGATGAGATGGGCCAGATAAGGGATAGCCAGATACGGGACGGGATGGTCAGATACGGGACTAAACAGGTCAGATATGGGACTGGACAGACCAGATACGGGACGGGGCGGGTTATACATTACAGGACGGGCCATAGACAAGATGGGAGGGGCCAGGGACGGGCCAGAGACAGGACGGGACGGGCCAGAGACGGGACGGGCCAGAGATGGGACGGGTCAGATACAGGACTGGGGACACATTAGGAATGCGTGCACTGTTCTTTTAAGAATCAAGAAGTACTGCCGCTTCCGCCCTCAACAAGCAGCCAAGACACATGCACACAGCCAGCATAGGAACATAGTGCTTAGCCTGCATTGGTGGGTAAGTCGGCTGTCTTGCATGGTGTGAGATGGAAAGCCATGCCAGCTTGCCGCCAGTGATGTTACCATTAAGTAGTGTAGGTCAGGTGTAGAGAAAATGAAAGTTTTGCAAATAAATATTACAACTATTATTTAATAGGCAAACATCACATGTAGAGTTTGCATGATATACTTTCCTAGTACTTTATCTAAATTAGAAGCAAATTGTTTGAAGATTACTTCTACCTAAATGGCAGAAAATGCACCTATCTTGGTGATGGATAGGACAGCTTGAGGGGATATGGAGGAGGCTGTTTTTTGATAGGTGTCATTTAAACATTTTACTAATAATTTATGGAAAGTATCATATTTTTCTAACTATTGAACTCACCTTAATTTAAAACACACCCCAGGTTAAAGTTCCTTTATGTGTAAATTTGTGGAGGATTTGATAATACTACCTTTAATGGGATGGGCTAGATACAGGACGGGACAAGCCAAATACGAAATGGGCCAGATACTGGACGGGCCAGAGACAGGACCGGACGGGACATGCCAGAGACATGACGAGACGGGCCAGAGACAGGACGGGACGGGACAAAGACAGGATGAGACTGGCCGGAGATAGTACGGACCGAGGCGTGCCAGAGACAGGACGGGACGGGCTAGAGACGGGGCGACAGATATAAGATGGGACGGTCCAGATACAGGACAGTCCAGGGACTGGAAGGGCCAGAGCAGGACGGGACTGGTCAGAGGCAGGACAGGACCGGTCGGGCCAGAGACAGGAGAGGACGGGCAAGAGAGAGGACAGGACGGGTCAAAGAGAGGACGGGACGGGCCAGAGACAGGACGTGATGGGCCAAAGATAGGACGGGACGGACCAGAGATAGGACGGGCAAGAGACAGGATTGGACAGGCCAGAGATAGCACCGGACGGGCCAGAGACAGGACGGGACAGGCCAGAGACAGGATGGGACGGGCCAGAGACAGGACGAGATGGGAAGGGACTGGCCAGATACAGGAATGGACAGGCCAGATACGGGACAGGACAGGCCAGATGCGGGACGGGCCAGATACAAGATGGGACGGGCCAAATACAGGACGGGATGAGCCAGAGATAGGACGGGACGGGCCAGAAATAGGACGTGCCAGACACGGGACAGGCCAGATACGGAGCGAGCCAGATACTGGACGGGATGGGCCAGATACGGGATGAGACAGACCAGAGCTGGGCCAGAGACAGAAAGGGATGGGCCAGAGACAGGACGGGGCGGGCCGAAGACTGGACGCGACGGGCCAGAGACGGGACGGGCAAGAGACAGGATTTGACAGGCCAGAGTTGGCACTCGACGGGCCAGAGACAGGACGGGACAGGCCAGCGACAGGATGAGATGGGAAGGGACTGGCCAGATACAGGAAGGGACAGGCCAGATACGGGACAGGACAGGCCAGATGCGGGACGGGCCAGATACGAGACGGGACGTGCCAGATATAGTACGGGACGAGGCAGAGATAGGATGGGATGGGCCAGAAATGGGACGGGGAATACAGAGGACGGGACGGGCCAGAGACGGTACGCGACGGGCCAGATACAGGACAGGACGAGCCAGAGACAGTACTGGACGAGCCAGAAACAGGACATTATGGGACGGGCCATAGACATGACAAGACGGGCCAGAGAGAAGACGGAACGGGACAGATACAGGAAAAGACGGGCCAAAGACAGGACGGAATGGCCCAGATACAGTATGGGACAGGCCAGATACAGAAAGGTATGGGCCAAATAGTGCACAGCCTGCATTGGTGGGTAAGTTGGTGGTCTTGCATGGTGTGAGATGGGAAGCCATGCCAGCACGCCGCCATGGATGTTACAATTAAGTAGTGTAGGTCAGGCGTAGAGAAAATGGAGGTTTTTCAAATAAATATTACAACTATTGTTTAATAGGCAAACATCACATGTAGAGTTTGCGTGATATACCTTCCTAGTACTTTATCTAAACTAGAAGCAAATTGGTTGAAGATTACTTCTACCTAAATGGCAGAAAATGCACCTATCTTGGTGTTGGATAGGACAGCTTGAGGGGATATGGAGGAGGCTGTTTTTTGATAGGTGTCATTTAAACATTTTGCTAATAATTTATGGAAAGTATCATATTTTTCTAACTATTGAACTCACCTTAATTTAAAACACACTCCAGGTTAAATTTCCTGGAAGTTTAAATTTGTGGAGGATTTGACAATACTACCTTTAATGGGATGGGCCAGATACAGGAAGGGACAGGCCAGATAGGGGATGGGCCAGATACAGGACGGGCCAGAGACAGGACCGGACGGGAGACGCCGGAGACAGGACGAGACGGGCCAGAAACAGGACGGGACGGGCCAAAGACAGGATGAGACTGGCCGGAGATAGGACAGACCGAGGCGTGCCAGAGACAGGATGGGACGGGCTAGAGCCGGGGCGACCAGATACAGGACAGTCCAGATACAGGACAGTCCAGGGACGGGATGGGCCAGAGCAGGATGGGACTGGCCAGAGGCAGGACAGGACCGGTCGGGCCAGAGACAGGACGGGACGGGCAAGAGAGAGGGCGTGACGGGCCAAAGAGAGGACGGGACGGGCCAGAGACTGGACAGGAAGGGCCAAAGACAGGATGGGACGGACCAGAGATGGGACGGGCAAGAGACAGGATTGGACAGGCCAGAGATAGCACCGGATGGGCCAGAGACAGGACGGGACAGGCCAGAGAAAGGACCGGACGGGCCAGAGACAGGACGAGATGGGAAGGGACTGGCCAGATACAGGAAGAGACAGGCCAGATACGGGAAAGGACAGGCCAGATGCGGGACGTGCCAGAAACGAGATGGGACGGGTCAGATACAGGACGGGACGAGCCAGAGATAAGACGGGACGGGCCAGAAACAGGACTGGACGAGCTATACATTATGGGACGGGAAATAGACAGGATTTGACTGGCCAGTGATGTTACAATTAAGTAGTGTAGGTCAGGCGTAGAGAAAATGTAAGTTTTGCCAATAAATATTACAACTATTATTTAATAGGCAAACATCACATGTTGAGTTTGCATGATATACTTTCCTGGTACTTTATCTAAATCAGAAGCAAATTGTTTGAAGATTACTTCTACCTAAATGGCAGAAAATGCACCTATCTTGGTGATGGATAGGACAGCTTGAGGGGATATGGAGGAGGCTGCTTTTTGATTGGTGTAATTTAAACATTTTGCTAATAATTTATGGAAAGTATCATAGTTTTCTAACTATTGAACTCGCCTTAATTTAAAACACACCCCAGGTTAAAAATCCTGGAGGTGTAAATTTGTGGAGGAATTGATAATGCTACCTTTAATGGGATGGGCCAGATACAGGACGGGACAGGCCAGATACGTGACGGGATGGGCCAGATACAGGACGGGCCAGATACGGGACAAGCTGGGCCAGGGACAGGACTTGCCAGATACGGGAAAGGCAGGGCCAGGACGTGCCAGATATGGGACAGGCCAGATATGGAACGGGACAGATACGTGACGGGATGGGCCAGATACAGGACGGGCCAGATACGGGACAGGCTGGGCCAGGGACAGGACATGCCAGATACGGGAAAGGCCAGATATGGAACGTGCCAGATACTGGACGGGATGGGCCAGATACAGGGCGGGTCAGATACGGGACGAGACGGGCCCGAGCTGGGCCAGAGACAGGAAGGGATGGGCCAGATACAGGACGGGACAGGCTCATCCTATCTCTGCCTCGTCCCGTCCTATATCTGGCCCGTCCCGCATCTGGCCTGTCCTGTCCCGTATCTGGCCAGTCTCTTCCCATCTCGTCCTGTCTCTGGCGTGTCCCGTCCTGTCTCTGGCCCTTCTGGTGCTATCTCTGGCCTGTCCAATCCTGTCTCTTGCCTGTCCCATCTCTAGTCCGTCCCGTCCTGTCTTTGGCTGTCCCATCCTGTCTCTGACCTGTCCCGTCCTCTCTTTGACCCGTCCCGTCCTGTCTCTTGCCCGTCCCGTCCTGTCTCTGGACATACCGGTCCTGTCCTGCCTCTGGCCAGTTCCGTCCTGCTCTGGCCCGTCCCGTCTCTGGCCCGTCCTGTATCTGGACCGTCGCATCCTGTATCTGGTCGCCCTGTCTCTAGCCCATCCCTTCCTGTCTCTGGCACGCCTCGGTCCGTCCAATCTCCGGCCAGTCTCATCCTGTCTTTGGCCCGTCCCGTTCTGTCTCTGGCCCGTCTCTTCTTGTCTCCTGTATCTAAATCAGAAGCAAATTGTTTGAAGATTACTTCTACCTAAATGGCAGAAAATGCACCTATCTTGGTGATGGATAGGACAGCTTGAGGGGATATGGAGGAGGCTGTTTTTTGATTGGTGTAATTTAAACATTTTGCTAATAATTTATGGAAAGTATCATAGTTTTCTAACTATTGAACTCACCTTAATTTAAAACACACCCCAGGTTAAAGTTCCTTTATGTGTAAATTTGTGGAGGATTTGATAATACTACCTTTAATGCTGTAAGGTAGAATAGAGTGGATAGAGATCTAATGTTAGTGTTTCTCTGCGGCATGTGTATTATACTCTTATACTTTTGCAGCAGGCAATTTATATGTATTCTATGCAGCAAACACATAATCACATCACTGCTGAATGCACAGTACATGCACATTGAGCTCTGCTATGCATGCACACAGCTCTGCTGCATATATACACACAGCTCAGTTACACACAGCTGTCTTATATACACACATCTCTGCTATATACATACACACACCTCTGCAGCATGCACACAGCTCAGCTACATACAAACACACAATTCTCCTACATTCACATACATAGCTTTCCTATATACACACATGTCTCATATATACACATACAGCTCCACTATGTACACTCACACACGCACACATATATATATATATATATATATATATATATATATATATATATATATATATATGTATATACACAAACGCACATAAAAACAGACATACACACAACCACTGTATACCATGCTGGGTTCTTTTGATGTGCCTTTAGCATTGATAAGTTGTCACACTCTTGCCTATTATGTTAATATTCTTCTAGTAAACTTTATAAGCCTGACTGTCTTTCTAGAAGACATATTGAGATTAATTTAAGTACTTGAGGCCCGATTGATTGCGCCCAGTTCAGGAGCTATACGGATGCTATAGGTGAAGGCCATGTCATTATGTTCCACTACGTACTAAAAAATGAAGTAGTGTAGGTCAAGCATAGAGAAAATGGAAGTTTTGCAAATAAATATTACAACTATTGTTTAATAGGCAAACATCACATGTAGAGTTTGCATGATATACCTTCCTAGTACTTTATCTAAATTAGAAGCAAATTGTTTGAAGATTACTTCTACCTAAATGGCAGAAAATGCACCTATCTTGGTGATGGATAGGACAGCTTGAGGGGATATGGAGGAGGCTGTTTTTTGATAGGTGTCATTTAAACATTTTGCTAACAATTTATGGAAAGTATCATATTTTTCTAACTATTGAACTCACCTTAATTTAAAACACACCCCAGGTTAAATTTCCTGGAGGTGTAAATTTGTGGAGGATTTGATAATACTACCTTTAATGGGATGGGCCAGATACAGGACGGGACAGGCCAGATACGTGACGGGATGGGCCATATGCAGGACAGGCCAGAGACCGGACCGGACGGGACGTGCCTGAGAAAGAACGGGACGGGCCATAGTCGGGGCGACCAGATACAGGACGGGACGGTCCAGATACAGGACGGGCCAGGGACGGGACGGACCAGAGCTGGACGCGACTGGCCAGAGGCAGGACAGGACCAGTCAGGCCAGAGACAGGTCGGGACGGGCCAGATACGGGACGGGCCAGATTCAAGACAGGATGGGCCAGAGACAGGACAGGATGGGACGGGCCAGATACAGGAAGGGAAGGGCCAGATACGGGACGGGCCAGATTCAGGATGGGACGGGCCAGATTCAGGACGGGACCGACCAGATACAGGACGGGATGGGCCAGAGACAGGACGGAATGTGCTAGAGACATTATGGGATAGGCCATAAACAGGACGGGTCGGGCCAGAGACAGGATGGGACGGGCCAGATACATGACGGGATGGGCCAGAAATGTGACGAGCCAGATGTGGGACTTTATGGGACAGATATGGGACAGCCCACATACATGACGGGACGGGCCAGATACAGGACGGGATGGGCCAGAAACACTACGGGACAAGCTATATATTATGGGACGGGCCAGAGACCGGACGGGACGGTCCAGATACAGGAAAAGACGGGCCAGAGACAAGACGGGATGGCCCAGATACAGTACGTGACAGGCCAGATACAGTACGGTGCGGGCCAAATATGGGATGGGCCAGATACAGGACGACATGGGCCAGATACAGGACGGGCCAGATATGGGACAGGACAGGCTAGATATGGGATGAGCCATGGACAGGATGGTATGGGCCAGATACGAGATGGCCAGATACGGGACGGACCAGATACTGAATGGGCCTGGCCACATACGGGACGGGCCAGATAGTGACTGGTATGGTCAGATACGGGACAGGATGTGCCAGAGAAGGGAAGGGACGAGGTGGGCCAGATACGGGATGAGATGGGCCAGATAAGGGACAGCCAGATACGGGACGGGATGGTCAGATATGGGACTAAACAGGTCAGATATGGGACTGGACAGACCAGATATGGGACTGTGCGGGTTAGACATTACAGGACGGGCCATAGACAGGATGGGAGGGGCCAGGGATGGGCCAGAGGCGTGACGGGCCAGAGACCGGATGGGTCTGATACAGGACTGGGGACACATTAGGAATGCGTGCACTGTTCCTTTAAGAATCAGGAAGTGCTGCCGCTGCCGCCCTCAGCAAGCAGCCAAGACACATGTACACAGCCAGCATAGGAACATAGTGCGCAGCCTGCATTGGTGGGTAAGTCGGCTGTCTTGCATGGTGTGAGATGGGAAGCCATGCCAGCTTGCCGCCAGGGATGTTACAATTAAGTAGTGTAGGTCAGGTGTAGAGAAAATGGAAGTTTTGCAAATAAATATTACAACTATTATTTAATAGGCAAACATCACATGTAAAGTTTGCATGATATACCTTCCTAGTACTTTATCTAAATTAGAAGCAAATTGAAGATTACTTCTGCCTAAATGGCAGAAAATGCACCTATCTTGGTGATGGATAGGACAGCTTGAGGGGATATGGAGGAGGCTGTTTTTGATAGGTGTCATTTAAACATTTTGCTAATAATTTATGGAAAGTATCATATTATTCTAACTATTGAACTCACCTTAATTTAAAACACACCCCAGGTTAAATTTCCTGGAGGTGTAAATTTGTGGAGGATTTGATAATACTACCTTTAGTGGGATGGACCAGATACAGGACGAGACAGGCCAGATACGTGACGGAATGGGCCAGATACAGGACAGGCCAAAGATAGGACCGGACGGGCCGTGCCTGAAAAAGGACGGGACGGGCCAGAGACGGGGCGACCAGATACAGGACGGGACGGTCCAGATACAGGACGGGCCAGGGAAGGGACGGACCAGAGCAGGACGGGTCTGGCCAGAGGCAGGACAGGACCGGTCAGGCCAGAGAAAGGACGGGACAGGCCAGATACAGGAAGGGACGGGCCAGATACGGCAGGGGCCAGATGCAAGACGGGATGGGCCAGAGACAGGACAGGATAGGACGGGCCAGATACAGGAAGGGACTAACCAGATACGGGACGTGACGGGCCAGATACGGGACGGGTCAGATGCGGGACGGGCCAGATACGGGACAGGCCAGATACAGGACGGGCCAGATACGGGACAAGCCGGGCCAGGGACAGGACGTGCCAGATATGGGACAGGCCAGATATGGAACGGGCCAGATACTGGACGGGATGGGCCAGATACGGGATGAGACGGGCCAGACCTGGGCCAGAGACAGGAAGGGATGGGCCAGAGACAGGACAGGACGGGCCAGAGACGGGAGGGGCAAGAGACAGGATTGAACAGGCCAGAGATAGCACCGAACGGGCCAGAGACAGGACGGGACAGGCCAGCGACAGGACGAGATGGGAAGGGACTGGCCAGATACAGGAAGGGACAGGCCAGATACGGGACAGGACAGGCCAGATGCGGGATGGGCCAGATGCGAGACGGGACGCGCCAGATATAGGACGGGACAAGGCAGAGATAGGATGGGACGGGCCAGAAACTGGACGGGACGAGCTAAACATTATGGGACGGGAAGTAGACAGGACGGGATGGGCCAGAGACGGTACGCGACGGGCCAGATACAGGACAGGACGAGCCAGAGATAGTACGGGACTGGCCAGAAACAGGACGGGACAAGCTATACATTATGGGACGGGCCATAGACAGGACGGGCCAGATTCAGGACGGGACGGGCCAGATACACGATGGGACCGACCAGATACAGGACGGGATGGGCCATAGACAGGACGGAATGTGCTAGAGACATTACGGGACAGGCCATAGACAGGACGGGTCGGGCCATAGACAGGATGGGACGGGCCAGATACATGACGGGATGGGCCAGAAACGTGACGAGCCAGATATGGGATGGTATGGGCCAGCTATTGGACAGCCCATATAAATGACTGGACGGGCCAGATACAGGACGGGACAGGCCAGACACGGGATGGGCCAGATACAGGACGGGCCAGAGACAGGACCGGACGGGCTAGAGACAGACGGGACCGGATGGGCCAAAGACAAGATGAGACTGGCCGAAGATAGGACGGACCGAGGCGTGCCAGAGACAGGACGGGACGGGCTAGAGACGGGGCGACCAGATACAGGACAGGGCGGTCCAGATACAGGACGGTCCAGGGACGGGACGGGCCAGAGCAGGATGGGACTGGCCAGAGGCAGGACAGGACCGATCGGGCCAGAGACAGGACGGGCAAGAGACAGGATTGGACAGGCCAGAGATAGCACCGGTCGGGCCAGAGACAGGACGGACGAGGCCAGAGACAGGATGGGACCGACCAGATACAGGTCGGGACGGGCCAGATACAGGAATGGACGGGCCAGATACGGGACGGGCCAGATTCAAGACAGGATGGGCCAAAGACAGGACAGGATGGGACAGGCCACATACAGGAAGGGACGGGCCAGATACGGGACGGGCCAGATTCAGGATGGGACGGGCCAGATTCAGGACGGGACCGACCAGATACAGGACGGGATGGGCCAGAGACAGGACGGAATGTGCTAGAGACATGGGATAGGCCATACACAGGACGGGTCAGGCCAGAGACAGGATGGGACGGGCCAGATATATGACGGGATGGGCCAGAAACGTGACGAGCCAGATATGGGACGGTATGGGCCAGATATGGGACAGCCCACATACATGACGGGACGGGCCAGATACAGGACGGTACGGACTAGATACGGGACGGGACGGGCCAGATACGGGACGGGTCAGATGCGGGACGGGCCAGATACGGGACTGGCCAGATACAGGACGGGCCAGATACGGGACAGGCCGGGCCAGGGACAGGACGTGCCATATACGGGACAGGCCAGATATGGAACGGGCCAGATACTGGACGGGATGTGCCAGATACAGGGCGGGCCAGATACAGGACGAGACGGACCAGAACTGCGCCAGAGACAGGAAGGGATGGGCCAGAGACAGAACAGGACGGGCCAAATACTAGACGGGACGGGCCAGAAACGGGACGGACAAGAGACAGGATTGGACAGGCCAGACATAGCACCGGACGGGCCAGAGACAGGACGGGACAGGCCAGAGACAGGACGAGATGGGAAAGGACTGTCCAGATACAGGAAGGGACAGGCCATATACGGGACAGGACAGGCCAAATGCGGGATGGGCCAGATACGAGACGGGACGGGCCAGAAACAGGACGGGACGAGCTATACATTATGGGACGGGAAATAGACAGGACGGGACGGGCCATAGACGGTACTCGACGGGCCAGATACAGGACAAGACGAGCCAGAGACAGTACGGGACGGGCCAGAAACAGGACGGGACAAGCTATACATTATGGGACGGGCCATAGACAGGACGGGACGGGCCAGAGACAAGACAGAACGGGCCAAATAGTGCGCAGCCTGCATTGGTGGGTGAGTCGGCAGTGTTGCATGATGTGAGATGGGAAGCCATGCCAGCACGCCGCCATGGATGTTACAATTAAGTAGTATAGGTCAGGCGTAGAAAAAATGGAAGTTTTTCAAATAAATATTACAACTATTGTTTAATAGGCAAACATCACATGTAGAGTTTGCATGATTTACCTTCCTAGTACTTAGAAGCAAATTGTTTGAAGATTACTTCTACCTAAATGGCAGAAAATGCACCTATCTTGGTGATGGATAGGACAGCTTGAGGGGATATGGAGGAGGCTGTTTTTTGATAGGTGTCATTTAAACATTTTGCTAATAATTTATGGAAAGTATCATATTTTTCTAACTATTGAACTCACCTTAATTTAAGACACACCCCAGGTTAAATTTCCTGGACGTGTAAATTTGTGGAGGATTTGATAATACTACCTTTAATGGGATGGGCCAGATCCAGGACGGGACAGGCCAGATACGTGACGGGATGGGCCAGATGCAGGACAGGCCAGAGACAGGACGGACGGGACGTGCCTGAGAAAGGACGGGACTGGCCAGAGACGGGGCAACCAGATACAGGACGGGACGGTCTAGATACAGGATGGGCCAGGGACGGGATGGACCAGAGCAGGACGCGACTGGCCAGAGGCAGGACAGGACCAGTCAGGCCAGAGACAGGATGGGACGGGCCAGATACTGGAAGAGACGGGCCAGATACGGGACAGAATGTGCTAGAGACATTAAGGGACAGGACATAGACAGGACGGGTCGGGCCAGAGACAGAATGGGTCGGGCTAGAGACAGGATGGGACGGGCCAGATACATGACGGGATGGGCCAGAAACGTGACGAGACAGATATGGGACGGTATGGGCCAGATATGGGACAGCCCAGATACATGACGGGACGGGCCAGATTTAGGACGGTACGGACCAGATACGGGACAGGACGGGCCAGATACGTGACGGGTCAGATGCGGGATGGGCCAGATACGGGACAGGCCAGATCCAGGACGGGCCAGATACGGGACAGGCCGGGCCAGGGACAGGACGTGCGAGATACGGGACAGGCCAGATATGGAACGGGCCAGATAGTGAACGGGATGGGCCAGATACAGAGCGGGCCAGATACGGGATGAGACGGGCCAGAGCTGGGCCCGAGACAGGAAGGGATGGGCAAGAGACATGACTGGACGGGCCAAAGACTGGACGGGACGGGCCAGAGACGGGACGGGCAAGAGACAGGATTGGACATGCCAGAGATAGCACCGGACGGGCCAGAGACAGGACGGGACAGGCCAGAGACAGGACGAGATGGGAAGGGAGTAGCCAGATAAGGAAGGGACAGGCCAGATACGGGACAGGACAGGCCAGATGCGGGACGGGCCAGATACGAGACGGGACGGGCCAGATATAGGACGGGACGAGGCAGAGATAGGATGGGACGGGCCAGAAACAGGACGGGACGAGCTATACATTATGGGACGGGAAATAGACAGGACGGGATGGGCCAGAGAGGGTACGCGACGGGCCAGATACAGGACAAGACGAGCCAGAGACAGTACGGGACCGGCCAGAAACAGGACGGGACAAGCTATACATTATGGGACGGCCATAGACAGGACGGGCCAGATTAAGGACGGGACGGGCCAGAGACAATACTGAAGTGGACAGATACAGGAAAAGACGGGCCAAAGACAGGACTGCATGGCCCAGAAACAGTACGGGACAGGCCAGATACAGGACGGTATGGGCCAAATAGTGCGCAGTCTGCATGGTGTGAGATGGGAAGCCATGCCAGCACGCCGCTAGGGATGTTACAATTAAGTAGTGTAGGTCAGGCGTAGAGAAAGTGGAAGTTTTGCAAATAAATATTACAACTATTGTTTAATAGGCAAACATCACATGTAGAGTTTGCATGCTATACCTTCCTAGTACTTTATCTAAATTAGAAGCAAATTGTTTGAAGATTACTTCTACCTAAATGGCAGAAAATGCACCTATCTTGGTGATGGATAGGACAGCTTGAGGGGATATGGAGGAGGCTGTTTTTTGATAGGTGTCATTTAAACATTTTGCTAATAATTTATGGAAAGTATCATAGTGTTCTAACTATTGAACTCACCTTAATTTAAAACACACCCCAGGTTAAATCTCCTGGAGGTTTAAATTTGTGGAGGATTTGATAATACTACCTTTAATGGGATGGGCCAGATACCGGACGGGACAGGCCAGATACGGGACGGACCAAATACAAGACGGGCCAGAGACAGGACTGGACGGGACACGCCAGAGACAGGACGAGACGGGCCAGAGACAGGACGGGACGGGCCAAAGACAGGATGAGACTGGCCGGAGTTAGGACGGACCGAGGCGTGCCAGAGACAGGACGGGATGTGCTAGAGACGGGGTGACCAGATACAGGATTCAGGACGGTCCAGGGATGGGACGGGCCAGAGCAGGACAGGACTGGCCAGAGGCAGGACAGGACGGGCAAGAGAGAGGAAGGGCCAAAGAGAGGACGGGACGGGCCAGAGACAGGACAGGACGGGTCAAAGACAGGACGAGACTGACCAGAGATGGGTCGGGCAAGAGACAGGATTGGACAGTCCAGAGACAGCACCAAACGGGCCTGGCCAGAGACATGACGGGATGGGCCAGAGACAGGACGAGATGGGAAGGGATTGGCCTGATACAGGAAGGGACAGGCCAGATACGGGACAGGACAGGCCACATGCGGGACGGGCCAGATACGAGATGGGACGGGCCAGATACAGGACGGGACGAGCCAGAGATAGGACGGGACGGGCCAGAAACAGGACTGGACGAGCTATACATTATGGGACGAGAAATAGACAGGATGGAATGGGCCAGAGACGGTATGGGTCGTGCCAGATACAGGACAGGACGAGCCAGAGACAGGACGGGGTCGGGCCAGAAACAGGACGGGACAAGCTATACATTATGGGACGGTCCAGATACAGGAAAAGAGGGGCCAGAGACAGGACGGGATGCCCCAGATACAGTACGGGACAGGCCAGATACAGGACGGTACGGGTCAAATATGGGACGGGCCAGATACAGGACGACATGGGCCAGATACGGGACGGGCCAGATATGGGACTGGACAGGCTAGATATGCGATGAGCCATGGACAGGATGGGGTGGGCCAGATACGAGATGGACAGATACGGGATGGGCCAGATACTGAATGGGCCTTGCCACATTTGGGACCGGCCAGATAGGGACTGGTTGGGTCAGATACGGGACAGGACTTTCCAGAGACGGGAAGGGATGAGGCGGGCTAGATACGGCATGAGATAGCCAGATACGGGACGGGATGGTCAGACACGGGACTAAACGGGTCAGATATGGGACTGGACGGACCAGATATGGGACAGGGCGGGTTAGACATTACAGGACAGGCCATAGACAGGATGGGAGGGGCCAGGGATGGGCCAGAGACTGGACAGGACGGGCCAGAGACGGGACGGGTCATATACAGGACTAGGGACACATTTGGAATGCATGCACTTTTCCTTTAAGAATCAGGAAGTACTGTCGCTGCCGCCCTCAACAAGCAGCCAAGACACATGCACACAGCCAGCATAGGAACATAGTGCGTAGCCTGCATTGGTGGGTAAGTCGGTGGTCTTGTATGGTGTGAGATGGGAAGCCATGCCAGCACGCCGCCAAGGATGTTACAATTAAGTAGTATAGGTCAGGTGTAGAGAAAATGGAAGTCTTGCAAAAAAATATTACAACTATTATTTAATAGGCAAACATCACATGTAGAGTTTGCATGATATACCTTCCTGGTACTTTATCTAATTAGGAGCAAATTATTTGAAGATTACTTCTACCTAAATGGCAGAAAATGCACCTATCTTGGTGATGGATAGGACAGCTTGAGGGGATATGGAGGAGGCTGTTTTTTGATAGGTGTCATTTAAACATTTTGCTAATAATTTATGGAAAGTATCATATTTTTCTAACTATTAAACTCACCTTAATTTAAGACACACCCCAGGTTAAATTTCCTGGAGGTGTAAATTTGTGGAGGTTTTGATAATACTACCTTTAATGGGATGGGCCAGATACAGGACTGGACAGGCCAGATATGTGACGGGATGGGCCAGATACAGGATAGGTCAGAGACAGGACCGAACGGGACGTGTCTGAGAAAGGACGGGACGGGCCAGAGAAGGGGCGACCAGATACAGGACGGGACGGTTCAGATACAGGACGGGCCAGGGACGGGACGGACCAGAGCAGGACGGGACTGGCCAGAGGCAGGACAGGACCGGTCAGGCCAGAGATAGGATGGGACGCGCCAGAGACGGGACGGGCCAGATTCAACACGGGATGGGCCAGAGATAGGACGTGATGGGACGGGCCAGATACAGGAAGGGATGGGCCAGATACGGGACGGGACAGATTCACGACGGGACGGTCCAGATACAGGACGGGACCGACCAGATACAGGACGGGATGGGCCAAAGACAGGACGTAATGTGCTCGAGACATTACGGGACAGGCCATAAACAGGACGGGTCGGGCCAGAGACAGGATGGGACGGGCAAGATACATGACGGGATGGGCCAGAAACGTGACGAGTCAGATATGGGACGGTATGGGCCAGATATGGGACAGCCCAGATACATGACGGGACGGGCCAGATACGGGATGGGATGGGCCAGATACTGGACGGGTCAGATGCGGGATGGGCCAGATACGGGACAGGACAGATATGGAACGTGCCAGATACTAGACGGGATGGGCCAGATACCGGGCGAGCCAGATACGGGACGAGACTGGCCAGAGACAGGAAGGGATGGGCCAGAGACAGGACGGGATGGGCCAAAGACTGGACGGGACGGGCCAGAGACGGGACGGGCAAGAGACAGGATTGGACAGGCCAGAGATAGCACCGGACGGGCCAGAGACAGGACGGGACAGGCCAGCGACAGGACGAGATGGGAAGGGACTTGCCAGATACAGGAAGGGACAGGCCAGATACGGGACAGGACAGGCCAGATGCGGGACGAGCCAGATACGAGACGGGACGCGCCAGATATAGGACGGGACGAGGCAGAGATAGGATGGGACGGGCCAGAAACAGGACGGGAAGAGCTATACATTATGGGACGGGAAATGGACGGGACGGGCCAGATACAGGACAAGACGAGCCAGAGATAGTACGGGACTGCTCAGAAACAGGACGGGACAAGCTATCCATTATCGGACGGGCCATAGACAGGACGGGCCAGATTCAGGATGGGACGGGCCAGATACAGGACGGGACCGACCAGATACAGGATGGGATGGGCCAGAGACAGGACGGAATGTGCTAGAGACATTACGGGACAGGCCATAGACAGGACGGATCGGGCCAAAGACAGGATGGGATGGGCCAGATACATGACGGGATGGGCCAGAAACGTGACGAGCCAGATATGGGATGGTATGGGCCAGCTATGGGACAGCCCAGATACATGACGGGACGGGCCAGATACAGGACGGGACAGGCCAGATACTGGATGGGCCAGATACGGGACGGGCCAGAGACAGGACCGGACTTGCCAGAGACAGACGGGACGGGACGGGCCAAAGACAGGATGAGACTGGCCGAAGATAGGACGGACCGAGGCGTGCCAGAGACAGGACGGGACCTGCTAGAGACGGGGCGACCAGATACAGGATGGGGCGGTCCAGATACAGGACGGTCTAGGGACGGGACTGGCCAGAGCAGGATGGGACTGGCCTGAGGCAGGACAGGACCGGTCGGGCTAGAGACAGGACGGGACAGGCAAGAGAGAGGACGGGACGGGCCAAAGAGAGGACGGGACGGGCCAGAAACAGGACGGGAAGGGCCAAAGACAGGACGGGACGGACCAGAGATGGGACGGGCAAGAGACAGGATTGGACAGGCCAGAGATAGCACCGGTCGGGCCAGAGACAGGCTGGGACAGGCCAGAGACAGGACGGGACGGGCCAGAGACGGGACGGGCCAGAGACGGGATGGGTCAGATACAGGACTGGGGACACATTAGGAATGGGTGCACTGTTCCTTTAAGAATCAGGAAGTGCTGCCGCTGCCGCCCTCAACAAGCAGCCAAGACACATGTACACAGCCAGCATAGGAACATAGTGTTCAGCCTGCATTGGTGGGTAAGTCGACGGTCTTGCATGGTGTGAGATTGGAAGCCATGCCAGCACGCCGCCAGTGATGTTACAATTAAGTAGTGTAGGTCAGGTGTAGAGAAAATGGAAGTTTTGCAAATAAACATTACAACTATTATTTAATAGGCAAACGTCACATGTAGAGTTTACATGATATACCTTCCTGGTACTTTATCTAAATTAGAAGCAAATTGAAGATTACTTCTGCCTAAATGGCAGAAAATGCACCTATCTTGGTGATGGATAGGACAGCTTGAGGGGATATGGAGGAGGCTGTTTTTTGATAGGTGTCATTTAAACATTTTGCTAATAATTTATGGAAAGTATCATATTATTCTAACTATTGAACTCACCTTAATTTAAAACACACCCCAGGTTAAATTTCCTGGAGTTGTAAATTTGTGGAGGATTTGATAATACTACCTTTAGTGGGATGGGCCAGATACAGGACGAGACAGGCCAGATACGTGACGGAATGGGCCAGATACAGGACAGGCCAAAGATAGGACCGGACGGGCCGTGCCTGAAAAAGGACGGGACGGGCCAGAGACGGGGCGACCAGATACAGGATGAGACTGGCCGAAGATTGGACGGAGCGAGGCATGCCAGAGACAGGACGGGACGTGCTAGAGACGGGGCGACCAGATACAGGACGGGGCGGTCCAGATACAGGACCGTCCAGGGACGGGACTGGCCAGAACAGGATGGGACTGGCCTGAGGCAGGACAGGATCGGTCGAGCCAGAGACAGGACGGGACGGGCAAGAGAGAGGACGGGACGGGCCAGAGACAGGACGGGATGGACCACAGATGGGACGGGCAAGAGACAGGATTGGACAGGCCAGAGATAGCATCGGTCGGGCCAGAGACAGGACTGACCAGGCCTGAGACAGGATCGGACGGGCCAGAGACAGGATGAGATGGGAAGGTACTGGCCAGATACAGGAAGGGACTGGCCAGATAAGGGACAAGACAGGCCACATGAGGGACGGGCAAGATACGAGATGGGACGGGCCAGATACAAGACGGGACGAGCCGGAGATAGGACGGGACGGGCCAGAAACAGGACTGGACGAGCTATACATTATGGGACGGGAAATAGACAGGATGGGACGGGCCAGAGACGGTACGGGACGTGCCAGATACAGGACAGTACGAGCCAGAGACCGTACGGGACGGGCCAGAAACAGGACGGGACAAGCTATACATTATGGGACGGGACAGAGACCAGACGGTCCAGATACTGGAAAAGACGGGCCAGAGACAGGACAGGATGGCCCAGATACACTACGGGACAGGCCAGATACAGGACGGTACGGGCCAAATATGGGACGGGCCAGATACAGGACGACATGGGCCAGATACGGGATGAGCCAGATATGGGACAGGAGAGGCTAGATATGGGATGAGCCATGGACAGGATGGGATGGGGCTCTTACGAGATGGCCAGATACGGGACGGGCCAGTTACTGAATGGGCCTGGCCACATACGGGACGGTCCAGATAGGGACTGGTATGGTCAGATACGGGACAGGACGTGCCACAGATGGGAAGGGACGATGCGGGCCAGATACGGGATGAGATGGGCTAGATAAGGGAAAGCCAGATACGGGACGGGATGGTCAGATACGGGACTAAACGGGTCAGATATGCGACTGGACAGACCAGATACGGGACGTGGCGGGTTAGACATTACAGAACGGGTCATAGACAGGATGGATGGGGCCAGGGACAGGCTGGGACGGGCCAGAGACAGGACCGGACAGGCCAGACACGGGACGGGTCAGATACAGGACTGGGGATACAAAAGGAATGCGTGCACTGTTCCTTTAAGAATCAGGAAGTGCTGCCGCTGCCGCCCTCAAAAAGCAGCCAAGACACATGCACACAGCCCACATAGGAACATAGTGCGCAACCTGCATTGGTGGGTAAGTCGGCGGTCTTGCATGGTGTGAGATGGGAAGCCATGCCAGCACGCCACCACGGATGTTACAATTAAGTAGTGTAGGTCAGGTGTACAGAAAATGGAAGTTTTGCAAATAAATATTACAACTATTGTTTAATAGGCAAACATCACATGTAGAGTTTGCATGATATACCTTCCTGGTACTTTATGTAAATTAGAAGCAAATTGTTTGAAGATTACTTCTACCTAAATGGCAGAAAATGCACCTATCTTGGTGATGGATAGGACAGCTTGAGGGGATATGGAGGAGGCTGTTTTTTGATAGGTGTCATTTAAACATTTTGCTAATAATTTATGGAAAGTATCATATTTTTCTAACTATTGAACTCACCTTAATTTAAAACACACCCCAGGCTAAAGTTCCTTTATGTGTAAATTTGTGGAGGATTTGATAATACTACCTTTAATGGGGTGGGCCAGATACAGGACGGGACAGACAAGATACGGAATTGGCCAGATACAGGACGGGCCAGAGACAGGACCGGACGGCACACGCCAGAGACATGACGAGACGGGCCAGAGACAGGACGGGACAGGCGAAAGACAGGATGAGACTGGCCGGAGATATTATGGACTGAGGCGTACCAGAGACAGGACGGGACGGGCTAGAGACAGGGCGACAGATACAGGACGGGACGGTCCAGATACAGGACAGTCCAGGGATGGGACGGGCCAGA
Organism: Phyllobates terribilis; assembly: GCF_046119375.1. Taxonomy (NCBI): domain Eukaryota; kingdom Metazoa; phylum Chordata; class Amphibia; order Anura; family Dendrobatidae; genus Phyllobates; species Phyllobates terribilis. Next base: position 481,521 of record NW_027363395.1, read on the forward strand.
GCAGGACGAGACTGGTCAGAGACAGGACAGGACCGGTCGGGCCAGAGACAGGAGGGGACGGGCAAGATAGAGGATGGGACGGGTCAAAGAGAGGACGGGACGGGCCAGATACAGGAAGGGACGGGCCAGAAACAGGACGGCACAAGCTATACATTATGGGATGGGCCAGAGACCGGACGGGACGGTCCAGATACAGTACGGGACAGACCCGATACAGGACGGTACGGGCCAAATATAGGACGGGCCAGATACAGGACAACATGGGCAAGATACAAGACGGGCCAGATATGGGACAGGACAGGCTGGATATGGGATGAGCCATGGACAGGATGGGATGGGCCAGATACGAGATGGCCAGATACGGGACAGGCCAGATACTGAATGGGCCTGGCCACATACGGGACGGGCCAGATAGGGACTGGTTGGGTCAGACACGGGACAGGACGTGCCAGAGTTGGGAAGGGGCAAGGCAGGCCAGATACGGGATGAGATGGGCCAGATAAGGGAAAGCCAGATACGGGACGGGATGGTCAGATACGGCACTAAACGGGTCAGATATGGAACTGGACAGACCAGATACGGGACGGGGCGACTAGATACAGAATGGGACGGTCCAGATACAGGACGGGCCAGGGAAGGGATGGACCAGAGCAGCACTGGACTGGCCAGAGTCAGGACAGGACCGGTCAGGCCAGAGAAAGGACGGGACGGGCCAGATACAGGAAGGGACGGTCCAGATACGGCACGGGCCAGATTTAAGACTTAATGGGCCAGAGACAGGACAGGATAGGACGGGCCAGATACAGGAAGGGATGAGCCAGATACGGGATGGGCTAGATTCAGGACGGGACGGGCCAGATACAGGACTGGACCGAACCGATGCAGGACGGGATGGGCCAGAAACAAGACTGAATGTGCTAGAGACATTACGGGATGGGCCATAGACAGGACGGGTCGGGCCAAAGACAGGATGGGATGGGCCAGATACATGACGGGATGGGCCAGAAACGTGACGAGCCAGATATGGGACGGTATTGGCCAGATATGCGACAGCCCAGATACATGACGGGATGGGCCAGATACAGGACGGTACGGACCCGATACGGGATGGGACGGGCCAGATACGGGACTGGTCAGATGCGGGACGGGCCAGATACTGGACAGGCCAGATACAGGACGGGCCAGATACGGGACAGTCCGGGCCAGGGACAGGACGTGCCAGATACGAGACTGGCCAGATATGGAACGGGTCAGATACTGGACGGGATGGGCCAGATACGGGATGAGACGGGCCAGACCTGGGCCAGAGACAGGAAGGGATGGGCCAGAGACGGGATCGGCAAGAGACAGGATTGGACAGGCCAGAGATAGCACCGGACGGGCCAGAGACAGGACGGAACAGGCCAGCGACAGGACGAGATGGGAAGGGACTGGCCAGATACAGGAAGGGACAGGCCAGATACGGGACAGGACAGGCCAGATGCGGGACGGGCCAGATACGAGACGGGACGCGCCAGATATAGGACGGGACAAGGCAGAGATAGGATGGGACGGGCCAGAAACAGGATGGGACGAGCTATACATTATGGGACGGGAAATGGATGGGACGGGCCAGATACAGGACAAGACGAGCCAGAGATAGCACGGGACTGGCCAGAAACAGGACGGGACAAGCTATACATTATCGGACGGGCCATAGACAGGACGGGCCAGATTCAGGATGGGACGGGCCAGATACAGGACGGGACCAACCAGATACAGGACGGGATGGGCCAGAGACAGGACGGAATGTGCTAGAGACATTACGGGACAGGCCATAGACAGGACAAATCGGGCCATAGACAGGATGGGACGGGCCAGATACATGACGGGATGGGCCAGAAATGTGACGAGCCGGATATGGAATGGTATGGGCCAGCTATGGGACAGCCCAGATACATGACGGGATGGGCCAGATACAGGACGGGACAGGCCAGATACTGGATGGGCAAGATACGGGACGGGCCAGAGACAGGACCGGACTTGCCAGAGACAGACGGGACGGGACGGGCCAAAGACAGGATGAGACTGGCCGAAGATAGGACGGACCGAGGCGTGCTAGAGATAGGTCGGGACCTGCTAGAGACGGGGCGACCAGATACAGGACGGGGCGGTCCAGATACAGGACGGTCCAGGGACGGGACTGGCCAGAGCAGGATGGGACTGGCCTGAGGCAGGACAGGACCGGTCGGGCCAGAGACAGGATCGGTCGAGCCAGAGACAGGACGGGACGGGCAAGAGAGAGGACGGGACGGGCCAGAGACAGGACGGGAAGGGCCAAAGACAGGACGGGACGGACCAGAGATGGGACGGGCAAGAGACAGGATTGGACAGGCCAGAGATAGCATCGGTCGGGCCAGAGACAGGACTGACCAGGCCTGAGACAGGATCGGACGGGCCAGAGACAGGATGAGATGGGAAGGTACTGGCCAGATACAGGAAGGGACTGGCCAGATAAGGGACAAGACAGGCCAGATGCGGGACGGGCCAGATACGAGATGGGACGGGCCAGATACAAGACGGGACGAGCCGGAGATAGGACGGGACGAGCCGGAGATAGGACGGGACGGGCCAGAAACAGGACTGGACGAGCTATACATTATGGGACGGGAAATAGACAGGATGGGACGGGCCAGAGACGGTACGGGACGTGCCAGATACAGGACAGGACGAGCCAGATACAAAATGGGCCAGATACAGGACGGGCCAGAGACAGGACCGGACGGCACACACCAGAGACATGACGAGACGGGCCAGAGACAGGACGGGACAGGCGAAAGACAGGATGAGACTGGCCGGAGATATTATGGACTGAGGCGTACCAGAGACAGGACGGGACGGGCTAGAGACGGGGCGACAGATACAGGACGGGACGGTCCAGATACAGGACAGTCCAGGGACGGGACGGGCCAGAGCAGGACGAGACTGGTCAGAGACAGGACAAGACCGGTCGGGCCAGAGACAGGAGGGGGCGGGCAAGATAGAGGACGGGACGGGTCAAAGAGAGGACGGGCCAGATACAGGAAGGGACGGGCCAGAAACAGGACGAGACAAGCTATACATTATGGGATGGGCCAGAGACCGGACGGGACGGTCCTGATACAGTACGGGACAGTCCCGATACAGGACGGCACAGGCCAAATATAGGACGGGCCAGATACAGGACAACATGGGCAAGATACAGGACGGGCCAGATATGGGACAGGACAGGCTGGATATGGGATGAGCCATGGACAGGATGGGATGGGCCAGATACGAGATGGCCAGATACGGGACAGGCCAGATACTGAATGGGCCTGGCCACATACGGGACGGGCCAGATAGGGACTGGTTGGGTCAGACACGTGACAGGACGTGCCAGAGTTGGGAAGGGGCAAGGCAGGCCAGATACGGGATGAGATGGGCCAGATAAGGGAAAGCCAGATACGGGACGGGATGGTCAGATACGGCACTAAACGGGTCAGATATGGGACTGGACAGACCAGATACGGGACGGGGCGACTAGATACAGAATGGGACGGTCCAGATACAGGACGGGCCAGGGAATGGACGGACCAGAGCAGCACTGGACTGGCCAGAGTCAGGACAGGACCGGTCAGGCCAGAGAAAGGACGGGACGGGCCAGATACAGGAAGGGACGGGCCAGATACGGCACGGGCCAGATTCAAGACGGAATGGGCCAGAGACAGGACAGGATAGGACATGCCAGATACAGAAAGGGACAAGCCAGATACGGGATGGGCTAGATTCAGGACGGGAGGGGCCAGATACAGGACTGGACCGAACCGATGCAGGACGGGATGGGCCAGAGACAAGACGGAATGTGCTAGAGACATTACGGGATGGGCCATAGACAGGACGGGTCGGGCCAGAGACAGGATGGGATGGGCCAGATACATGACGGGATGGGCCAGAAACATGACGAGCCAGATATGGGACGGTATTGGCCAGATATGCGACAGCCCAGATACATGACGGGATGGGCCAGATACAGGACGGTACGGACCAGATACGGGATGGGACGGGCCAGATACGGGACGGGTCAGATGCGGGACGGGCCAGATACTGGACAGGCCAGATACAGGACGGGCCAGATACGGGACAGGCCGGGCCAGGGACAGGACGTGCCAGATACGAGACTGGCCAGATATGGAACGGGTCAGATACTGGACGGGATGGGCCAGATACGGGATGAGACGGGCCAGACCTGGGCCAGAGACAGGAAGGGATGGGCCAGAGACGGGACCGGCAAGAGACAGGATTGGACAGGCCAGAGATAGCACCGGACGGGCCAGAGACAGGACGGAACAGGCCAGCGACAGGACGAGATGGGAAGGGACTGGCCAGATACAGGAAGGGACAGGCCAGATACGGGACAGGACAGGCCAGATGCGGGACGGGCCAGATACGAGACGGGACGCGCCAGATATAGGACGGGACAAGGCAGAGATAGGATGGGACGGGCTAGAAACAGGACGGGACGAGCTATACATTATGGGACGGGAAATGGACGGGACGGGCCAGATACAGGACAAGACGAGCCAGAGATAGTACGGGACTGGCCAGAAACAGGACGGGACAAGCTATACATTATCGGACGGGCCATAGACAGGACGGGCCAGATTCAGGATGGGACGGGCCAGATACAGGACGGGACCGACCAGATACAGGACGGGATGGGCCAGAGACAGGACGGAATGTGCTAGAGACATTACGGGACAGGCCATAGACAGGACAAATCGGGCCATAGACAGGATGGGACGGGCCAGATACATGACGGGATGGGCCAGAAACGTGACGAGCCAGATATGGGATGGTATGGGCCAGCTATGGGACAGCCCAGATACATGACGGGACGGGCCAGATACAGGACGGGACAGGCCAGATACTGGATGGGCCAGATACGGGACGGGCCAGAGACAGACGGGACGGGATGGGCCAATGACAGAATGAGACTGGCCGAAGATAGGACGGACCGAGGCGTGCCAGAGACAGGACGGGACCTGCTAGAGACGGGGCGACCAGATACAGGACGGGGCGGTCCAGATACAGGACGGTCCAGGGACGGGACTGGCCAGAGCAGGATGGGACTGGCCTGAGGCAGGACAGGACCTGTCTGGCCAGAGACAGGACGGGACGGGCAAGAGAGAGGACGGGACGGGCCAAAGAGAGGACGGGACGGGCCAGAGATAGGACGGGAAGGGCCAAAGACAGGACGGGACGGACCAGAGATGGGACGGGCAAGAGACAGGATTGGACAGGCCAGAGATAGCACCGGTCGGGCCAGAGACAGGCTGGGACAGGCCAGAGACAGGACGGGACGGGCCAGAGACGGGACGGGCCAGAGACGGGATGGGTCAGATACAGGACTGGGGACACATTAGGAATGCGTGCACTGTTCCTTTAAGAATCAGGAAGTGCTGCCGCTGCCGCCCTCAACAAGCAGCCAAGACACATGTACACAGCCAGCATAGGAACATAGTGTTCAGCCTGCATTGGTGGGTAAGTCGACGGTCTTGCATGGTGTGAGATTGGAAGCCATGCCAGCTTGCCGCCAGTGATGTTACAATTATGTAGTGTAGGTCAGGTGTAGAGAAAATGGAAGTTTTGCAAATAAATATTACAACTATTATTTAATAGGCAAACATCACATGTAAAGTTTGCATGATATACCTTCCTAGTACTTTATCTAAATTAGAGGCAAATTGAAGATTACTTCTGCCTAAATGGCAGAAAATGCACCTATCTTGGTGATGGATAGGACAGCTTGAGGGGATATGGAGGAGGCTGTTTTTTGATAGGTGTCATTTAAACATTTTGCTAATAATTTATGGAAAGTATCATATTATTCTAACTATTGAACTCACCTTAATTTAAAACACACCCCAGGTTAAATTTCCTGGAGTTGTAAATTTGTGGAGGATTTGATAATACTACCTTTAGTGGGATGGGCCAGATACAGGACGTGACAGGCCAGATACGTGACGGAATGGGCCAGATACAGGACAGGCCAAAGATAGGACCGGACGGGCCGTGCTTGAAAAAGGACGGGACGGGCCAGAGACGGGGCGACCAGATACAGGATGAGACTGGCCGAAGATAGGACGGAGCGAGGCATGCCAGAGACAAGACGGGACGTGCTAGAGACGGGGCGACCAGATACAGGACGGGGCGGTCCAGATACAGGACCGTCCAGGGCCTGGACTGGCCAGAGCGGGATGGGACTGGCCTGAGGCAGGACAGGATCGGTCGAGCCAGAGACAGGACGGGACGGGCAAGAGAGAGGACGGGACGGGCCAGAGACAGGACGGGAAGGGCCAAAGACAGGACGGGACGGACCGGAGATGGGACGGGCAAGAGACACGATTGGACAGGCCAGAGATAGCATCGGTCGGGCCAGAGACAGGACTGACCAGGCCTGAGACAGGATCGGACGGGCCAGAGACAGGATGAGATGGGAAGGTACTGGCCAGATACAGGAAGGGACTGACCAGATAAGGGACAAGACAGGCCAGATGCGGGACGGGCCAGATACGAGATGGGACGGGCCAGATACAAGACGGGACGAGCCGGAGATAGGACGGGACGGGCCAGAAACAGGACTGGACGAGCTATACATTATGGGACGGGAAATAGACAGGATGGGACGGGCCAGAGACGGTACGGGACGTGCCAGATACAGGACAGGACGAGCCAGAGACCGGACGGGACGGGCCAGAAACAGGACGGGACAAGCTATACATTATGGGACGGAACAGAGACCAGACGGTCCAGATACAGGAAAAGACGGGCCAGAGACAGGACAGGATGGCCCAGATACACTACGGGACAGGCCAGATACAGGGCGGTACGGGCCAAATATGGGACGGGCCAGATACAGGACGACATGGGCCAGATACGGGACGAGCCAGATATGGGACAGGAGAGGCTAGATATGGGATGAGCCATGGACAGGATGGGATGGGGCTGATACGAGATGGCCAGATACGGGACGGGCCAGATACTGAAAGGGCCTGGCCACATACGGGACGGGCCAGATAGGGACTGGTATGGTCAGATACGGGACAGAACGTGCCACAGATGGGAAGGGACGATGCGGGCCAGATACGGGATGAGATGGGCTAGATAAGGGAAAGCCAGATACGGGACGGGATGGTCAGATACGGGACTAAACGGGTCAGATATGCGACTGGACGGACCAGATACAGGACGGGGCGGGTTAGACATTACATAACGGGTCATAGACAGGATGGATGGGGCCAGGGACAGGCTGGGACGGGCCAGAGACAGGACCTCACAGGCCAGACACGGGACTGGTCAGATACAGGACTGGGGATACAAAAGGAATGCGTGCACTGTTCCTTTAAGAATCAGGAAGTGCTGCCGCTGCCGCCCTCAACAAGCAGCCAAGACACATGCACACAGCCCACATAGGAACATAGTGCGCAGCCTGCATTGGTGGGTAAGTCGGCGGTCTTGCATGGTGTGAGATGGGAAGCCATGCCAGCACGCCACCAGGGATGTTACAATTAAGTAGTGTAGGTCAGGTGTACAGAAAATGGAAGTTTTGCAAATAAATATTACAACTATTGTTTAATAGGCAAACATCACATGTAGAGTTTGCATGATATACCTTCCTAGTACTTTATCTAAATTAGAAGCAAATTGTTTGAAGATTACTTCTACCTAAATGGCAGAAAATGCACCTATCTTGGTGATGGATAGGACAGCTTGAGGGGATATAGAGGAGGCTGTTTTTTGATAGGTGTCATTTAAACATTTTGCTAATAATTTATGGAAAGTATCATATTTTTCTAACTATTAAACTCACCTTAATTTAAAACACACCCCAGGTTAAATTTCCTGGAGGTGTAAATTTGTGGAGGATTTGATAATACTACCTTTAATGAGATGGGCCAGATACAGGACGGGATGGGTCTGATACGGGACGGGCCAGATTCAGGACGGGCCGGGCCAGATACAGGACGGGACCGACCGACCAGATACAGGATGGGATGGGCCAGAAACAGGACGGAATGTGCTAGAGACATTAAGGGACAGGCCATAGACAGGACGGTTCGGGCCAGAGACAGGATGGGACGGGTCAGATACATGACGGGAAGGGCTAGAAACGTGACGAGCCAGATATGGGATGGTATGGGCCAGATATGGGACAGCCCAGATACATGACAGGACAGGCCAGATTTAGGACGGTACGGACCAGATACGGGACGGGACGGGCCAGATACGGGACGGGTCAGATGCGGGATGGGCCAGATACGGGACAGGCCAGATACAGGACGGGCTAGATACGGGACAGGCCGGGCAGGGACAGGACGTGCCAGATACGGGACTGGCCAGATATGGAACGGGCCAGATACTGGACAGGATGGGCCAGATGCAGGGCGGACCAAATACGGGACGAGACGGGCCAGAACTGGGCCAAACACAGGAAGGGATGGGCCAGAGACGGGACGGGACGGGCCAAAGACTGGACGGGACGGGCCAGAGAAGGGACGGGCAAGAGACTGGATTGGACAGGCCAGAGATAGCGACGGACCGGCCAGAGACAGGACGGGACAGGCCAGAGACAGGACGACATGGGAAGGGACTGGCCAGATACAGGAAGGGACAGTCCAGATACGCGACAGGACAGGCCAGATGCGGAACGGGCCAGATACGAGACGGGACGGGCCAGATATATGACGGGACGACGCAGAGATAGGATGGGACGGGCCAGAAATAGGACGGGGCGAGCTATACATTATGGGACGGGAAATAGACAGGACGGGACGGACCAGAGAGGGTACGTGACGGGCCAGATACAGGACAGGACGAGCCAGAGAAAGTACGGGATGGGCCAGAAACAGTTCGGGACAAGCTATACATTATGGGACGGGCCATAGACAGGACTGGACGGGCCAGAAACAAGACGGAACGGGACAGATACAGGAAAAGACGGGCCAAAGACAGGACGGGATGGCCCAGATACAGTACGGGTCAGGCCACATACAGGACGGTACAGGCCAAATAGTGTGCAGCCTGCTTTGGTGGGTATGTCGGCGGTCTTGCATGGTGTGAGATGGGAAGCCATGCCAGCACGCCGCCATAGATATTACAATTAAGTAGTGTAGGTCAGGCGTAGAGAAAATGGAAGTTTTTCAAATAAATATTACAACTATTGTTTAATAGGCAAACATCACATGTAGAGTTTGCGTGATATACCTTCCTAGTACTTTATCTAAATTAGAAGCAAATTGAAGATTACTTCTACCTAAATGGCAGAAAATGCACCTATCTTGGTGATGGATAGGACAGCTTGAGGGGATATGGAGGAGGTTGTTTTTTTGATAGGTGTCATTTAAACATTTTGCTAATAATTTATGGAAAGTATCATATTTTTCTAACTATTGAACTCACCTTAATTTATAACACACCCCAGATTAAAGTTCCTTTATGTGTAAATTTGTGGAGGATTTGATAATACTACCTTTAATGGGATGGGCCAGATACAGGACGGGACGGGCCAGATACGGAATGGGCCAGATACAGGACGGGCCAGAGACAGGACCGGACGGATCACGCCAGAGACATGACGAGACGGGCCAGAGACAGGACTGGACAGGCCAAAGACAGGATGAGACTGGCTGGAGATAGGACGGACCGAGGCGTACCAGAGACAGGACGGGACGGGCTAGAGACGGGGCGACAGATAGTGGACGGGACGGTCCAGATACAGGACAGTCCAGGGACAGGACGGGCCAGAGCAGGACGGGACTGGTCAGAGGCAGGACAGGACCGATCAGGCCAGAGACAGGACAGGACGGGCAAGAGAGAGGACGGGACGGGCAAGAGAGAGGACGGGACGGGCCAAAGAGAGGACGGGATGGACAAGAGATGGGATGGGCAAGAGACAGGATTGGACAGGCCAGAGATAGCACCGAACGGGCAAGAGACATGACGGGACAGGCCAGAGACAGGACGGGACGGGCCAGAGACAGGACGAGATGGGAAGGGACAGGCCAGATATGGGACAGGACAGGCCAGATGCGGGACGGGCCAAATACGAGATGGGACGGGACAGATACAGGACGGGACGAGCCAGAGATAGGACGGGACGGGCCAGAAACAGGACTTCACGAGCTATACATTATGGGAAGGGAAATAGACAGGATGGGACGGGCCAGAGACGGTACAGGATGTGCCAGATACAGGACAGGACTAGCCAGTGACAGGACGGGACGGGCCAGAAACAGGACGGGACAAGCTATACATTATGGGACCGTCCAGAGACCGGACGAGACGGTCCAGATACAGGATAAGACGGGCCAGAGACAGGACAGGATGGCCCAGATACAGTACGGGACAGGCCACATACAGGACGGTCCGGGCCAAAAATGAGACGGGCCAGATACAGGACGACATGGGCCAGATACGGGACGGGCCAGATATGGGACAGGACAGGCTAGATATGGGATGAACCATGGACAGGATGGAATGGGCCAGATACGAGATGGCCAGATACGGGACGGGCCACATACTGAATGGGCATGGACACATACGGGACGGGCCAGATAGGGACTGGTTGGGTCACATACAGGACAGGACGTGCCAGAGACGGGAAGGGACGAGGCGGGCCAGATACGGGATGAGATGGGCCAGATAAGGGACAGCCAGATACGGGACGGGATGGTCAGATACGGGACTAAACGGGTCAGATATGGGACTGGACGGACCAGATACGGGACGGGGCGGGTTAGACATTACAGGACAGGACATAGACAGAATGGGAGGGGTCAGGGACAGGCTGGGATGGGCCAGAGACAGGATGTGACGGGCCAGAGACGGGACGGGTTAGAGATGGGACGGGTCAGATACAGGACTGGGGACACATTAGGAATGCGTGCACTGATCCTTTAAGAATCAGGAAGTGCTGCTGCTACCGCCCTCAACAAGCAACCAAGACACATGTACACAGCCAGCATAGGAACATAGTGCGCAGCCTGCATTGGTGGGTAAGTCGGCGGTCTTGCATGGTGTGAGATGGGAAGCCATGCCAGCACGCTGCCAGGGATGTTACAATTAAATAGTGTAGGACAGGCATAGAGAAAATGGAAGTTTTGCAAATAAATATTACAACTATTATTTAATAGGCAAACATCACATGTAGAGTTTGCATGATATACCTTCCTAGTACTTTATCTAAATTAGAAGCAAATTGTTTGAAGATTACTTCTACCTAAATGGCAGAAAATGCACCTATCTTGGTGATGGATAGGACAGCTTGAGGGGATATGGAGGAGGCTGTTTTTTGATAGGTGTCATTTAAACATTTTGCTAATAATTTATGGAAAGTATCATATTTTTCTAACTATTGAGCTCACCTTAATTTAAAGCACAGAGGACGGCACGGGCCAAAGACCAGATGGGACGGGCCAAAGACCGGATGGGACGGGCCAGAGACCGGATGGGACGGGCCAGAGACCGACGGGGCGGGCCAGAGACCGGACGGGACATATACAGGACGGGACAGGCCAGAGACGAGGCGGGCCAGATACAGGATGGGGCAGATACAGGATGGGCCAGGGACGGGCCACTGCAGTACCGGACGGGTCAGAGGCAGGACAGGACGGGTCGGGCCAGAGACAGGACGGGACGGGCCAGAAACAGGACAAGACGGGCCAGAGGCAAGACGAGATGGGCCAGAGACAGGACGAGCCAGAGATAGGACAGGACGGGCCAAATACGGGATGGTACGGGCCAGAAATGGGACGGCACTGGCCAGATACATGACGGGACGGGCCAGATACATGACGAGATGGAACAGATACGGAACAGGACGGGCCAGATACGGGACGAGCCAGATACGGGACAGGCCAGTTACGGGATGGGGCAGATATGGGATGGGGCAGATACGGGACGGTACAGATACAGGACGGGCCAGAGATACAGGACGGGCCAGAGACAGGAATAGGACGGACCATAGACAGGACTGGACGGGCCAGAGACGAGATGGGTCAGATACAGGACTGGGGACACATTAGGAATGCGTGCACTGTTCCTTTAAAAATCAGGAAGTGCTGCCGCTGTCGCCCTCAACAAGCAGCCAAGACACATGCACACAGCCAGCAGAGGAACACAGTGTGCAGCCTGGATTGGTGGGTAAGTCGGCGGTCTTGCATGGTGTGAGATGGGAAGCCATGCCAGCACGCCGCCAGGGATGTTACAATTAAATAGTGTAGGACAGGTATAGAGAAAATGGAAGTTTTGCAAATAAATATTACAACTATTGTTTAATAGGCAAACATCACATGTAGAGTTTGCATGATATACCTTCCTGGTACTTTATCTAAATTAGAAGCAAATTGTTTGAAGATTACTTCTACCTAAATGGCAGAAAATGCACCTATCTTGGTGATGGATAGGACAGCTTGAGGGGATATGGAGGAGGCTGTTTTTTTAATAGGTGTCATTTAAACATTTTGCTAATAATTTATAGAAAGTATCATACTTTTCTAACTATTGAGCTCACCTTAATTTAAAGCACAGAGGACGGCACGGGCCAACGGGCCAAAACCAGATGGAACGGGCCAAAGACCGGATGGGATGGGCCAAAGACCGGATGGGACGGGCCAAAGACCGGATGGGACGGGCCAGAGACAGGACGGGACGGGGCGGGCCAGAGACAGGACGGGACATATACAGGACGGGATGGGCCAGATACAGGATGGGCCAGATACAGGATGGGCCAGGGACGGGCCACTGCAGTACCAGACGGGTCTGAGGCAGGACAGGACGGGTCGGGCCAGAGACAGGACGGGACGGGACAGAGATAGGACAAGACGGGCCAGAGACAGAACGAGATGGGCCAGAGACAGAACGAGCCGGAGATAGGACAGGACGGGCCAGAGAAAGGACGGGACTAGCTAGAAACAGGAAGGGACGGGCCAGATACGGGACGGGCCAGATACAGGACGGGACAGGCGAGAGACAGGATGGGATGGGCCAGATATGGGTCGGGAGAGACCAGATACGTGACGGGACCCGACAGGATAGACACGGGACGGTACAAGCCAGATACGGGACGGGCTAGATACAAGATGGGACTAGATGGGCCAGATACAGGAAGGTACGGAACGGGCCAGATGCAGGAGGGGTCGGTCCGAGTACAGGATGGGACAGGCCAGATAGAGAACTGCACGGGATGGGCCAGAGACAGTTCTGGACGGGCCAGAGATAGGATGGGACAGGCCAGATACGGGACGGGACAGGAAAGATACGGAACAGGACGTGCCAGATACAAGATGGTACGGGCCAGATACAGGACGGTACGGGCCAGATACAGAACTGTATGGGACGGGCCAGAGACAGGAGGGGATGGGCCGGGTACAGGATGGGACTGGCCAGATACGGAACTGCACGGTACGGGCCAGAGACAGGACTGGACGGGCCAGAGACAGGATGGGATAGGCCAGATACGGGATGGGGCAGGCCAGATACGGGACAAGACGGGCCAGATACAGGATGGTACGGGCCAGATATGGGACGGTATGGGCCAGATACATGACGGGACGGGCCAGATACAGGACGAGACAGACCAGATACAGAACAGGACGGGCCAGATACGGGACAAGCCAGATACGGGACAGGTCATATATGGGATGGGGCAGATATGGGACGGTACAGATACGGGACGTGCCAGCGACAGGACGGGCCAGATACTGGACGGGATGGGCTAGATACGGGGCGGGCCAGATACGGGACGATACTAGCCAGAGACAGGATGGGACTGGCTAGAGACAGGATGGGATGAGCCAAAGACAGGACGGTCAGAGACAGGATGGGACGAGCCAAAGACAGGACGGGAGGGGCCAGACACAGGACTGGACAGGCCAGAGACAGAACGGGACGGGCAAGACACAGGACTGGACAGGCCAGAGACAGGACGGGACGGGCCAGATACAGGACGGGGCTGGCTAGATACGGGACAGGACCGGCCAGATACTGGACAGGTCAGATACGGGACAGGATGGGCCAGATTCAGGACGGGACGAGATGGGCCAGATACAAGACGGTACGGGACGGGTCAGATACAGGACGGGACGGGCTAGATACGGAACGGGCCAAATACAGGATGGGACGGGCCAGAGACAGGATGGGCGGGCTTGACATTACGGGCCGGGCCATAGACAGAATGGCCAGATACAGGACGGTACTGCCCAGATATGGGACGGCACGGGCCAGATACGCGATGGGACGGGCCAGATACGGGATGGGCCAGATACGGGACGGTCCAGATATGAGACGGGCCAGATATGGGACAGGACGGGCCAGATACGACATGAACCAGGGATGGGAAAGGACAGAAACTGAACGGGATGTGCCATTTATGGTGATGGGCCAGATACGTGACACGCTGGGCCATATACGGGACGGGCCAGATACGGGACTGGTTGGGCCATATACGGGATAGGACGGGCTAGATAGTGAAGGGACGAGACGTGCCAGATAAGAGATGGGCCAGATACGGGACTGGACTGGCCAGATATGGGACTGGACTGGCCAGATACGGGACTTGTCGGGTCAGATATGGGACTAAGCAGGCCAGATATGGGACGGACGGGCTAGACATTACAGGACGGGCCATAGACAGGAGGGGAGGGGCCAGGGACAGCACGGGACGGGCCAGAGACAGGTCAGGACGGTACGGGCCAAATATGGGACGGGCCAGATACAGGACGACATGGGACAGATACGGGACAAGCCAGATATGGGACAGGAGAGGCTAGATATGGGATGAGCCATGGACAGGATGGGATGGGGCTGATACGAGATGGCCAGATACGGGACGGGCCAGATAGGGACTGGTATGGTCAGATACGGGACAGGACGTGCCAGAGACGGGAAGGGACGAGGTGGGCCAGATACGGGATGAGATGGGCCAGATAAGGGACAGCCAGATACGGGACTAAACAGGTCAGATATGGGACTGGACGGACCAGATACGGGAAGGGGCGGGTTAGACATTACAGGACGTGCCATAGACAGGATGGGAGGGGCCAGGGACGGGCAAGAGACAGGACGGGACGGGCCAGAGACCGGGACGGGCCAGAGATGGGACGGGTGAGATACAGGACTGGGGACACATTAGGAATGCGTGCACTGTTCCTTTAAGAATCAGGAAGTGCTGCCGCTACAGCCCTCAACAAGCAGCCAAGACACATGCACACAGCCAGCATAGGAACATAGTGCGCAGCCTGCATTGGTGGATAAGTCGGCGGTCTTGCATGGTGTGAGATGGGAAGCCGTGCCAGCACGCCGCCATGGATGTTACAATTAAGTAGTGTAGGTCAGGCGTAGAGAAAATGGAGGTTTTTCAAATAAATATTACAACTATTGTTTAATAGGCAAACATCACATGTAGAGTTTGCATGATATACCTTCCTGGTACTTTATCTAAATTAGAAGCAAATTGTTTGAAGATTACTTCTACCTAAATGGCAGAAAATGCACCTATCTTGGTGATGGATAGGACAGCTTGAGGGGATATGGAGGAGGCTGTTTTTTTGATAGGTGTCATTTAAACATTTTGCTAATAATTTATGGAAAGTATCATATTTTTATAACTATTGAACTCACCTTAATTTAAAACACACCCCAGGTTAAAGTTCCTTTATGTGTAAATTTGTGGAGGATTTGATAATACTACCTTTAATGGGATGGGCCAGATACAGGACGGAACAGGCCAGATACGGAATGGGCCAGATACAGGACGGGCCAGAGTCAGGACCGGACGGGACGATCCAGAGACATGACAAGACGGGCCAGAGACATTACGGGACGGGCCGGAGATAGGACGGACTGAGGCGTGCCAGAGACAAGACTGGACGGGCTAGAAACGGGGCGACAGATACAGGACAGGACGGTCCAGATACAGGACAGTCCAGGGATGGGACGGGACAGAGCAGTACGGGACTGGTCTGAGGTAGGACATGACAGGTCGGGCCAGAGACAGGAGGGGACGGGCAAGAGAGAGGACGGGACGGGCAAAAGAGAGGACGGGACGTTCCAGAGACAGGACGTGATGGGCCAAAGACAGGACGGGACGGACCAGAGATGGGACAGGCAAGAGACAGGATTGGACAGGCCAGAGGTAGCACCGGACGGGTCAGAGACAGGACGGGACAGGCCAGAGACAGAACGGGACAGGCCAGAGACAGGACGAGATGGGAAGGGACTGGCCAGATACAGGAAGGGACAGGCCAGATATGGGACAGGACAGGCCAGATGCGGGACGGGCCAGATACGAGATGGGACGGGCCAGATACAGGACGGGACGAGCCAGAGATAGGACAGGACGGGCCAGAAACAGGACTGGACGAGCAATACATTATGGGACGGGAAATAGACAGGATGGGACGGGCCAGAGACGGTACGGGACGTGCCAGATACAGGACAGGACGAGCAAGTGACAGGACGGGACGGGCCAGAAACAGGACAGGACATGCTATACATTATGAGACCGTCCAGAGACTGGACGGGACGGTCCAGATACAGGAAAAGACGGGCCAGAGACAGTATGGGATGGCCCAGATACAGTACGGGGTGACCAGATACAGGACGGGACGGTTCAGATACAGGATGGGCCAGGGACGGGACGGACCAGAGCAGGACGAGACTGGCCAGAGGCAGGACTGGACCGGTCAGGCCAGAGACGGGACGGGCCAGATACAGGAAGGGACGGGCCAGATACGGGACGGGCCAGATTCAAGACGGGATGGGCCAGAGATAGGACGTGATGGGACGGGCCAGATACAGGAAGGGACGGGCCATATACTGGACGTGCCACATTCAGGACGGGACGGGCCAGATACAGGACGGGACGGGCCAGATACAGGACGGGACCGACCAGATACAGGACGGGATGGGCCAGAGACAGGACGGAATGTGCTAGAGACATTACGGGACAGGCCATAGACAGGACGGGTCGGGCCAGAGACAGGATGGGACAGGCCAGATTCATGACGGGATGGGCCAGAAACGTGACGAGCCAAATATGGGACGGTATGGGACAGATATGGGACAGCCCACATACATTACGGGACGGGCCAGATACAGGACGGTACGGACCAAATACGTGACGGGACGGGCCAGATACGGGACGGGTCAGATGCGGGACAGGCCAGATACGAGACAGGCCAGATACAGGACGGGCCAGATACGGGACAGGCTGGGCCAGGGACAGGACGTGCCAGATACGGGACAGGCCAGATATGGAACGGGCCAGATACTGGATGGGATGGGCCAGATACAGGGCGGGCCAGATACAGGACGAAACGGACCAGAGCTGCGCCTGAGACAGGAAGGGATGGGCCAGAGACAGGACAGGACGGGCCAAAGACTGGACCGGACGGGCCAGAGACGGGACGGGTAGGAGACAGGATTGGACATGCCAGAGATAGCACCGGACGGGCCAGAGACAGGACGGGACAGGCCAGAGACAGGACAAGATGGGAAGGGACTGGCCAGATACAGGAAGGGACAGGCCAGATACGGGACAGGATGGGCCATATATAGGACGGGATGAGGCAGAGATAGGATGGGACGGGCCAGAAACAGGACGGGACGAGCTATACATTATGGGACGGGAAATAGACAGGACGGGACGGGCCATAGACGGTACGCGACGGGCCAGATACAGGACAGGACGAGCCAGAGACAGTACGTGACGGGCCAGAAATAGGACGGGACAAGCAATACATTATGGGACGGGCCATATACAGGACGGGACGGGCCAGAGACAAGACGGAACGGGACAGATACAGGAAAAGACTGGCCAAAGACAGGACTGTACGGGCCAAATAGTGCGCAGCCTGCATTGGTGGGTAAGTCGGCTCTCTTGCATGGTGTGAGATGGGAAGCCATGCCACAACGCCGCCATGGATGTTACAATTAAGTAGTGTAGGTCAGGCATAGAGAAAATGGAAGTTTTGTAAATAAATATTACAACTATTGTTTACTAGGCAAACATCACATGTAGAGTTTGCATGATATACCTTCCTAGTGCTTTATCTAAATTAGAAGCAAATTGTTTGAAGATTACTTCTACCTAAATGGTAGAAAATGCACCTATCTTGGTGATGGATAGGACAGCTTGAGGGGATATGGAGGAGGCTGTTTTTTGATAGGTGTCATTTCAACATTTTGCTAATAATTTATGGAAAGTATCATATTTTTCTAACTATTGAACTCACCTTAATTTAAAACACACCCCAGGTTAAATTTCCTGGAGGTTTAAATTTGTGGAGGATTTGATAATACTACCTTTAATGGGATGGGCCAGATACAGGACGGGACAGGCCAGATACGTGTCGGGATGGGCCAGATGCAGGACAGGCCAGAGACAGGACCGGACGGGACGTGCCTGAGAAAGGACGGGACGGGCCAGAGACGAGGCGACCAGATACAGGACGGGACGGTCCAGATACAGGATGGGCGAGGGACGGGACGGACCAGAGCAGGACGGGACTGGCCAGAGGCAGGACAGGAACAGTTAGGCCAGAGACAGGTCGGGACGGGCCTAATACAGGAAGGGACGGGCCAGATACGGGACGGGCCAGATTCAAGACAGGATGGGCCATAGACAGGACAGGATGGGACGGGCCCGATACAGGAAGGGACGGGCCAGATACGGGACGGGCCAGATTCAGGATGGGACGGGCCAGATACAGGACGGGACCGACCAGATACAAGACAGGATGGGCCAGAGAGAGGACGGAATGTGCTAGAGACATTAAGGAATAGGCCATACACAGGACGGGTCGAGCCAGAGACAGGATGGGACGGGCCAGATACATGACGGGATGGGCCAGAAACGTGACGAGCCAGATATGGGACGGGACGGGCCAGATACAGGACGGTACGGACCAAATACGGGACGGGACGGGCCAGATACGGGACGGGTCAGATGCGGGACGGGCCAGATACGGGATAGGCCAAACACAGGACGGGCCAGATACGGGACAGGCCGGGCCAGGGACAGGACGTGCCAGATACGGGACAGGCCAGATATGGAACGTGCCAGATACTAGACGGGATGGGTCAGATATGGGACAGCCCAGATACATGATGGGGCGGGCCAGATACGGGATGGGATGGGCCAGATACTGGACGGGTCAGATGCGGGATGGGCCAGATACGGGACAGGACAGATACAGGACGGGCCAGATACGGGACAGGCCGGGCCAGGGACAGGACGTGCCAGATACGGGACAGGCCAGATATGGAACGTGCCAGATACTAGACGGGATGGGCCAGATATCGGGCGGGCCAGATATGGGACGAGACGGGCCAGAGCTGGGCCAGAGACAGGAAGGGATGGGCCAGAGACAGGACGGGACGGGCCAAAGACTGGACCGGACGGGCCAGAGACGGGACGGGCAAGAGACAGGATTGGACAGGCCAGAGATAGCACCAGACGTGCCAGAGACAGGACGGGACAGGCCAGAGACAGGACGAGATGGGAAGGGACTGGCCAGATACAGGAAGGGACAGGCCAGATACGGGACAGGACAGGCCAGATGCGGGACGGGCTATATACGAGACGGGACGGGCCAGATATAGGACGGGACGAGGCAGAGATAGGATGGGACGGGCCAGAAACAGGATGGGACGAGCTATGCGTTATGGGACGGTAAATAGAAAGGACGGGACGGGCCAGAGACGGTACGCGATGGGCCAGATATAGGACAGGACGAGCCAGAGACAGTACGGGACGGGCCAGAAACAGGACGGGACAAGCAATACATTATGGGTCGGGCCAGAGACAGGATGGGACAGGCCAGATTCATGACGGGATGGGCCAGAAACGTGACGAGCCAAATATGGGACGGTATGGGACAGATATGGGACAGCCCACATACATTACAGGACGGGCCAGATACAGGACGGTACGGACCAAATACGGGACGGGACGGGCCAGATACGGGACGGGTCAGATGCGGGACAGGCCAGATACGGGACAGGCCAGATACAGGACGGGCCAGATACGGGACAGGCTGGGCCAGGGACAGGACGTGCCAGATACGGGACAGGCCAGATATGGAACGGGCCAGATACTGGATGGGATGGGCTAGATACAGGGCGGGCCAGATACAGGACGAGACGGACCAGAGCTGCGCCAGAGACAGGAAGGGATGGGCCAGAGACGGGACGGGCCAAAGACTGGACCGGACGGGCCAGAGACGGGACGGGTAAGAGACAGGATTGGACATGCCAGAGATAGCACCGGACGGGACAGGCCAGAGACAGGACAAGATGGGAAGGGACTGGCCAGATACAGGAAGGGACAGGCCAGATACGGGACAGGACAGGCCAGTTGCAGGACGGGCCAGATACGAGACGGGATGGGCCATATATAGGACGGGATGAGGCAGAGATAGGATGGGACGGGCCAGAAACAGGACGGGACGAGCTATACATTATGGGACGGGAAATAGACAGGACGGGACGGGCCATAGACGGTACGCGACGGGCCAGATACAGGACAGGACGAGCCAGAGACAGTACGTGACGGGCCAGAAACAGGACGGGACAAGCAATACATTATGGGACGGGCCATATACAGGACGGGACGGGCCAGAGACAAGACGGAACGGGACAGATACAGGAAAAGACTGGCCAAAGACAGGACTGTACGGGCCAAATAGTGCGCAGCCTGCATTGGTGGGTAAGTCGGCTCTCTTGCATGGTGTGAGATGGGAAGCCATGCCACAACGCCGCCATGGATGTTACAATTAAGTAGTGTAGGTCAGGCATAGAGAAAATGGAAGTTTTGTAAATAAATATTACAACTATTGTTTACTAGGCAAACATCACATGTAGAGTTTGCATGATATACCTTCCTAGTGCTTTATGTAAATTAGAAGCAAATTGTTTGAAGATTACTTCTACCTAAATGGTAGAAAATGCACCTATCTTGGTGATGGATAGGACAGCTTGAGGGGATATGGAGGAGGCTGTTTTTTGATAGGTGTCATTTCAACATTTTGCTAATAATTTATGGAAAGTATCATATTTTTCTAACTATTGAACTCACCTTAATTTAAAACACACCCCAGGTTAAATTTCCTGGAGGTTTAAATTTGTGAAGGATTTGATAATACTACCTTTAATGGGATGGGCCAGATACAGGACGGGACAGGCCAGATACGTGACGGGATGGGCCAGATGCAGGACAGGCCAGAGGCAGGACCGGACGGGACGTGCCTGAGAAAGGACGGGACGGGCCAGAGACGAGGCGACCAGATACAGGACGGGACGGTCCAGATACAGGACGGGCCAGGGACGGGACGGACCAGAGCAGGACTGGACTGGCCAGAGGCAGGACAGGACCAGTTAGGCCAGAGACAGGTCGGGACGGGCCTGATACAGGAAGGGACGGGCCAGATACGGGACGGGCCAGATTCAAGACAGGATGGGCCATAGACAGGACAGGATGGGACGGGCCCGATACAGGAAGGGATGGGCCAGATACGGGACGGGCCAGATTCAGGATGGGACGGGCCAGATACAGGACGGGACCGACCAGATACAGGACGGGATGGGCCAGAGAGAGGACGGAATGTGCTAGAGACATTAAGGAATAGGCCATACACAGGACGGGTCGAGCCAGAGACAGGATGGGACGGGCCAGATACATGACGGGATGGGCCAGAAACGTGACGAGCCAGATATGGGACGGGACGGGCCAGATACAGGACGGTACGGACCAAATACGGGACGGGACGGGCCAGATACGGGACAGGTCAGATGCGGGACGGGCCAGATACGGGACAGGCCAAATACAGGACGGGCCAGATACGGGATGGGATGGGCCAGATACGGGACGGGTCAGATGCGGGATGGGCCAGATACGGGACAGGACAGATACAGGACGGGCCAGATACGGGATAGGCCGGGCCAGGGACAGGACGTGCCAGATACGGGACAGGCCAGATATGGAACGTGCCAGATACTAGACGGGATGGGCCAGATATCGGGCGGGCCAGATATGGGACGAGACGGGCCAGAGCTGGGCCAGAGACAGGAAGGGATGGGCCAGAGACAGGACGGGACGGGCCAAAGACTGGACCGGACGGGCCAGAGACGGGACGGGCAAGAGACAGGATTGGACAGGCCAGAGATAGCACCAGACGTGCCAGAGACAGGACGGGACAGGCCAGAGACAGGACGAGATGGGAAGGGACTGGCCAGATACAGGAAGGGACAGGCCAGATACAGGACAGGACAGGCCAGATGCGGGACGGGCTATATACGAGACGGGACGGGCCAGATATAGGACGGGACGAGGCAGAGATAGGATGGGACGGGCTAGAAACAGGATGGGACGAGCTATGCGTTATGGGTCGGTAAATAGAAAGGACGGGACGGGCCAGAGACGGTACGCGATGGGCCAGATACAGGACAGGACGAGCCAGAGACAGTACGGGACGGGCCAGAAACAGGACGGGACAAGCAATACATTATGGGACGGGCCATAGACAGGACTTGATGGGCCAGAGACAAGACGGAACGGGACAGATACAGGAAAAGACGGGCCAAAGACAGGACGGGATGGCCCAGATACAGTACGGGACAGGCCAGATACAGTACGGTACGGGCCAAATAGTGCGCAGCCTGCATTGGTGGGTATGTCGGCGGTATTGCATGGTGTGAGATGGGAAGCCATGCCAGCACGCCGCCATGGATGTTACAATTAAGTAGTGTAGGTCAGGCGTAGAGAAAATGGAAGTTTTTCAAATAAATATTACAACTATTGTTTAATAGGCAAACATCACATGTAGAGTTTGCATGATATACCTTCCTAGTACTTTATCTAAATTAGCAGCAAATTGTTTGAAGATTACTTCTACCTAAATGGCAGAAAATGCACCTATCTTGGTGATGGATAGGACAGCTTGAGGGGATATGGAGGAGGCTGTTTTTTGATAGGTGTCATTTAAACATTTTGCTAATAATTTATGGAAAGTATCATATTTTTCTAACTATTAAACTCACCTTAATTTAAAACACACCCCAGGTTAAATTTCCTGGAGGTGTAAATTTGTGGAGGATTTGATAATACTACCTTTAATGAGATGGGCCAGATACAGGACGGGACAGGCCAGATACGTGACAGGATGGGCCAGATACAGGACAGGGCAGAGACAGGACCGGACGGACTGTGCCTGAAAAATGACGGGACGGGCCCGAGACGGGGCGACCAGATACAGGACGGGACGGTCCAGATACAGGACGGGCAGCGAAGGGACGGACCAGAGCAGGACGGGACTGGCCAGAGGCAGGACAGGACCGGTCAGGCCAGAGACAGGACGAGACGGGCCCGATACAGGAAGGTACGTTCCAAATATGGGACGGGCCAGATTCAGGATGGGATGGGCCAGAGATAGGACGTGATGGGACGGGCCACATACAGGAAGGGATGGGCCAGATACAGGACGGGCCAGATTCAGGACGGGACGGACCAGATACAGGACGGGACCGAACAGTTACAGGACGGGATCGTCCAGAGACAGGACGGAATGTGCTAGAGACATTACGGGACAGGCCATAGACAGGACGGGTCGGGCCAGAGACAGGACGGGACGGGCCAGATACATGACTGAATTTGTCAGAAACGTGACGAGGCAGATATGGGACGGTATGGGCTAGAAATGGGACAGACCAGATACATGACGGGACTGGCCAGATACAGGACGGTACGGACCAGATATGTGACGGGCCAGACACGGGACGATTCATATGCGGGACGGGCCAGATACGGGACAGTCCAGATACAGGACGGGCCAGATACGGGACAGGCCGGCCCAGGGACAGGACATGCCAGATACGGGACAGGCCAGATATGGAACGGGCCAGATACTGGACGGGATGGGCCAGATACAGGGCGGGCCAGATTCGGGATGAGACGGGCCAGAGCTGGGCCAGAAACAGGAAAGCACGGGCCGGAGACCATACGGGACGGGCCAAAGACTGGACGGGACGGGCCAGAGACGGGACGGGAGAGACAGGACGAGACAGGCCAGAGACAGGACGAGATGGGAAGGGACTGGCCAGATACAGGAAGGGACAGGCCAGATACGGGACAGGACAGGCCAGATGCGGGACGGGCCAGATACAATGTGGGACGTGCCAGATATTGGACGGGACGAGGCAGAGATAGGATGGGACGGGCCAGAAACAGGACGGGACGAGCTATACATTATGGGAAGGGAAATAGACAGGACGGGACGGGCCAGAGACGGTACACGACAGGCCAGATACAGGACAGGACGAGCCATAGACAGTACGGGACGGGCCAGAATCAGGACGGGACAAGCTATACATTATGGGACGGGCCATAGACAGGACGGGACGGGCCAGAGACAAGACTTAAGGGGACAGATACAGGAAAAGACGGCCAAAGACAGGACGGGATGGCCCAGATACAGTACAGGACAGGCCAGATACAGGACGGTACGGACCAAATAGTGCGCAGCCTGCATTGGTGGGTAAGTCGGCGGTCTTGCATGGTGTGAGATGGGAAGCCATGCCAGCACGCCGCCATGGATGTTACAATTAAGTAGTGTAGGTCAGGCGTCGAGAAAGTGGAAGTTTTGCAAATAAATATTACAACTATTGTTTAATAGGCAAACGTCACATGTAGAGTTTGCATGATATACCTTCCTAGTACTTTATCTAAATTAGAAGCAAATTGTTTGAAGATTACTTCTACCTAAATGGCAGAAAATGCACCTATCTTGGTGATGGATAGGACAGCTTGAGGGGATATGGAGGAGGCTGTTTTTTGATAGGTGTCATTTAAACATTTTGCTAATAATTTATGGAAAGTATCATATTTTTCTAACTATTAAACTCACCTTAATTTAAAACACACCCCAGGTTAAATTTTCTGGAGGTTTAATTTTGTGGAGGATTTGATAATACTAGCTTTAATGGGATGGGCCAGATACAGGACGGGACAGGCCAGATACGGGATGGACCAAATACAGGACGGGCCAGAGACAGGACCGGATGGGACACGCCAGAGACAGGACGAGACGGGCCAGAGACTGGACGGGACGGGCCAAAGACAGGATGAGACTGGCCGGAGATAGGAAGGACCGAGGTGTACCAGAGGCAGGATGGGACGGGCTAGAGACGGGGCAACCAAACACAGGATACAGGATGGTCCAGGGACGGTATGGACCAGAGCAGGACGGGACTGGCCAGAGGCAGGACAGGACGGGCAAGAGAGAGGATGGGGCGGGCCAAAGAGAGGACGGAACGGGCCAGAGACAGGACGGGACGGGGCAAAGACAGGAAGGGACGGACCAGAGATAGGTCTGGCAAGAGACAGGATTGGACAGGCCAGAGACAGCACCAGACGGGCCAGAGACAGGACGGGACAGGCCAGAAACAGGACGGGACAGGCCAGAGACAGGACAAGATGGGAATGGATTGGCCAGAAACAGGAAGGGACAGGCCAGATACGGGACAGGACAGGCCACATATGGGACGGGCCAGATACGAGATGGGATGGGCCAGATGCAGGACGGGACGAGCCAGAGATAGGACGGGACGGGCCAGAAACAGGACTGGACGAGCTATACATTATGGCACGGGAAATAGACAGGATGGGACGGCCCAGAGATGGTATGGGACGGTCCAGATACAGGAAAAGACGGGCCAGAGACAGGACGGGATGCCCCAGATACAGTACGGGACAGGCCAGATACAGGACGGTACGGGCCAAACATTGGACAGGCCAGATACAGGACGACATGGGCCAGATACGGGTCGGGCCAGATATGGGAAAGGACAGGCTAGATATGGGATGAGCCATGGACAGGATAGGATGGGCCAGATACGGGACGGGCCAGATACTGAATGGGCCTGGCCACATACAGGACGGGCCAGATAGGGACTGGTTGGGTCAGATACGGGACAGGAAGTGCCAGAGACGGGAAGGGACGAGGCGGGACAGATACGGGATGAGATGGGCCAGATAAGAGATAGCCAGATACGGGACGGGATGGTCAGATACGGGACCAAACGGGTCAGATATGCGACTGGACGGACCAGATACGGGACGGGGCGGGTTAGACATTACAGGACGGGCCATAGACAGGATGGGAGGGGCCAGGGACAGGCTGGGACGGGCCAGAGACAGGATGGGACGGGCCAGAGACGGGACGGGCCAGAGACGGGATGGGTCAGATATAGTACTGGGGACACATTAGGAATGGGTGCACTGTTCCTTTAAGAATCAGGAAGTGCTGCCGCTACCGCCCTCAACAAGCAGCCAAGACACATGCACACAGCCAGCATAGGAACATAGTGCGTAGCCTGCATTGATGGGTAAGTCGTCGGTCTTGCATGGTGTGAGATGGGAAGCCATGCCAGCACGCCGCCAGTGATGTTACAATTAAGTAGTGTAGGTCAGGTGTAGAGAAAATGGAAGTTTTGCAAATAAATATTACAACTATTGTTTAATAGGCAAACGTCACATGTAGAGTTTGCATGATATACCTTCCTAGTACTTTATCTAAATTAGAAGCAAATTATTTGAAGATTACTTCTACCTAAATGGCAGAAAATGCACCTATCTTGGTGATGGATAGGACAGCTTGAGGGGATATGGAGGAGGCTGTTTTTTTGATAGGTGTCATTTTAAACATTTTGCTAATAATTTATGGAAAGTATCATATTTTTCTAACTATTGGACTCACCTTAATTTAAAACACACCCCAGGTTAAATTTCCTGGAGGTGTAAATTTGTGGAGGATTTGATAATACTACCTTTAATGGGATGGGCCAGATACAGGACAGTGCAGGCCACATGCGGGACGGGCCAGATACGAGATGGGACGAGCCAGATATAGGACGGGACGGGCCAGAAACAGGACTGGACGAGCTATACATTATGGGACGGGAAATAGACAGGATGGGACGGGCTAGAGACAGTATGGGTCGTGCCAGATGCAGGACAGGACGAGCCAGAGACAGGACGGGGTCGGGCCAGAAACAGGACGGGACAAGCTATACATTATGGGACGGTCCAGATACAGGAAAAGACGGGCCAGAGACAGGACGGGATGCCCCAGATACAGTATGGGACAGGCCAGATACAGGACGGTACGGGCCAAATATGGGACGGGCCAGATACAGGACGGGACGAGCCAGATATATTACGGGACGGGCCAGAAACAGGACTGGACGAGCTATACATTATGGGACGGGAAATAGACAGGATGGGACGGGCTAGAGACGGTATGGGTCGTGCCAGATGCAGGACAGGACGAGCCAGAGACAGGACGGGGTCGGGCCAGAAACAGGACGGGACAAGCTATACATTATGGGACGGTCCAGATACAGGAAAAGACGGGCCAGAGACAGGACGGGATGCCCCAGATACAGTATGGGACAGGCCAGATACAGGACGGTACGGGCCAAATATGGGACGGGCCAGATACAGGACGACATGGGCCAGATACGGGACGGGCCAGATATGGGACAGGACAGGCTAGATATGGGATGAGCCATGGACCGGATGGAATGGGCCAGTTACGAGATGGCCAGATACGGGACGGGCCAGATACTGAATGGGCCTGGCCACAAATGGGACGGGCCAGATAGGGACTGGTTGGGTCAGATACGGGACAGGACGAGCCAGAAACGGGAAGGGATGAGGCGGGCCAGATACGGGATGAGATAGCCAGATACGGGACAGGATGGTCAGATGCGGGACTAAACGGGTCAGATATGGGACTGGACGGACCAGATACGAGTTGGGGTGGGTTAGACATTACAGGACGGGCCATAGACAGGATGGGAGGGTCCAGGGACGGGCCAGAGACAGGACGGAACAGGCCAGAGACGGGACGGGTCAGATACAGGACTGGGGACACATTAGGAATGCGTGCACTGTTCCTTTAAGAATCAGGAAGTGCTGCCGCTGCTGCCCTCAACAAGCAGCCAAGACACATGCACACAGCCAGCATAGGAACATAGTGCGCAGCCTGCATTGGTGGGTAAGTCGGCAGTCTTGCATGGTGTGAGATGGGAAGCCATGCCAGCACGCCGCCATGGATGTTACAATTAAGTAGTATAGGTCAGGTGTAGAGAAAATGGAAGTTTTGCAAATAAATATTACAACTATTTAATAGGCAAACATCACATGTACAGTTTGCATGATATACCTTCCTGGTACTTTATCTAAATTAGAAGCAAATTGTTTGAAGATTACTTCTACCTAAATGGCAGAAAATGCACCTATCTTGGTGATGGATAGGACAGCTTGAGGGGATATGGAGGAGGCTGTTTTTTGATAGGTGTCATTTAAACATTTTGCTAATAATTTATGGAAAGTATCATATTTTTCTAACTATTGAACTCACCTTTATTTAAAGCACACCCCAGGTTAAATTTCCTGGAGGTGTAAATTTGTGGAGGATTTGGTAACACTACCTTTAATGAGATGGGCCAGATACAGGACGGGACAGGCCAGATACGTGACGGGATGGGCCAGATGCAGGACAGGCCAGAGACAGGACCGGACGTGACGTGCCTGAGAAAGGATGGGATGGGCCAGAGACGGGGCGACCAGATACAGGACGGTAAGGTCCAGATACAGGACGGGCTAGGGACGGGACGGACCAGAGCAGGACGGGACTGGCCAGAGGCAGGACAGGACCGGTCAGGCCAGAGACAGGATGGGACGGGCCAGATACAGGAAGGGACGGGCCCGATACGGGAAGGGCCAGATTCAAGATGGGATGGACCAGAGACAGGACGGGATGGGACGGGCCAGATACAGGAAGGGACGGGCCAGATACGGGACGACCCAGATTTAAGACGTAACGGGCCACATACAGGACGGGACCGACCAGATACAGGACGGGATGGGCCAGAGACAGGACGGAATGTGCTAGAGACATTAAGGGACAGGCCATAGACAGGACGGGTTGGGCCAGAGACAGGATGGGACGGGCCAGAAACGTGACGAGCCAGATATGGAACGGTATGGGCCAGATATGGGACAGCCCAAATTCATGACGGGACGGGCCAGATTTAGGACGGTACGGACCAGATACGGGACGGGACGGGCCAGATACGGGACGTGTCAGATGCGGGATGGGCCACATACGGGACAGGCCAGATACAGGACGGGCCAGATACGGGACAGGCCGGGCCAGGGATAGGATGTGCCAGATACGGGATAGGCCAGATATGGAACGATCCAGATACTGGACGGGATGGGCCAGATTCATGTCAGGCCAAATACGGGACGAGACGGGCCAGAGCTGGGCCAGAGACTGGATTGGGACGGGCTAGAGACGGGACGGGCAAGAGACAGGATTGGACAGGCCAGAGGTAGCACAGGACGGGCCAGAGACTGGACGGGACATGCCAGAGACAGGACGAGATGGGAAGGGACTGGCCAGATACAGGAAGGGACAGGCCAGATACGGGACAGGACAGGCCAGATACGGGGCGGGCCAGATACGAGACGGCACGGGCCAGATATAGGACGGGACGAGGCAGAGATAGGATGGGACGGGCCAGAAACGGGACGGGACGAGCTATACATTATGGGACAGGAAATAGACAGGAGGGGTCGGGCCAGAGACGGTACGGGACGTGCCAGAAACAGGACGGGACAAGCTATACATTATGGGACGGGCCATAGACAGGACAGAATGGGCCAGAGACAACACGGAACGGGACAGATACAGGAAAAGACGGGCCAAAGACAGTATCGGACAGGCCAGATACAGGACGGTACGGGCCAAATAGTGCGCAGCCAGCATTGGTGGGTAAGTCGGCAGTCTTGCATGGTGTGAGATGGGAAACCATGCCAGCACGCCGCCAGTGATGTTACAATTAAGTAGTGTAGGTCAGGGGTAGAGAAAATGGAAGTTTTTCAAATAAATATTACAACTATTGTTTAATAGGCAAACATCACATGTAGAGTTTGCATGATATACCTTCCTAGTACTTTATCTAAATTAGAAGCAAATTGTTTGAAGATTACTTCTACCTAAATGGCAGAAAATGCACCTATCTTGGTGATGGATAGGACAGCTTGAGGGGATATGGAGGAGGCTGTTTTTTGGATAGGTGTCATTTAAATATTTTGCTAATAATTTATGGAAAGTATCATATTTTTCTAATTATTGAACTCACCTTAATTTAAAACACACCCCAGGTTAAAGTTCCTTTATGTGTAAATTTGTGGAGGATTTGATAATACTAATAATACTACCTTTAATGGGATGGGCCAGATACAGGACAGGCCAGGCCAGATACAAAATGGGCCAGATAAAGGACGGGCCAGAGACAGGACCGGACGGGACACGCCAGAGACAGGACGAGATGGGCCAGAGACAGTACCGGACGGGCCAAAGACAGGATGAGACTGGCCGGAGATAGGACGGACCGAGGCGTGCCAGAGACAGGACGGGACGGGCTAGAGACAGGGCGACCAGATACAGGATACAGGACGGTCCAGGGACGGGACGGGCCAGAGCAGGACGGGACTGGCCAGAGGCAGGACAGGACCGGCAAGAGAGGACGGGTCGGGCAAGAGACAGGATTGGACAGGACAGAACGGGACGGACCAGAGACGTGACGGGATGGGCCAGAGACAGGATGAGATGGGAAGGGATTGGCCAGATACAAGAAGGGACAGGCCAGATACGGGACAGGACAGGCCACATGCGGGACGGGCCAGATACCAGATGGGACGGGCCAGATACTGGACGGGACGAGCCAGAGATAGGACGGGACGGGCCAGAAACAGGACTGGACGAGCTATACATTATGGGACGATCCAGATACAGGAAAAGAGGGGCCAAAGACAGGAGGGGATGCCCCAGATACAGTACGGGACAGGCCAGATACAGGACGGTACAGGCCAAATATGGGACGGGCCAGATACAAGACGACATGGGCCTGATACGGGACGGGCCAGATATGGGATAGGACAGGCTAGATATGGGATGTGCCATGGACAGGATGGGATGGGCCAGATACGAGATGGCCAGATACGGGACGGGCCAGATACTGAATGGGCCTGGCCACATTTGGGTCGGGCCAGATAGGGACTGGTTGGGTCAGATACGGGACAGGACGTTCTAGAGACGAGAAGGGATGAGGCGGGCCAGATACGGGATGAGATAGCCAGATACGGGATAGGATGGTCAGATACGGGACTAAACGGGTCAGATATGGGACTGGACGGACCAGATACGGGACGGGGCGGGTTAGACATTACAGGACAGGCCATAGACAGGATGCGAGGGGCCAGGGACGGGCCAGAGACGGGACGGGTCAGATATAGTACTGGGGACACATTTGGAATGCGTGCACTTTTCCTTTAAGAATCAGGAAGTACTGCCGCTGCTGCCCTCAACAAGCAGCCAAGACACATGCACTCAGCCAGCATAGGAACATAGTGCGAAGCCTGCATTGGTGGGTAAGTCGGCGGTCTTGCATGGTGTGAGATGGGAAGCCATGCCAGCACACCGCCAGGGATGTTACAATTAAGTAGTATAGGTCAGGTGTAGAGAAAATGGAAGTTTTGCAAATAAATATTACAACTATTATTTAATAGGCAAACATCACATGTAGAGTTTGCATGATATACCTTCCTAGTACTTTATCTAAATTAGAAGCAAATTGAAGATTACTTCTACCTAAATGGCAGAAAATGCACCTATCTTGGTGATGGATAGGACAGCTTGAGGGGATATGGAGGAGGCTGGTTTTTGATAGGTGTCATTTAAACATTTTGCTAATAATTTATGGAAAGTATCATATTTTTCTAACTATTGAACTCACCTTAATTTAAAACACACCCCAGGTTAAATTTCCTGGAGGTGTAAGTTTGTGGAGGATTTGATAATACTACCTTTAATGGGATGGGCCAGATACAGGACGGGACAGGCCAGATACGTGATGGGATGGGCCAGATACAGGACAGGCCAGAGACAGAACCAGACAGGATGTGCCTGAGAAAGGACGGGACGGGCCAGAGACGGGGCGACCAGATACAGGACGGGACGGTCCAGATACAGGATGGGCCAGGGACGGGACGCACCAGAGCAGGACGGGACTGGCCAGGGGCAGGACAGGACCGGTCAGGCCAGAGAAAGGACGGGACGGGCCAGATACAGGAAGGCACAGGCCAGATACGGGACAGGCCAGATTCAAGACGGGATGGGTCAGAGACAGGACAGGATAGGACGGGCCATATACAGGAAGGGACAGGCCAGATACGGGACGGGCTAGATTCAGGACGGGATGGGCCAGATACAGGACGGGACCGACCAGATGCAGGACGGGATGGGCCAGAGACAGGACGGAATGTGCTAGAGACATTACGGGACAGGCCATAGACAGGACCGGTTGGGCCACAGACAGGATAGGATGGGCCAGATACCTGACGGGATGGGCCAGAAACGTTATGAGCCAGATATGGGACAGCCCAGATACATGACGGGACGGGCCATATACAGGACGGTACAGACCAGATAGGGGACGGGACGGGCCAGATATGGGACGGGTCAGATGCGGGATGGGCCAGATACGGGACAGGCCAGATACAGGACTGGCCAGATACGGGACAGGCCGGGCCAGGGACAGGACGTGCCAGATACGGGACAGGCCAGATATGGAACGGGCCAGATACTGGACGAGATGGGCCAGATACGGGATGAGACAGGCCAGAGCTGGGCCAGAGACAGGAAAGGATGGGCCAGAGACAGGAAAGGACGGGCCAGAGATGGGACGGGCAAGAGACAGGATTGGACAGACCAGAGATAGCACCGGACGGGCCAGAGACAGGACGGGACAGGCCATGGACAGGACGAGATGGGAAGGGACTGGCCAGATACAGGAAGGGACAGGCCAGATACGGGACAGGACAGGCCAGATGCGGGACGGGCCAGATACGAGAGGGGACGCGCGAGAAATAGGACGGGACAAGGCAGAGATAGGATGGCACGGGCCAGAAACAGGACGGGACGAGCTATACATTATGGGACGGGAAATAGACAGGACGGGACGGGCCAGAGACGGTACGCGACGGGCCAGATACAGGACAGGACGAGCCAGAGATAGTACGGGACTGGCCAGAAACAGGACGGGAAAAGCTATACATTATGGGACGGGCCATAGACAGGACGGGCCAGATTCAGGACGGGACGGGCCAGATACAGGACGGGACCGACCAGATACAGGACGGGATGGGCCAGAGACAGGACGGAATGTGCTAGAGACATTATGGGACAGGCCATAGACAGGACGGGTCGGGCCATATAAAGGATGGGACGGGCCAGATACATGACGGGATGGGCCAGAAACGTGACGAGCCAGATATGGGATGGTATGGGCCAGCTATGGGACAGCCCAGATACATGACGGGACGGGACAGATACAGGACGGGACAGGCCAGATACAGGACGGGCCAGAGACAGAACCGGACGGGCCAGAGACTGGACGGGACGGGCCAAAGACAGGATGAGGCTGGCCGAAGATAGGACGGACCGAGGCATGCCAGAGACAGGACGGGATGGGCTAAAGACGGGGAGACCAGATACAGGACGTGGCGGTCCAGATACAGGACGGTCCAGGGACGGGACGGGCCAGAGCCGGATGGGACTGGCCAGAGCCAGGACAGGACCGGTCGGGCCAGAGACAGGACGGGACGGGCAAGAGAGAGGACGGGACGGGCCAAAGAGAGGACTTGACGGGCCAGAGACAGGACGGGAAGGGCCAAAGACAGGACGGGAAGGACCAGAGATGGGACGGGCAAGAGACAGGATTGGACAGGCCAGAGATAGCACCGGACGGGCCAGAGACAGGACGGACCAGGCCAGAGACAGGACGGGATGGGCCAGAGACAGGATGAGATGGGAAGGTACTGGCCAGATACAGGAAGGGACAGGCCAGATAAGGGAGAAAACAGGCCAGATGCGGGACGGGCCAGATACAAGATGGGTCGGGCCAGATACCAGACGGGACGAGCCGGAGATAGGACGGGCCAGAAACAGGACTGGACGAGCTATACATTATGGGACGGGAAATAGACAGGACGGGACGGGCCAGAGACGGTACGGGACGTGCCAGATACAGGACAGGACGAGCCAGAGACAGGACGGGACGGGCCAGAAACAGGACGGGACAAGCTATACATTATGGGGCGGGACAGAGACCGGGCGGGACGGTCCAGATACAGGAAAAGACAGGCCAGAGACAGGACAAGATGGCCCTGATACAGTACGGGACAGGCGAGATACAGTACGGTACGGGCCAAATATGGGACAGGCCAGATACAGGACGACATGGGCCAGATACGAGACGGGCCAGATATGGGACAGGACAGGCTAGATATGGGATGAGCCATGGACAGGATGGGATGGGCCAGATACGAGATGGCCAGATACGGGACGGGCCAGATACTGAATGGGCCTGACCACATACGGGACGGGCCATATAGGGACTGGTATGGTCAGATACGGGACAGGATGTGCCAGAGAAGGGAAGGGACGAGGTGGGCCAGATACGGGATGAGATGGTCCAGATAAGGGACAGCCAGATACGGGACGGGATGGTCAGATACGGGACTAAACAGGTCAGATATGGGACTGGACAGACCAGATACGGGACGGGGCGGGTTATACATTACAGGACGGGCCATAGACAGGATGGGAGGGGCCAGGGACGGGCCAGAGACAGGACGGGACGGGCCAGAGACGGGACGGGCCAGAGATGGGACGGGTCAGATACAGGACTGGGGACACATTAGGAATGCGTGCACTGTTCTTTTAAGAATCAGGAAGTACTGCTGCTGCCGCCCTCAACAAGCAGCCAAGACACATGCACACAGCCAGCATAGGAACATAGTGCGTAGCCTGCATTGGTGGGTAAGTCGGCTGTCTTGCATGGTGTGAGATGGGAAGCCATGCCAGCACGCCGCCAGGGATGTTACAATTAAGTAGTGTAGGTCAGGTGTAGAGAAAATGAAAGTTTTGCAAATAAATATTACAACTATTATTTAATAGGCAAACATCACATGTAGAATTTGCATGATATACTTTCCTGGTACTTTATCAAAATTAGAAGCAAATTGTTTGGAGATTACTTCTACCTAAATGGCAGAAAATGCACCTATCTTGGTGATGGATAGGACAGCTTGAGGGGATATGGAGGAGGCTGTTTTTTGATTGGTGTAATTTAAACATTTTGCTAATAATTTATGGAAAGTATCATAGTTTTCTAACTATTGAACTCTCCTTAATTTAAAACACGCCCCAGGCTAAAGTTCCTTTATGTGTAAATTTGTGGAGGAATTGATAATGCTACCTTTAATGAGATGGGCCAGATACAGGACGGGACAGGCCAGATACGTGACGGGATGGGCCAGATACAGGACGGGCCAGATACGGGACAGGCTGGGCCAGGGACAGGACATGCCAGATACGGGAAAGGCCAGATATGGAACGGGCCAGATACTGGACGGGATGGGCCAGATACAGGGCGGGTCAGATACGGGACGAGAAGGGCCCGAGCTGGGCCAGAGACAGGAAGGGATGGGCCAGATACAGGACGGGACAGGCCCATCCTATCTTTGCCTCGTCCCGTCCTATATCTGGCCCGTCCCGCATCTGGCCTGTCCTGTCCCGTATCTGGCCAGTTTCTTTCCATCTCGTCCTGTCTCTGGCGTGTCCCCTCCTGTCTCTGGCCCGTCTGGTGCTATCTCTGGCCTGTCCAATCCTGTCTCTTGCCTGTCCCATCTCTAGTCCGTCCCATCCTGTCTTTGGCTGTCCCATCCTGTCTCTGACCTGTCCCGTCCTCTCTTTGACCCGTCCCGTCCTGTCTCTTGCCCGTCCCGTCCTGTCTCTGGACAGACCGGTCCTGTCCTGCCTCTGGCCAGTTCCGTCCTGCTCTGGCCCGTCCCGTCTCTGGCCCGTCTGGTGCTATCTCTGGCCTGTCCAATCCTGTCTCTTGCCTGTCCCATCTCTAGTCCGTCCCATCCTGTCTTTGGCTGTCCCATCCTGTCTCTGACCTGTCCCGTCCTCTCTTTGACCCGTCCCGTCCTGTCTCTTGCCCGTCCCATCCTGTCTCTGGACAGACCGGTCCTGTCCTGCCTCTGGCCAGTTCCGTCCTGCTCTGGCCCGTCCCGTCTCTGGACCGTCCTGTATCTGGACCGTCCCATCCTGTATCTGGTCGCCCTGTCTCTAGCCCATCCCTTCCTGTCTCTGGCACGCCTCGGTCCGTCCTATCTCCGGCCAGTCTCATCCTGTCTTTGGCCCGTCCCGTCCTGTCTCTGGCCCGTCTCTTCCTGTCTCCTGTATCTAAATCAGAAGCAAATTGTTTGAAGATTACTTCTACCTAAATGGCAGAAAATGCACCTATCTTGGTGATGGATAGGACAGCTGAGGGGATATGGAGGAGGCTGTTTTTTGATTGGTGTAATTTAAACATTTTGCTAATAATTTATGGAAAGTATCATAGTTTTCTAACTATTGAACTCACCTTAATTTAAAACACACCCCAGGTTAAAGTTCCTTTATGTGTAAATTTGTGGAGGATTTGATAATACTACCTTTAATGGGATGGGCCAGATACAGGACGGGACAGGCCAGATACGGAATGGGCCAGATACAGGACGGGCCAGAGACAGGACCGGACGGTTCACGCCAGAGACATGACGAGACGGGCCAGAGACAGGACGGGACAGGCCAAAGACAGGATGAGACTGGCCGGAGATAGGACGGACCGAGGCGTACCAGAGACAGGACGGGACGGGCTAGAGACGGGGCGACAGATACTGGACGGGACGGTCCAGATACAGGACAGTCCAGGGACAGGACGGGCCAGAGCAAGACGGGACTGGTCAGAGGCAGGACAGGACCGATCAGGCCAGAGACAGGACAGGACGGGCAAGAGAGAGGATGGGACGGGCCAAAGAGAGGACGGGATGGACAAGAGATGGGATGGGCAAGAGACAGGATTGGACAGGCCAGAGATAGCACCGAACGGGCCAGAGACATGACGGGACAGGCCAGAGACAGGACGGGACGGGCCAGAGACAGGACGAGATGGGAAGGGACAGGCCAGATATGGGACAGGACAGGCCAGATGCGGGACGGGCCAGATACGAGATGGGACGGGCCAGATACAGGACGGGACGAGCCAGAGATAGGACGGGACGGGCCAGAAACAGGACTTCACGAGCTATACATTATGGGACGGGAAATAGACAGGATGGGACGTGCCAGAGACGGTACAGGATGCGCCAGATACAGGACAGGACTAGCCAGTGACAGGACGGGACGGGCCAGAAACAGGACGGGACAAGCTATACATTATGGGACCGTCCAGAGACCGGACGGGACGGTCCAGATACAGGATAAGACGGGCCAGAGACAGGACAGGATGGCCCAGATACAGTACGGGACAGGCCACATACCGGACGGTCCGGGCCAAAAATGAGACGGGCCAGATACAGGATGACATGGGCCAGATACGGGACGGGCCAGATAGGGACTGGTTGGGTCACATACAGGACAGGACGTGCCAGAGACGGGAAGGGACGAGGCGGGCCAGATACGGGATGAGATGGGCCAGATAAGGGACAGCCAGATACGGGACGGGATGGTCAGATACGGGACTGAACGGGTCAGATATGGGACTGGACGGACCAGATACGGGACGGGGCGGGTTAGACATTACAACACAGGACATAGACAGAATGGGAGGGGTCAGGGACAGGCTGAGACTGGCCAGAGACAGGACGGGACGGGCCAAATACAGGATGAGACTGGCCGGAGATAGCACGGACCGAGGCGTGCCAGAGACAGGACCGGACGGGCTAAAGACGGGGCGACCAGATACAGGATGGGACGGTCCAGATACAGGACGGTCCAGGGACGGGACGGGCCAGAGCAGAATGGGACTGGCCAAAGGCAGGACAGGACAGGTCGGGCCAGAGACAGGACGAGACGGGCAAGAGAGATGACGGGACAGGCCAAAGAGAGGACGGGACTGGCCAGAGACAGGACGAGACGGGCCAAATACAGGACGGGACGGACCAGAGATGGGACGGGCAAGAGACAGGATTGGACAGGCCAGAGATAGCACCGGACGGGCCATACCATAGACAGGACGGGGCAGGCCAGAGACAGGACGAGATGGGAAGGGACTGGCCAGATACAGGAAGGGACAGGCCAGATACAGGACAGGACAGGCCAGATGCGGGACGGGCCAGATACGAGATGGGACGGGCCAGATACAGGACGGGACGAGCCAGAGATAGGACGGGACGGGCCAGAAACAGGACTGGACGAGCTATACATTATGGGACGGGATATAGACAGGATGGGACGGGCCAGAGACGGAACGGGACGTGCCAGATACAGGACAGGATGAGCCAGAGACAGGACGGGACGGGCCAGAAACAGGACGGGACAAGCTATACTTTATGGGACGGGCCGGAGACCGGACGGGACGGTCCAGATACAGGAAAAGACAGGCCAGAGACTGGACGGGATGGCCCAGATACAGTACGGGACAGGCCAGATACAGGCTGGTACGGGCAAAATATGGGACGGGCCAGATACAGGACGACATGGGCCAGATACGGGACGGGCCAGATATGGGACAGGACAGGCTAGATATGGGATGAGCCATGGACAGGATGGGATGGGCCAGATACGAGATGGCCAGATAATGGACGTCCAGATACTGAATGGGCCTGGCCACATACGGGACGGGCCAGATAGGGACTGGTTGGGTCAGATACGGGACAGGAAGTGCCAGAGATGGGAAAGGATGAGGCGGGCCAGATACGTGATGAGATGGGCCAGATAAGGGATAGCCAGATACGGGACGGATGGTCAAATACGGGACCAAACGGGTCAGATATGGGACTGGACGGACCAGATACGGGACGGGGCGGGTTAGACATTACAGGACGGGCCATAGACAGGATGGGAGGGGCCAGAGACAGGCTGGGATGGGCCAGAGACAGGACGGGACGGGCCAGAGACGGGACGGGCCAGAGACGGGACGGGTCAGATACAGAACTGTAGAGTTTGCATGATATACCTTCCTAGTACTTTATCTAAATTAGAAGCAAATTGTTTGAAGATTACTTCTGCCTAAATGGCAGAAAATGCACCTATCTTGGTGATGGATAGGACAGCTTGAGGGGATATGGAGGAGGCTGTTTTTTGATTGGTGTAATTTAAACATTTTGCTAATAATTTATGGAAAGTATCATAGTTTTCTAACTATTGAGCTCACCTTAATTTAATGCACAGAGGACGGCACGGGCCAAAGACCGGATGGGACGGGCCAGAGACCGGATGGGGCGGGCCAGAGACCGGATGGGGCGGGCCAGAGACCGGATGGGACGGGACATATACAGGACGGGACGGGCCAGAGACGAGGCGGGCCAGATACAGGATGGGCCAGGGACGGGCCACTGCAGTACCGGACGAGTCAGAGGCAGGACAGGACGGGCCAGATACGGGATGGTATGGGCCAGAAATGGGATGGTACGGACCAGATACATGACGGGACGGGACAGATACAGGACGAGACGGACCAGATACGGAACAGGACGGGCCAGATACGGGACGAGCCAGATACGGGACAGGCCAGATACGGGACGGGGCAGATAGGGGACGGGGCAGATAGGGGACGGTACAGATACGGGACGGTCCAGAGATACATGACGGGCCAGAGACAGGAATAGGACGGGCCATAGACAGGACGGGATGGGCCAGAGACGGGACGGGTCAGACACAGGACTGGGGACACATTAGGAATGCGTGCACTGTTCCTTTAAGGATCAGGAAGTGCTGCCGCTGTCGCCCTCAACAAGCAGCCAAGACACATGCACACAGCCAGCAGAGGAACACAGTGTGCAGCCTGGATTGGTGGGTAAGTCGGCGGTCTTGCATGGTGTGAGATGGGAAGCCATGCCAGCACGCCGCCATGGATGTTACAATTAAGTAGTGTAGGTCAGGTGTAGAGAAAATGGAAGTTTTGCAAATAAATATTACAACTGTTGTTTAATAGGCAAACATCACATGTAGAGTTTGCATGATATACCTTCCTGCTACTTTATGTAAATTAGAACAAATTGTTTGAAGATTACTTCTACCTAAATGGCAGAAAATGCACCTATCTTGGTGATGGATAGGACAGCTTGAGGGGATATGGAGGAGGCTGTTTTTTTGATAGGTGTCATTTAAACATTTTGCTAATAATTTATAGAAAGTATCATATTTTTCTAACGATTGAGCTCACCTTAATTTAAAGTACAGAGGACGGCACGGACCAAAGACCGGATGGGGCGGGCCAGAGACCGGATGGGGCGGGCCAGAGACCGAATGGGGCAGGCCAGAGACAGGACGGGACATATACAGGACGGGACGGGCCAGAGACGACGCGGGCCAGATACAGGATGGGCCAGGGACGGGCCACTGCAGTACCGGACGGGTCAGAGGCAGGACAGGACGGGTCCAGCCAGAGACAAGACGGGACGGGCCTGAGACAGGACGAGATGGGCCAGAGACAGGACGAGCCAGAGATAGGACTGGACGGGCCAGATACGGGATGGTACGGTCCAGAAATGGGATGGTACGGGCCAGATACAAGACGGGACGGGCCAGATACAGGATGAGACGGACCAGATACGGAACAGGACGGGCCAGATACGGGACGAGCCAGATACGGGACAGGGCAGATATGGGACGGGGCAGATACGGGACGGTACAGATACGGGACGGTCCAGAGATACAGGACCGGCCAGAGACAGGAATAGGACGGGCCATAGACAGGACGGGAGGGGTCAGATACAGGACTGGGGACACATTAGGAATGCGTGCACTGTTCCTTTAAGAATCAGGAAGTGCTGCCGCTGTCGCCCTCAACAAGCAGCCAAGACACATGCACACAGCCAGCAGAGGAACACAGTGTGCAGCCTGGATTGGTGGGTAAGTCGGCGGTCTTGCATGGTGTGAGATGGGAAGCCATGCCAGCACGCCGCCAGGGATGTTACAATTAAATAGTGTAGGACAGGCATAGAGAAAATGGAAGTTTTGCAAATAAATATTACAACTATTGTTTAATAGGCAAACATCACATGTAGAGTTTGCATGATATACCTTCCTAGTACTTTATCTAAATTAGAAGCAAATTGTTTGAAGATTACTTCTACCTAAATGGCAGAAAATGCACCTATCTTGGTGATGGATAGGACAGCTTGAGGGGATATGGAGGAGGCTGTTTTTTGATAGGTGTCATTTAAACATTTTGCTAATAATTTATAGAAAGTATCATACTTTCTAACTATTGAGCTCACCTTAATTTAAAGCACAGAGGACGGCACGGGCCAAAACCAGATGGAACGGGCCAAAGACCGGATGGGATGGGCCAAAGACCGGATGGGACGGGCCAAAGACCGGATGGGACGGGCCAGAGACAGGACGGGACGGGGCGGGCCAGAGACAGGACGGGACATATACAGGACGGGATGGGCCAGATACAGGATGGGCCAGATACAGGATGGGCCAGGGACGGGCCACTGCAGTACCAGACGGGTCTGAGGCAGGACAGGACGGGTCGGGCCAGAGACAGGACGGGACGGGACAGAGATAGGACAAGACGGGCCAGAGACAGAACGAGATGGGCCAGAGACAGGACGAGCCGGAGATAGGACAGGATGGGCCAGAGAAAGGACGGGACTGGCTAGAAACAGGAAGGGACGGGCCAGATACGGGACGGGCCAGATACAGGACGGGACAGGCGAGAGACAGGATGGGATGGGCCAGATATGGGTCGGGAGAGGCCAGATATGTGACGGGACCCGACAGGATAGACACGGGACGGTACAAGCCAGATACGCGACGGGCCAGATACAAGATGGGACTAGATGGGCCAGATACAGGATGGTACGGAACGGGCCAGATACAGGAGGGGACGGTCCGAGTACAGGATGGGACAGGCCAGATAGAGAACTGCACGGGATGGGCCAGAGACAGGACGGGACGGGCCAGAGATAGGATGGGACAGGCCAGATACGGGACGGGACAGGAAAGATACGGAACAGGACGGGCCAGATACGAGATGGTACGGGCCAGATACAGGACGGTACGGGCCAGATACAGAACTGTATGGGACGGGCCAGAGACAGGAGGGGATGGGCCAGTTACAGGATGGGACGGGCCAGATACGGAACTGCACGGTACGGACCAGAGACAGGACTGGACGGGTCAGAGACAGGATGGGATAGGCCAGATACGGGATGGGGCAGGCCAGATACGGGACAAGACGGGCCAGATACAGGATGGTACGGGCCAGATATGGGACGGTATGGGCCAGATACATGACGGGACAGGCCAGATACAGGACGAGACAGACCAGATACAGAACAGGACGGGCCAGATACGGGACAAGCCAGATACGGGACAGGTCATATATGGGATGGGGCAGATATGGGACGGTACAGATACGGGACGTGCCAGCGACAGGACGGGCCAGATACTGGACGGGATGGGCTAGATACGGGGCGGGCCAGATACGGGACGATACTAGCCAGAGACAGGATGGGACTGGCTAGAGACAGGATGGGATGAGCCAAAGACAGGACGGGTCAGAGACAGGATGGGACGAGCCAAAGACAGGACGGGAGGGGCCAGACACAGGACTGGACAGGCCAGAGACAGAACGGCACGGGCAAGACACAGGACTGGACAGGCCAGAGACAGGACAGGACGGGCCAGATACAGGATGGGACTGGCCAGATATGGGACAGGACGGGCCAGATACGACATGAGCCAGGGATGGGAAAGGACAGAAACTGAACGGGATGTGCCATTTATGGTGATGGGCCAGATACGTGACACGCTGGGCCATATACGGGACGGGCCAGATACAGGACTGGTTGGGCCAGATACAGGATGGGACTGGCTAGATACGGGACAGGACCGGCCAGATACTGGACAGGTCAGATACGGGACGGGATGGGCCAGATTCAGGACGGGACGAGATGGGCCAGATACAAGACGGTACGGGACGGGTCAGATACAGGACGGGACGGGATAGATACGGAACGGGCCAAATACAGGACGGAACGGGCCAGAGACAGGATGGGCGGGCTTGACATTACGGGCCGGGCCATAGACAGAATGGGACGGGCCAGATACAGGACGGTACTGCCCAGATATGGGACGGAACGGGCCAGATACGCGATGGGACGGGCCAGATACGGGATGGGCCAGATACGGGACGGTCCAGATATGAGACGGGCCAGATATGGGACAGGACGGGCCAGATACGACATGAGCCAGGGATGGGAAAGGACAGAAACTGAACGGGATGTGCCATTTATGGTGATGGGCCAGATACGTGACACGCTGGGCCATATACGGGACGGGCCAGATACAGGACTGGTTGGGCCATATACGGGATAGGACGGGCTAGATAGTGAAGGGACGAGACGTGCCAGATAAGAGATGGGCCAGATACGGGACTGGACTGGCCAGATATGGGACTGGACTGGCCAGATACGGGACTTGTCGGGTCAGATATGGGACTAAGCAGGCCAGATATGGGACATACGGGCTAGACATTACAGGACGGGCCATAGACAGGAGGGGAGGGGCCAGGGACAGCACGGGACGGGCCAGAGACAGGTCAGGACGAGATGAGCCAAAGACGGGATGGGCCAGATACAGGACTGGGGACACATTAGGAATGCGTACACTGTTCCTTTAAGAAGAAGGAAGTGCTGCCACTGTCGCCCTCAACAAGCAGCCAAGACACATGAACCCAGCCAGTTGAGGAACACAGTGCGCAGCCTGGATTGGTGGGTAATTCGGTGGTCTTACATGGTGTGAGATGGGAAGCCATGCCAGCACGCCTCCAGGGATGTTACAATTAGGTAGTGTAGCACAGGCATAAAGAAAATGAAAGTTTTGCAAATAAATATTACAACTATTGTTTAATATGCAAACATCACATGTATCGTTTGCATGATATACCTTCCTGGTACTTTATCTAAATTAGAAGCAAATTGTTTGAAGATTACTTCTACCTAAATGGCAGAAAATGCACCTATCTTGGTGATGGATAGGACAGCTTGAGGGGATATGAAGGAGGCTCTTTTTTTGATAGGTGTCATTTAAACATTTTGCTAATAATTTATGGAAAGTATAATATTTTTCTAACTATTGAGCTCACCTTAATTTAAACCACACAGGACGGGACGGGCCAGAGACAGGTTGGGACAGGCCAATTATCGGATGGGACTGGCCAGAGACAGGACGGGATGGGGCTGGCCAGAAACAAGACAGGATGGGCCAGATACATGACGGGGCAAGCCAGATACAGGATGGTCCAGATACAGGATGGGCCAGGGACGGGCCAGAGCAGTGCCGGACGGGCCACAGGCAGGACAGGACGTGTCGGGCCAGAGACAGGACCGGACGGGCCAGAGACATGACAAGACGAGCTTGAGACAGGACGGGACGGGCCAGAGACAGGACGAGCCGGAGATAGGACAGGACGGGCCAGAGACAGGACGGGACTGGCTAGTTACAGGAAGGGACAGGCCAGATACGGGACGGGCCAGATATAGGACGGGATGGGCCAGAGACAGGATGGGACGGGTCAGAGACAGGATGGAACAGGCCAGATATGGGACGGGACAGGCCATATGCGTGACGGGACAGGCCAGATACGTGACGGGACAGGACAGGACAGATATAGGACTGTACAAACCAGATACAGGACG
Organism: Phyllobates terribilis; assembly: GCF_046119375.1. Classification (NCBI taxonomy): domain Eukaryota; kingdom Metazoa; phylum Chordata; class Amphibia; order Anura; family Dendrobatidae; genus Phyllobates; species Phyllobates terribilis. The sequence goes on from NW_027363395.1 coordinate 526,414, forward strand.
GGCCAGATACAGGACGGGATGAGATGGGCCAGATACAGGATGGTACGAAACGGGCCAGATACAGGATGCTACGGGCCAGATACAGGAGGGGACAGGCCGGGTACAGGATGGGACGGGCCAGATACAGAACTGCACAGGACGGGCCAGAGACAGGACGGGACAGGCCAGAGACAGGATGGGACAGGCCTGATATGTGATGGGACAGGCCAGATACGGGACAGGATGGACCAGATACGGGATGGTACAGGCTAGATACGGGCCAGATATGGGACGGTTCGGGGCAGATATGGGACGGGCCAGATACATGACGGGACGGGCAAGATACAGGACGAGACGGACCAGATACGAAACAGGACGGGCCAGATACGGGACGAGCCAGATACGGGACAGGGCAGATACGGAACGGAGCAGATATGGGACGGTACAGATACGGGACGGGCCAGATACTAGACAGGATGGGCCAGATACGGGACGATACTGGCCAGAGACAGGACGGGACGGGCTAGAGACAGGACGGGATGAGCCAAAGACAGGACGGGCCAGAGACAGGAAGGGCCAAAGACAGGACGGGAGGGACCAGAGACAGGACTGGACAGGCCAGAGACAGGACTGGACGGGCCAGAGACAGGACTGGATAGGCCAGAGACAGGATGGGACAGGCCAGATACAGGACGAGACTGGGAGGGACTGGCCAGATATGGGACAGGACGGGCCAGATATGGGAGCCCTCAACAAGCAGCCAAGACACATGCACACAGCCAGCAGAAGAAGGCAGTGTGCAGCCTGGCTTGGTGGGTAAGTCGGCGGTCTTGCATGGTGTAAGATGGGAAGCCATGCCAGCACGCCGCCAGGGATGTTACAATTAAGTAGGACGGGTCGGGTCGGGCCAGAGACAGGACAAGACGGGCCTGAGACAGGACAGGACTGGCCAGAGACAGGATGGGACGGGCTAGATACAGGAAGGGACGGGCCAGAAACAGGACGGGCCAGATACAGGACGGGACGGGCCAGATACAGGACGGGACGGGCCAGAGACAGAATGGGACGGGTCAGAGATAGAATGGGACGGGCCAGATACGGGACAGGCCAGATACAAGACTGGCCAGATACAGGACGGGCCAGATACGGGACAGGCCAGATACGAGACTGGCCAGATAGGGGACGGGCCAGATACGGGACAGGCTGGGCCAAATACAGAACGGGACAGGCCAGATACGGGATGGGCCTGATACAGGACGGGACGGGCCAGATACGGGATGGGCCAGACACGGGATGGGCCAAACACGGGACAGGACCTGGCAACTCAGCAGTTGCACAGATCACGCTGAAGGATAGTGTTGCTCAGGCACCTTCCAATGGGTGGAGGTGGTTTAAGTATCCAGTGTCTCATAGCAATAGTCTGGGGACGCATTAGGAATGCGTGCACTGTTCCTTTAAGAATCAGGATGTGCTGCCGCCCTCAACAAGCAGCCAAGACACATGCACACAGCCAGCAGAGGAACACAGTGCGCAGCCTGGATTGATGGGTAAGTCGGCGGTCTTACATGGTGGGAGATGGGAAGCCATGCCAGCACGCCGCCAGGGATGTTACAATTAAGTAGTGTAGGTCAGGCATAGAGAAAATGGAAGTTTTGCAAATAAATATTACAACTATTATTTAATAGGCAAACATCACATGTAGAGTTTGCATGATATACCTTCCTAGTACTTTATCTAAATTAGAAGCAAATTGTTTGAAGATTTTGAAGATTACTTCTACCTAAATGGCAAAAAATACATCTATCTTGGTGATGGATAGGACAGCTTAAGGGGATATGGAGGAGGTTGTTTTTTTGATAGGTGCATTTTAAACATTTTGCTAATAATTTATGGAAAGTATCATATTTTTCTAACTATTGAACTCACCTTAATTTAAAACACACCCCAGGTTAAATTTCCTGGAGGTGTAAATTTGTGGAGGATTTGATAATACTACCTTTAATGCTGTAAGGTAGAATAGAGTGGATAGAGATCTAATGTTAGTGCTTCTCTGCGACATGTATATTATACTCCTATACGTTTGCAGCAGGCAATTTATATGTCTTTTATACAGCACATACATACACTGTGTTCCAAATTATTATGCAAATAATATTTTCTCAGATTTTCCCAAATTACCTATATGAATTGTAGTCATTGTAATTTTCCAGTCAAATAACTATTAGAGTACAATTGAAAGGTTTTTGTACAAACTGCCTATGATAACAGTATATTTTAAAAAAAATAAAACACTCAAACTGCACTCAAAATGCATGTTCCAAATTATTATGCACAGCAGAGCTTCCAACCTTTTTATTTTATATGTCCTTACATTTAGTTGGGGATTATCTAAATATATGAGTTCACTTGTTCTTTTTTATTGTGGAATTTAAGTGTATTATTGTTTAATTTTTGTATGTTGTTGTAAAGTTTTGTTATATATTTTTTGTCTTGTTGGTCTACTCTTTTTTTATGTTAATGAGAATTATGTCATTTCCGTGGATCTGTGTATAAATGTCTTGACTGAATGTATTTAACCACAATTGAAAAAAGCCTTGGACAGGCTGAAACGTCTTGTATGAGTTGTGGAATAAATCAACTGATTATCAACACGTGAGTGCCGGGATTTTCTTTTTCTACAGACATTGTTTTCCACGTGCACCACCCTAGCTATACAGAGTGCCGACTATTCCTTTTCTGTTGCTTACATGTGAACTGCCTCCCGCCATCATAGACACTCCTTTTGATGATGCTCCAGAGGTTCTCAATGGGGTTGAGGTCAGGGGAGCATGGGGGCCACACCATAAGTTTGTCCCCTTTTATGCCCACAGCAGCCAGAGATGCAGATGTGTTATGTGCAGCATGAGTCTGGGCATTATCATGCACGAAAATGATCTTGCTGCGGAATGCACGGTTCTTCTTCTTGAACCATGGCAGGAAGTGCTGTTTGAGAAACTCAACATACATTATGGAGTTCATCTTTACCCCTTCAGGGATTCTAAAAGGGCCGACAATCTCTCTCCCCATGATTCCAGCCCAAAACATTACTCCACCTCCTCCTTGTTGGCGCCGTAGCCGTGTTTGCATGGGGTGTCCATCAACCAGCCATCCTCCACTCCATCCATCTGGACCATCGAGATCATTTCATGCATGATAATGCCCCGTCTCATGCTGCACATGACACATCTGCATCTCTGGCTGCTGTGGGCATAAGAGGGGACAAACTTATGGTGTGGCCCCCATGCTCCCCTGACCTCAACCCCATTGAGAACCTCTGGAGCATCATCAAAATGAGTGTCTATGATGGCGGGAGGCAGTTCACATCTAAGCAACAGCTCTGGGAGGGTATTCTGTCCTCATGCAAAACAATTGAAGCAGAAACCATCCAAAACCTGACAAATTCAATGAATGAGAGAGTTCAGAAGCTCCTTTCGAACAAGGGGTCCTATGTGCAAATGTTACATCACCTAGAATAAAGTTTTGAGTTGAAAACTGTTTGATTTCAGTTTGTAATAACCTGCTAATGCTTATAATTTCAAAAATGACCATTTTTTTGTTCTTTATTAAAATGAAAAGGTTGGAAGCTCTGCTGTGCATAATAATTTGGAACATGCATTTTGAGTGCAGTTTGAGTGTTTTATTTTTTTTAAAATATACTGTTATCATAGGCAGTTTGTACAAAAACCTTTCAATTGTACTCTAATAGTTATTTGACTGGAAAATTACAATGACTGCAATTCATATAGGTAATTTGGGAAAATCTGAGAAAATATTATTTGTATAATAATTTGGAACACAGTGTAATCACATCACTGCTGAATGCACAGTACAATGCACATTAAGCTCTGCTATGCATGCACACTGCTCTGCTCCATACATATGTAACACAGGTGCTGGAATGCAACGCACAGAGACACAAAATGGGAACAGTTAGGGATATATATAAAACCACTTTATACAAGTATTATGCAAGGGGGTTAGTAACAGGGATAATGAACAGCAAATTGGAATAACAATGAGAAACAGCTTCAGTGAATAATGGTAAAGTTCTTTGCAAAAGTGTGATGCATCCAGTCGTGGGAGTCACCACGTGAGTTTCTCTTTGTATGGCCGTAGCGGGGGGGTCACCGGTTATTCCCGCTAGGCCGCAAGTCTCTTCCGGATAAAGTCTATCAGATCCCTTTTAGCCTCCCACACACCAACCAGCCCCCTCCCAACCTGAAATCCTAATCGCAACTGTCCCTGGTACCGTGAGTGGAAATTGGAAGTGACGGCCCTGTTCACTTGCGCGATTCCTCCGCTGCTGCTGGCGCGTCTCTCCTGTCACAGTCCTCTCTCAGCTCTTCTCAGCTTGACCGTCGACGGTAGTCTCTCAGGCTTGGGGTAAGGGGATCCAGACCTCGGCTATTGACAGACGGCATCAGTTCCCAGGAATTTACTCTGTGTGGGATGCAGGCCCTGACTCTGGGCCACACATGGAGGGATCAGGTCGCTTCTGTGGGGAGTCCAGAACTTCTCAGGCTGCGTCTGACTCTGATGCAGCACAGGCCTCTGGCTGGGGCCTGCCGCGCTGGCATCTGTAGTCCCTCTGGAACACATCTGTTCCACTCTGCAGCCTGGCGCCAAATCTCCCTGTGTCTTGGCACGCTGGGCTTTTATATCCAGGAAATCCATCCTGGAGGTCACCTGATCAGGTGCAGCATCTGAATCTCTTCCCCCTCCAACTCTTCTGGCATAACTTGGTTCCGCTTTATTTCGTCTGGTCAGCAGATGGCAACCTTTCCTCATCTCTGGCACATCCTGCAAGAATCCTCCTTTATTGCACTCTACTACATTCCTCCCACCTCTTTGCTTGCCAGTCCTCGGGCAAGTGGACTTTTTGCTGGGTTGACGTCTCCTTCCAGGCAGCACAAGTTGAGACAAGAGTTGAGCACACTCTTCTGTTTTCTGTTGAATCTGAGACCATATAAACTCCTCTTGGGCAAACCGGTTATTGGGAATTCCGGCATTAGCCCGCCCAGTCTGGCGGAGCTGCTCTTCCAGAGGTGATTCTGGAGGTCCTGAATAATCAATCACTGGGGACTGCAAATCGCCTCCCGATTCATTCTCTGCCCCACTTGAGGATGACACTGGCAACTCTGACAGACTCAACAGTACTGTAGCCCATCCTTCTTCATCCCCCAAGACCCCTGTTTGTGGTGCCTCAGCAACCTCAGTTGGAGATTCAGTCCCATGACAGTCCTCCACTTTGGAAGAGCAGGGCCGCAGCATGTTACGGTGAAACACCCTAGATGTCATGGTGTCATTCCCTTTGGGTCGGACCTCGTAGACCGGGTTATCTGGGTGGACCTTCTTCACCACTCGATAAGGTATCGCCTCCCAACGGTGACCCAGTTTACTTCCGAGCTGCTTGGCTAGCAATAGCTCACGGTCTCCTGACTGGAGTGGTCCACCCAAGGTCAGGGGCCGACTTGAATGTTCCACTTCCCCGTACTTCTATTCAACCAACCTCCTCAAAGTGTGAAGTCGGCGTCGGTGCACCCGAATCCAGGTACTTGGGCTGCTGCCCGGGCAGGGGTCTTCTGCTTCTAGCTCCAGTTCGGTGATTTATCATCCATTCCTCCCAAACAGCGACATGTAAGGGGTGTAGCCAGTAGTCGCATGTATTCGATTGTTATACACCCACACCAGCTCAGACACAAATTCGGACCACTTCATCTTCTTGTCTTCTTCCAGAGTTGGCAACATCTGCTTCGCAGGCCTCATTCCCCTGGGGGTGATATGGCGTTGCTCGAGACTTATCGATTCCAGAGATACGATACAGCTCATCCATCACTCGCCCCTGGAAGCAGGTCCCCTGGTCAGAATGTATTCGCTTCGGGCACCCATATATTCGAATGAAATCTTGGCAGATGTCCTTAGCCGCAGCTTCTGCTGTCTGGTCTCGAGTAGGAGTCACCACTGCGAACTTGGTCAAGTGGTCAGTCATCACCAAGCAGTACCCGTAGCCATTGTATGAAGTTCCGATCATCAGGTAGTTAATGATCAGGACCTCCAAGGGTGCAGAAGTTCACATGGTCTGAACAGGAGCCCTCTGTTCCGGGGGCTTACTTAGCTCACACTGGCGACATTTTCGGCAAACTCCCTCAACTTCCTGCCACAGTTAAGGCCAGTACAGCAGTTGTTGTAACCACCGGAAGGTTTTCTCCACACCAAAGTGAGCGCCCCTCTCATGAGCTTCTTTGGTCAGCTGTACCACTAGTGCCTCTGGAACCAGTACTTGCCAGGTAACGTCGAACTCTCGAGGTAGTTGGATCCTTTGGCATACCAAGCCATCCCTCAGAAAGAGCCTTTCCCACTGGCCCAAGATTTGCAGGGTAGTTGGGAGCAAAGCAGCCCTGGCCTTCTAATCTGGCTTTTTCCCCAGGGCGACCCATTCTCTAAGTTTCGCCAGATCTGGGTCAGACTGCTGTAGATGTATCCTCTTGTCTCTTGATCGTCCTAGAATTTGAGTGGGTCTAGGCTCTTCTCCAGACTCCTGAGCGTCTACTACAGCAGCGGCAAGCTAACTGAAATCCGGGATCTCGTCGCCTTCAAGCTCTTCGTCTATATCTCTCTTTGGTCCCGCTTGGGTGACTCGGGACAAGGCGCCTGCATGCATGTTCAGGGCCTTAGACCGATATGCGATCTTGTACTGGTACTTAGACATCCTCGCGACCCACCGCTGTTCCAACGCACCCAACTTCGCATTCTCCAGGTGGGCCAATGGGTTGTTGTCTGTTCGCACTTGTACTTCTGATCCCGACAAGTACTCCGCAAATTTCTCTGTCATGGCCCACACCAATGCCAGCAACTCCGGTTTGAACGAACTATAGTTGTCTGGGTTCTTCTCTGTATCCCGTAGTGACCGACTAGCATATGCGATCACCCTCTCTCTTTCTTCCTGTACTTGTGCCAACACTGCTCCCAGACCATGCAAGCTTCCATCGGTGTACAACACGAAGGGCTGTGAAAAGTCAGCGTAGGCTACAATTGGAGCATCCGTTAGCGCCATCTTTAATGCTCGGAAGGCTTCCTCTTGTCGTGGGCCCCACTAAATAGGTTGTCACTTGGCTCCCACCGCTGTTCCTCTCAGGAGCTCATTGAGCGGTACCGCAATCTTAGCAAAGTCTTTCACGAATCGGCGGTAATATCCGACGAGCCCCAGAAATGCCCTCAGTTCCCTCAGGTTGGTGGGTGTGGGCCACCTCTGTACCGCAGCTACTTTCTCTGCAGTGGGGGTGCACTCCTGCACTGGACACAGTGTGTCCCAAATAGTCAATCTCCTGCTTGAATAAATGACACTTGCGAGGCTTGATCTTCAATCCATGTCTCCGAAGTCGCTCTAACGCTTGTTCCAGCTGGCGGAGATGATCTTCAAACGTTGCATCCTGCCGACTACGCCAAATATAACACAGGTGCCTGAATGCAACGCACAGAGACACAAGACGGGAACAGTCAGGGATATATATAAAACGACTTTATATGTATAACAAGTATTATGCAAGGGGGGTTAGTAACAGGGATAATGAACAGCAAATTGGAATAACAATGAGAAACAGTTTTAGTGAATAACGGTAAAGTTCTTTGCAAAAGTGTGATGCACCCAGTCGTGGGAGTCACCACGTGAGTTCTCTTTGTATGGCCCTAGCGGGGGTCACCTGTTATTCCCACTAGTCTGTAAGTCTCTTCCGGATAAAGTCTATCAGATCCCGTTTAGCCTCCCACACACCAACCGGCCCCCTCCCAACCTTAAATCCTAATCCCAACTGTCCCCAGTACCATGAGTGGAAATTGGAAGTGACAGCCCTGTTCACTTGCGCGATTCCTCCGCTGTTGCTCTCTTGTCGCAGTCCTCTTTCGGTCCTCTCGGCTTGACCGTCGACAGTAGTCTCTCACGCTTGGGGTAAGGGGATCCAGATCTCGGCTCTTGACAGATGGCGTCCGTTCCCAGTAACTTACTCTGTGTGGGCGCAGGTCCTGACTCTGGGCCACACGTGCATGGCTCAGGGCGCTTCTGTGAGGAGTCCAGATCTTCTCAGGTGGCTTCTGACTCTGATGCAGCACAGGCCTGGGATCTGTGGTCCCTCTGGAACATGTCTGCTCCACTCTGCAGCATGGCGTCAAATCTCTCTGTGTCTTGGCGCGCTGGGCTTTTATATCCAGGAAATCCTTCCTGGAGGTCACCTGATCAGGTGCAGCATCTGAATCTCTTCCCCCTTCAACTCTTCTGGCATAACTTGATTCTGCTTTATTTCGTCTGGCCAGCAGATGGCAACCTTTCCTCATCTCTGGCACATCCTGCAAGAATCTTCCTTCATTACACTCTACTACACATTCACACAGTTCAGTGGCACACAGCTGTCTTACATACACATATCTCTGCTACATACATACACACACCCCTGCAGCATGCACACAGCTCAGCTACATGAAAACACACAACTCTCATACATTCACAGACATAGCTTTCCTATATACACACATGTCTCATATATACACATACAGCTCCACTATGTACACTCGCACACACAGATATATATATATACGGTTGTGCTCAAAAGTTTACATACCCTGGCTGAATTTTTGCTTTCTTGGCCTTGTTTCAGAGAATATGAATGATAAAAAAAAACTTTTTCTCCACTCATGGTTATCGGTTGGGTGAAGCCATTTATTGTCAAATTACTGTGTTTTCTCTTTTTAAATCTTAATGACAACCAAAAACATCCAGATGACTCTGATCAAAAGTTCACATACCCCAGGTCTTAATACCGTGTATTGCCCCCTCTAACATCAATGACTGCTTGAAGTCTTTTGTGGTAGTAGTGGATGAGGTTCTTTATTTTCTCAGAATGCGCACTTGAGATCTCCCCAGAGTCTCTCAATGATATTGAGGTAAGGAGACTGAGATGGCCACTCCACAACCTTCACTTTGTTCTGCTGTAGCCAATGACAGGTCGACTTGGCCTTGTGTTTTGAATCGTTGTCATGTTGGAACGTCCAAGTACGTCCCATGCGCAGCTTCCAGGCTGATGAGTGCAAATTTGCCTCCAGTATTTGCTGATAACATGCTGTATTCATCTTTCCTTCAACTTTTACCAAGTTTCTTGTGCCTTTGTAGCTCACAAATCCCCAAAACATCAGCGATCCACCTCCGTGCTTTACAGTAGGAATGGTGTTCCTTTCATCATAGGCCTTGTTGACCTCTCTCTAAATGTAACGTTTATGGTTGTGGCCACAAAGTTCAATTTTGGTCTCATCACTCCAAATTACCTTGTTCAAGAAGTTTTGAGGCTTGTCTCTGTGCTGTTTGGCGTATTGTAGGCAAGATACTTTGTGGCATTTGCACAGTAATGGCTTTCTTCTGGCGACTCCACCATGCAGCCCATTTTTCTTCAAGTGCCTCCTTATTGTGCATCGTGAAACAGCCAACCGCTAGTTTTCAGAGAGTCCTGAATTTCAGCTGATGTTATTTGTGGGGTTGTCTTTGCATCCTGAACAATTTTCCTGGCAGTTGTGGCCTAAATTTTTGTTGGTCTACCTGACCGTGGTTTGGTTTTTACAGAGCCCCTGATTTTCCATTTGTTAGTCACGGTTTGAACTCTGCTGACTGGCATTATCAATTCCTTAGATATCTTTTTGTATCCCTTTCCTGTGTTATACAGTTCAACTACCTTTTTCCGTAGATCCATTGACAATTCTTTTTCTTTTCCCCATGACTCACAATCCAGAAACGTCAGTGGCTGGATAAAAGATGCAAGAGTCTGTCTGGATCCCAGAAACTCACTCAGCTTTTATGCACACACACTGATTACAAGCAAACAGGTCACAGGTGAGGATGTTACCTTTAGTAGCCAAATTCTGAGCATGTTATCAGGACAAAATTACCAGGGTATATGAACCTTTGATCAGGGTCATTTGGATGTTTTTTGGTTGTCATTAAGATTTAAAAAGAGAAAACACACTAGTTTGACAATAAATGGCTTCACCCAACCAATAACAATGAGTGGAGAAAAAGTTTTTTTGTTATCATTCATATTCTCTGAAACAAGGCCAAGAAAGGAAAAATTCTGCCCTGGTATGTAAACTTTTGAGCACAACTGTATATATACACAAACGCACATAAAACAGACATACACACAACAACTGTATACATTACCACATTTTGAAATTCCTTTCAGGAATGTGACTTATCACATGATGTGAAATGTCCTTCTGCTAAACTGGAACGTGCAGTATCCTTACAGGTCCCAGTATCTTTCCTGTACCGCACCGATCAGATAGATCAGTGAAGGACAAGCACAGAGAGCATAGTTCTCTCAGTGATCAGGAAAGATGCTGTCATCACTCTCCTCGTGCAGAATAATCTGCCTCCAGACTGTAAGACGCATACACTTTTTAGCAAGTTTTTTCATTGCTAAAAAGTGTGTCTCATGTCTAATAGATACTGGTGGTAAAATTTACATTTGTTTACGACGCATTTTTGCCATGTATGTTATCATGGGTCAAAACCAAGAGTTTTAGCATGCTGAGTGAGTTCTCTTGTGGTGCCTTTAGCACTGATAAGTTGTCACACTCTTGCCTATAATTTTAATATTCTTCCAGTAAATTTTAGAACCCCTTCTTGAAGAAGCCCGTACGTAAAGGGGGATATCCTTACGTGGCTGACCGCCGACTACTGATAGCTGATTGCTGACTGCGCTTTGTTTGGTAATTATGTTTTAATAGGATATTTAATGAATTTATGAAGATCCATAGTGAATTTGTTCAAAGGGATGGTGCCTTTTAGACATGGGTTTACTCTGTTATGAGGTGCTAAGTTACATTTGAGGTTTAAGGCCCTTTTGACACCATCAATATGCCAAATGATGGATGGACATATATTATTTAGCAAGTTGTATTAAAGAGGTAATTTCTCTATTTATTTATTAAATGTAAAACTTGCTGCTTGTCGCCATTAGATGGCGATATTGTAACACCATCCCTTGGCATTCTTTCACTATAGAGATCTATGTACTGTTTATCCTGTCTTCTGAATAAAGATGCAATTCAGTGTTTGGTCATGCCATGTGATGCCTATTTATGCTATACTTGTATGCCTTTTTTAATAATTTTTTTCTGTTGTTTTTTATTGTGAATGAAATAAAGAATTGTTATTTTTTAAGAAACCTCGATCTGTGTTCATTGGTTTCAGTAAACTTTATAAGCCTGACAGTCTTTCTAGAAGACATATTGAGATGCATTTAAGTACTTGGGGTCCGTTAAATATAATTGATGGTGCCCAGTTCAGGAGATGTATGGATGCTATAGGTGAAGGCCATGTCATTATGTTCCACTACCTACTAAAAAAAATAAGTAGTGTAGGTCAGGAATTGAGAAAATGGAAGTTTTGCAAATAAATATTACAGCTATTATTTAATAGGCAAACATCACATGTAGAGTTTGCATGATATACAGTACAGACCAAAAGTTTGGACACACCTTCTCATTTAAAGTTTTTTTTGTATTTTCTTGACTATGGAAATTGTATATTCACACTGAAGGCATCAAAACTATGAATTAACACATGTGGAATTATATACTTAACAAAAAAGTGTGAAACAACTGAAAATATTTCTTATATTCTAGGTTTTTCAAAGTAGCCACCTTTTCCTGATGACTGCTTTGCACACTCTTGGCATTCTCTTGATGAGCTTCAAGAGGTAGTCACCGGAAATGGTCTTCCAACAATCTTGAAGGAGTTCCCAGAGATGTTTAGCACTTGTTGGCCCTTTTGCCTTCACTCTGCTGTCCAGCTCACCCCAAACCATCTTGATTGGGTTCAGGTCTGGTGACTGTGGAGGCCAGGTCAGCTGGCGTAGCACCCCATCACTCTCCCTCTTGCTCAAATAGCCCTTACACAGCCTGGAGGTGTGTTTGGGGTCATTGTCCTGTTGAAAAATAAATGATGGTCCAACTAAACGCAAACCGGATGGAATAGCAATGCTCTGTAAGATACTGTGGTAGCCATGCTGGTTCAGTATACCTTCAATTTTGAATAAATCCCCAACAGTGTCACCAGCAAAGCACCCCCACACCATCACACCTCCTCCTCCATGCTTCACGGTGGGAACCAGGCATGTAGAGTCCATCCGTTCACCTTTTCTGCGTCGCACAAAGACACGGTGGTTGGAAGCAAGGATCTCAAATTTGGACTCATCAGACCAAAGCACAGATTTCCACTAGTCTAATGTCCATTCCTTGTGTTCTTTAGCCCAAACAAGTCTCTTCTGCTTGTTGCCTGTCCTTAGCAGTGGTTTCCTAGCAGCTATTTTACCATGAAGGCCTGCTGCACAAAGTCTCCTCTTAACAGTTGTTGAAGAGATGTGTCTGCTGCTAGAACTCTGTGTGGCATTGACCTGGTCTCTAATCTGAGCTGCTGTTAACCTGCGATTTCTGAGGCTGGTGACTCGGATAAACTTATCCTCAGAAGCAGAGGTGACTCTTGGTCTTCCTTTCCAGGGGCGGTCCTCATGTGAGCCAGTTTCTTTGTAGCGCTTGATGGTTCTTGCAACTGCACTTGGGGACACTTTCAAAGTTTGCCCAATTTTTCGGACTGACTGACCTTCATTTCTTAAAGTAATGATGGCCACTCGTTTTTCTTTACTTAGCTGCTTTTTTTCTTGCCATAATAGAAATTCTAACAGTCTATTCAGTAGGACTATCAGCTGTGTATCCACCTAACTTCTGCACAACACAACTTATGGTCTCAACCCCATTTATAAGGCAAGAAATCCCACTTATTAAACCTGACAGGGCACACCTGTGAAGTGAAAACCATTTCCGGTGACTACCTCTTGAAGCTCATCAAGAGGAATGCCAAGAGTGTGCAAAGCAGTCATCAAAGCAAAAGGTGGCTACTTTGAAGAATCTAGAATATAAGACATATTTTCAGTTGTTTCACACTTTTTTGTTAAGAATATAATTACACATGTGTTAATTCATAGTTTTGATGCCTTCAGTGTGAATGTACAATTTTCATAGTCATGAAAATACAGAAAAATCATTAAATGCGAATGTGTGTCCAAACTTTTGGTCTGTACTGTACCTTCCTGGTACTTTATGTAAATTAGAAGCAAAATTGTTTGAAGATTACTTCTACCTAAATGGCAGAAAATGCACCTATCTTGGTGATGGATAGGACAGCTTGAGGGGATATGGAGGAGGCTGTTTTTTGAAAGGTGTAATTTAAATATTTTGCTAATAATTTATGGAAAGTATCATATTTTTCTAACTACTGAACTAATCTTTAAAACACACCCCAGGTTAAACTTCCTGGAGGTGTAAATTTGTGGAGGATTTGATAATACTACCTTTAATGCTGTAAGGTAAAATAGAGTGGATAGAGATCTAATGTTAGCATTTCTATGCAGCATGTATATTATTCTCATACATGTGCAGCAGGCAATTTATATGCATTCTATGCAGCACACACATACTCGCATCACTATGAATGCATAGTACATGCAAATTAAGCTCTGGTATTCATGCACACAGCTCTGCTACATACATACCCATAACTCAGTTACACACAGCTGTCTTACATACACACATCCATCTTTGTTACATACATTCCCACACCCCTGCAGCATACACACAGCTCAGCTACATACAAACATACAACTCTCCTACATTCACATACATAGCTTTCCTATATACACACATCTCATATACACATACAAAGTACACTCACACACACCTCTTTTGATGTGCCTTTAGCACTAATAAGTTGTCACACTCTTGCCTATAATTTTAATATTCTTCCAGTAAACTTTATAAGCCTGACAGCCTTTCTAGAATACATATTGAGATGTACCATATTTTTCGGACTACAAGATGCACTGTTTTCCTCCAAAATTTTGGAGGGAAGTGGGGGGGTGCGTCTTTTAGTCTGAATATATACATATATGCTGTGGGTGGTAGTGGGTGTGGGGGGAGCAGGTGCGGCGGAGGAGCGGGGCACAGGAAGCAGTAGCCAGCTGCTGCATCCTACACTGTGCCCGCTGCTAAAGAAAATTAATATTCACTGCTCCCCACGCCCATGGGTGTGTAGAGCAGTGAATATTCATTTTCCTTAATAGCGGGCATACTGTACTCGCAGCGCAGCTCCTCGGCGGTCATGTGTGCCCGCTATTAAAGACCATGAATATTCACTACAACCCACTTCCATGGGAAAGGTCCCAGTATCTTTCTCTCCTGTACCGCACTGATCAGATAGATCATTGACCTGCCTCCGGACTTTAAGACGCATACACTTATTAGCAAGTTTTTTCATTGCCAAAAAGGGCGTCTTATTATCTAATAGATACTGGTGTTAAAAATTACATTTGTTTACAATACACACAGCCATTGTATACATTACCACATTTTGAAATTCCTTTCAGGAATTTCTGGTTAAATAACCCTATAGGACTTTCCCATTGTCTTTGGAATTATATTGTCGTTTGAAATCCCAGTAGGACTTGCACACATAGACTTGCATTGAATAAAAAGCAAGAAAAAAATCAGACAGCACACGAACCGTGCATATGCTGGCCTATTTTTATGCACACATCTCAAAGGAACCACAAAAATTCCTCAGCCAAGTACAATGAATTCACAGCCAGAAACATCAGGATGGATAGAATAAACAAATGTTCTGTATTTTTATATATAATTTCACAAGCCCCCTACATTTAATAAACTTGCACCCTTAGGTGACTTTCATGTGGCTCTAAAGGGTGTTCAGCCTGGTTTATCCTAATAAATAATTGTAAAAAATTACGTGGGGTTCCCCCTATTATTGATAATCAGCAAAGGTAAAGCAAACAGCTGTGGGCTGATACTATGAGTCTGAGAAGGTCCTTTCTTTATTGGACACTTCCCAGCCTAAAAATACCAGCCCGCAGCCGCTCTACAAGTGGCGCATCACATGAGATACCCCAATTCTGGCGCTTTGCCTCACTCTTCCCAATTGCCCTGCTGTGGTGGCAATTGAGGTAATGGTACTTGGGGTTTATGACAGTGGTGATTTGTCAAAAATCACAGGCCAATATTGAGTCAATGGGCAGCTAATGGTACCCACGTTCCGGTGCCGTTTCTCACCCTGTGAAGGTCCTATTCATACCAAACTTTCACGGTGAACAGAGCTCATCTACACCTACACAAAGCTGGTTCGGGTACCAGGTTAGGCCAAAATCCGGTAACGTTTACTTTGGTACTGAGGGTCCAATCTGAAACCTGAGATAATCATTTTGTAACACTAGATCTCCTGTTTCCACAGACACATCACATGTACTTTTCTTAGTACTACAACCAGCTTATGTTAACCAAGTAGCAGTCAGGGGTATACCGTCCATAGCGGCAGCCCGCGCAGTGGCTATGGGGCCCTTGAGACAGGGGGGCCCGATGTTAAAACAGTATCAGACCCCTCCATCCGCCCCCATCACAATTTCAACAGTATCTGCATCCTTGGGATGCAAACACAGTTGAAAACAAACAGGCTTGGTCAGAACCACCGGAGGATTCTGTGGCCCGGAGTCGGGTGAAAGATCTACCTCTGCTCCTCTGGCTGCACTGCTCTGAAAGTGCAGGAGAGGAGGCTCCTCCCACCAGCCCCAGGCTCCAGCAGAGTTGCTGCCTACAGCATGGCCCCTACTCTCCTGGATGTGTCCCCTGCTGCTTACTTCTCCGTTCTCCTCCTCCTGCCTTCACCCCTACAATTAAAGCAAGATAGCTCTGCAGTCGGGCCCTGGGGGATGGGAGGCTGCACCAGAGAGTAATACATCATGTGCAATCATCTGCAGAGAGGTTAAGTTCATGTGTAATGTGTGTGTATATGTGTGTGTGTGTGTGTGTGTGTGTGTGCTTACGTGTGTGTACAGGTGCTTCTCACAAAATTAGAATATCATCAAAAAGTTAATTTATTTCAGTTCTTCACTACAAAAGGTGAAACTCATATATTATATAGAATCATTACAAACAGTGTGATCTATTTCAAGTGTTTATTTCTGTTAATGGTGATTATGGCTTGCAGCCAATGAAAACACAAGTCATTATCTCAGTAAATTAGAATACTTTATAACAGCTTGAAAAATGTTTTTAAAATCCGAAATGTTGGCCTGCTGAAATGTATGTTCAGTAAATGCCCTCAATACTTGGTCGGGCTCCTTTTGCATCAATTATTGCATTAATGCGGCGTGGCATGGAGGCGATCAGCCTGTGGCACTGCTGAGGTGTTATGGAAGCTCAGATTGCTTTGATAGCAGCCTTCAGCTCGTCTGCATTGTTGAGTCTGGTATCTCTCATCTTCCTCTTGACAAGCGGACATAGATTCTCTATGGGGTTAAGGTCAGGCGAGTTTGCTGGCCAATCAAGCACAGTGATACTGTTGTTTTTAAACCAGGTATTGGTACTTTTGGCAGTGTGGACAGGTGCCAAGTCCTGCTGGAGAATGACATTTCCATCTCCAAAAAGCTTGTCGGCAGAGGGAAGCATGAAGTGCTCTAAAATTTCGTGGTAGACGGCTGCGCTGACTTTGGTCTTGATAAAAGACAGTGGACCTAAACCAGCAGATGACATGGCTCCTCAAACCATCACTGATTGTGGAAACTTCACACTATTCCTCAAGCAGCTCGGATTGTGCGCCTCTCCACTCTTCCTCCAGACTCTGGGACCTTGACTTCCAAATGAAAATTGGAACTCTGGGACCTTGTGGAGTGTGTCAATGACTGCCTTCTGGACATCTGTCAAGTCAGCAGTCTTACCCATGATTGTGGAGCCTACTGAAACAGACTAAACAACCTGTTTTTTTGTTAATTATTCTAATTTACTGAGATAATGACTTTTGTGTTTTCATTGGCTGTGAGCCATAATGATCAACATTAACAGAAATAAGCACCTGAAATAGATCATTCTGTTTGTAATGACTCTATATAATATAGTTTCACTTTTTGTGTTGAAGAACTGAAATAAATGAACTTTTTGATGATATTCTAATTTAGATGCACCAGGTGACAGCTGATGTAATCAGCCATCATGTGCCTTAACAGCCATGGGTGTGTATTGCTAATAAAAATATGGATATCTTATAGCCTACATATTGTAACATATTGTTTATATGCTTTGATAAAGTGTGGTCATTAGACCAAGTGTGGAATGTATTGCAAATATGGTTGTCTGAATCCAAGCACTATAATATTGCAATATACTGCAGTATAATATTGATATACTCTGATACTGAGAAACTAGTTCTTTCACATGAACTGTCCTTGATGCATGCTATCCACAAAGTGTTTGCTAGGTGTCAATACAGTAAGACAATGTTAATTGTTCTATGGTCTATGAAGTTGTGTGTTTCAAAGATTCATTATCCTGATTTGTACACAAGTGACCACTGTGATATTTGCTTTGACAAATAGTGTTATTGTAACCAAAATACTGATTCAAATAATGTGTGTACACTTACCATTATGTTCCATGAGAAATACATAGATCTATTGTCTAAAACAATGTTTATAAGTAAACTTCTCGAAATTACAGAACCTGGCCAATTCGGTATTATCGACGAATCATACTTATAAACATTAACCAGCTTTATGCTTCCATTGTCTAAACCTTATAAAAGTCACTGGAATCATGATACAGACATAAGCTTTCTTGTGTAGACTTCTCAGGGGTTCTCTGTCAATTAGACAGATGATGCTCATAAACTCCTAGATGAAGAAGCCATAAGTTGTACCTGCACTGATGTGTAGTGTTGTATGTACCTGCCCATGCAGTGTTGTGTAGACTTCCAGCGATTTCTCTGTCTTGGTGAAATTTCTTCTCTGATCTTCCAGACGGATGATGTTTAAAAGCTCCTTGGTGATGAAGTGAATACATATATATATGTACTTAACCTTTGTATTATAACATGTACAAAAGTGTATGCAATATCAGCATATCATACTATTCCTTTAATTATATATTTTACGTTTTATATCAACTATTATAAATAAAATTGCGTTATATTGCAAAGGGTTGCCTTCTTTAAAGCCGTATCCGAACCTTAGTGTCAAAACTATTGGCAAAACATTTGGTGTAGTCGGCAGGATACGCAGAAGGCTCAGAAGTTCTTTTTGTTAAAAATTACAATCATCTTGAATTTATAAGGACTCTGTGTGATAAGGTGTGATAGAGTGATATTGCAGTGATATTGCGTAAAGCATGCCTTTCTTTAAGAGAAAGGTAGGTGTGAGTCTATTGAGATTCCTGGTTGGGAACAGACTCCCTTTAATATTTTGGCAACCAAATGGTCCCACAGTGTTGGTTTGAGTGAACCATGAGACAAATGTCAGAAGGATGCGGAACCTGATGATGTGGTTTCATGCTTGCAGAAAGTGAAAGTAGAAAAAGGTAAAGAGTTGGGTGCTGTTGGCAGGTGTGGATGTGTTAAGGAAGGGCAATAACCCTTCACGGTTGACCAAGTGAGTGTCAAAATTATTATGTTGATTGGCAATCCACAGAAAACCAAACGGAGGCAATGTGTGCTCTGTATTGGGAGGATGCAAAGAATCTCTGATCCCGTTTATTTTGCTTAGCATTTTATATTGTTTTGAGTATATCAAACAGCCAATCAACTCTACAGCCATACTACAATACTATAGGCTAACTGATGTTAGTACAATTATTACGGAAAACACATATATGGTCATATTATCATTGTTAGTTTGAAGCACTATGGAAATTTTACAAGGTCAAACCTGGCCTAAACAAGTTAGATAACAGAGTGTCTGACAAAATGTTCTCTTGAGAAAAAGTTAGTGTGAGATAAGTTCCATGGGAAGAAAAAGAAAGAATGTATGTTATGCAAGGAGTGATAATAATAACATGATTTTAAAGCAAGCAGCCAAAATGGAGTTGCTCTAGCATGAGTATCAATATGTCCTTTACATTCCCCCCTAAAAGTTATGTTATTATCAACAATAAAGGTGCTTTCCCAGGGTCATGGTTTGAGCCTGAGGGACATTGGTCTTCACCCAATTAGTGCCCTTGTTACCAATTGGGGCTGTCGCGGCATGTCCACCCCCCCTTGTTTGTTGATATAATCATAAAGTTCAGATCTGAAATTGGTTGGGGCAAGCGGGTAAAGGTCATCATTCCCTTGTCATCCAGGTCCTCAATGCTGGTTACATCTGGGAGGTCCGTGTACAGTAGCACTGGATGTCGGTTAACAGTGTCCTCCTTGCTCTCTGATGACTGGCAGGTTTTCCTCATGCAAAATGGGATACAATAAAAGACTAGTTTTAGTAAAACATATATTAACAAGCAAGCAACAATATGCAACACTCTTTGGTCAACTCGTTATGTTTGTTATACTCTTCCCTGAGTTTCCTAATGTCTCCATTTTAGTCTTTAACCGTATGGTAGAGTCGGGGTCAATATATGGGTCAATATAGTGACAACAGGCTGGGCCTACAACCTGACACACATCCCTCCTTGAGCTGCTGTCAAATAGTCCAGCACTAACGTATGTTGATTAGCCACTATAATACGCTGATTCTGCACTGCAACAGTAGTATTAATTACTTCCAAAATATTCCAAATCTGGTCATCTAAGTAGTCAGTGACTTCCACTAACTTGTCCCACATTTATGTAACCATAGGGTAGAGGAAGACGGTACTGGCTATCTTATTGGGTACACTCATTTGTACTAAATGAGGTCTTCCTGATGGTCGTGGGGTGTTGTCTTTGGCACGTTTATAACGTTTATAGATGGTATGAAGAGGGATGGCTCTCATATCTACTTTACTATGGGGAATAAGATAAGTGGCTGAAGTTAGCCGGCCCAACGTACAAGTCCCCCCTACTCTGACTGGGAGCCATTTATACGCATTATTCCCACAGACCCAATATGTGGCTGATGGCAAATCCCATAAAGCAGAGTGCTGTAATACTAATTTATGTACCAAATTGATTAAAACGGTGTTATTTGATAACATACACCATGAAGACATTTGTCCCAGGGGGCTACAATATCCAACATCCGGATTGCCACATGTTGGATCACTAGGCTTATATTCAGAAGATTCATTACAAGGGACGTTACCAGATATTTTATAACGTGTCATCGGTACCTTTTATAAACAGATTTGCATGTACCCATGAGTGATTATGAATGTATCTTTCCAATAATGATGGTCTGGGACGGACCGCCAGAAAGGGCATACTAGCGGCTGAAACTGGTGAGTGAGTACATATCCAACAGTCACTGATCTGGTTGTTTTCTAATTGTCTCAATTCTTGTACCAAAATCTGATGGTCAGTAATGAACTTATTATTAAAGGGGTCAGTACTCTGTTGTAGGCTATTCCAGGTATTGACTAGTTTAACCATACATATTATCATAAAACATCTCAGCTGTTGGGATTGTCAGGAGCACTTGGTATGATCCGTCATACAATGGTTCTAGTCCGTGTTTCCGAACATGCTTCTTCACATACACATAATCTCCAGGCCTGAGGGTATGACAACCTTCTGCATCAGCTGGATCTGGAATAGAAGATGATACTAACGCATGGGTGTTAGTTAAGGCTTTGGCAAACTGAATCACATATTGCACAACATAATCTGTTTCTTCTGATAATTGTTGTGGGGTAAATCTAGCTATAGCTGGTTGTGACCTAAATAGTATCTCATAGGGTGACAGTTTGTGTTTCCCTATGGGGGTGGTGCGTATGTGATATAGTGCAATGGGAAGGAGCTCAGGCCACTGGGCCGTAGTCTCCTGCATCATTTTGGTTAACTGCCTTTTCAGTGTGCCATTCAATCTCTCCACCTTGCCACTTGACTGTGGATGGTAAGGAGTATGTAACATCACTGTTGATCCGATCATGGTAAGTATTTCTTGATATACGCATGAGGAAAAGCCTGGTCCTTCATCACTTTTGATAACTTCTGGGACTTCATACCGGCAAACAACTTCAGAGACCAGCTTCTTGGCGGTAGTCTTGGCAGTCATGTTTGGAACGGCGAATGCTTCTGGCCAACTGGAAAACATATCCACTACCCCTAAGCAGTCCATGGGCCCAGGCCGCAATGGCTGGATACAGGAGTCGAGGCAAACAGTACAGTTGTTTCTTCTTCCATAGCCCATCTATCAACTTAGCACCCACCTCCTTCTACGACTGGCGTTCTTCTTTAGCGCGTAGAGCGTGTGGAGCGTAGCTTTGTGATTGGAGGGACCGGTTGATGCTCTTCTGCAGGTTGATCCTGGGTTGGCACGGAATTTAGCTGTTTGGCCTGTTGCCGTGTAAGAGCCATGGACATGGATGTCAGAAGAAGAGCTGCTCGCTTAGCATGGAGATGAGCAAGTGCATTACCTCTTGCTTCAGGGGCATCTGGTCGGGTATGAGCTTTTACCTTTACGACAGCCAACTGTCTTGGTAGTTGCACCACTTCCATCAATTGTCTGATGCTTTCAGCATTTTTCACAGTCTGCAGTCAGAGCTTTGAGCTCTGCTTCTTGTGCTGACATACTGGGAGGTAAGACTGCTGCCTCTACCAATGTATCTTCAGTTGTGACAGCATATCCAGTATGAAACCTGCCAGAGGTGTCAACATATCTGGATCCATCCGTATATAACGTAAGTTCTGGGTCATCCAAGGGTACTTCCCCCACTAGAACAAGTGGAGTTGACTCCGCAGTAATTTGTTCCAGACAATCATGCGGTGGAGCCTTTTTCCCCTCTCCTTCAGGTGCTGGTAGCAGGGTGGCTGGGTTGATGGTGGTGTAACTTCACATTTTCTGGCAAAATCAACGAACACTGCAGCCACAGGTGTCTCTGTGTAGACAGATGTTTAGGTTGCTGTGTGGCGTGAACTGCTCGTAGACAGCTGGGGGAGAGATGCGCTAGGTAATAAACGACTGGGCGCTGCTTTGTACAGTGTCTCTGCGTGAGTACTCCGGCTGCATGTCCTCCTGTCTCAGAGGCATACAAATGGAAAGGTTGAGCATAGTCCAGATTTCCAAGGGCAGGGGCTGTCATTTTCCTTGACTTTAGTTGCTCAAAGGCTTGTTGCAGCTGTTCTTGGTGGTCCTTGTTGTTGACATCAGCCAGAGTGTCTTCTTTTAATGCATCTTAGAGGGGCGGCTGCATGAGACGTGAGGCGTCTGGGATCCATTGTCTGCAGTATGTACATAGTCCGAGGAACCGTTGCAGCTCTATGGGATCTTTTGGGAACGGTAGTGCGTAGATGACCGTCTTCCTTTCTTCTGTGAGATGTCTGGCACCCTGAGTAAGGTAATGGCCTAAGAAGACCACTTGCCGGGCCAAAACTGAAGTTTCGAGGCTGAGACTCGACAATTCAGTTTTGCTAGATGCTTGAGGAGACTAACACTGGCCCTGATGGACATTTGCTCCGTGTAAATGTAATATGTAATGTAATATGTAAATGCAAACAGAAACTGACAGTCTTTGTGTAGTGGAATGCTAATAAAAAAACAAAAACGTTTGCTAAATCAATTACTGTAAACCAGACAACGTGTATGTGCATCTATTAGAAACTTAAGGATACATGACCATCTAGAGAATTAGTTTACATCACCATATTTTAGCCCTAATGTCAAAGTGGACATAAATATGTGCTGTTGAGGGTAGTGGATTGATTAGCCAACTTATCCTGAGCCCATATTTTAAGGGCTTGACAGAAGTTAAACCCACTCTCATATGTATTGGCGTCTAATGCTCTGTCACACACTGATTATGATGATCTTCCTCATACACATTCTGGGTGTAGTGTGTATTGCTGCCTGTATTCTGGGTGTGCCAAGATGGCCGCAACCAGAAGGAAGCATACTACAGGAAGGGTGCACCAAGATGGCCACCACCAAAGGGACATTTGGTCAGAGACCGGAGGTGATGCAATGGGTGTAGCAACATGGCCGCTGCAGGAAGGGTTGGAACTTTGGGCGGACATAGGTATAACAGATGAGGATGGGGCACTAGAAGTGGCTTGGGTAGTAGCGAGGGGAGTGCGTGACATGCAACACAGTAATCTACTGACAATGGATTCTGCTGGCCACAATTAGAACATTCCCAACAATTCATTACTCCGCCATTATC
Organism: Phyllobates terribilis; assembly: GCF_046119375.1. NCBI lineage: Eukaryota > Metazoa > Chordata > Amphibia > Anura > Dendrobatidae > Phyllobates > Phyllobates terribilis. Next base: position 549,595 of record NW_027363395.1, read on the forward strand.
GGAGAGCAGTATCTTTGTAATACACATAACATAGCATCGTGTTTCCCTTATTGTCTGCATTTTCTTCCTCCATTCACCTTTTTTTTTTTTCCTGCTCTGTATCAAGCCAAGGCCGTTTTGCTATGCTAGCAGCTGTAACTGGGCGCTTATCTGGCAGCGTGCATATTTCAGTTAACCATTTAAGTTTCTCCACATATCCACATACTTTTTCCTTCTGTCAACAAACTCAGCGCAACCTTTTTTTTTCACATGCATTTACTTTTCAACATTTCAACATCCCATTATCTTCCTTGCTGCATTTAACATCTTGTACTGTAATCTTACACAATGACATTACTCTTTTGGTTTTCTCTACATGTATAACAAAATGACATGATAGCTGTCCGGCTCTTGTAGCCATCGCCTCTCCTTCTCTTAACGGGCCATGGTCACGGATGTAATCATTAGATGCAGCTTGTATTGTAGGTCCCCCAATACGACATATCTCTGCAGCTAGCCCCCACCCATGCTGCAGTTTCGCATTTGCTGCGTTTACAATGATCCCAACCTGCTGTTGTGGTATACTCCCCATACCTATTCTCAGTATAGTAGAGAATTCTGAAGGACCATTTAGTAAATCAGACGCCACCTCCTCATACTAGCGTCCATGTTCTATTTCCCCAGTTTGGGAGAGGGTGAATAGGGAAGAGTTCAGAGGACCCTGGGTCCCTCTGAATGGAATATGATGGTAGGGGCAGGTGGGGGTAGTGATTCATAATACCCCCCGTCAGCGTTAAGTAATGGGTAGGTTGGTGCTACAACACCGGGTTTACGTGCGTGCTTCACAATTATAGCATGTCCTGCGCCATCCTGGATTAGTGACCCAACACACATTACAGAGCCAACCGTCTGGGTTATATGATGGTGGCTGGCTCTCAGTGGGAAGTGCAGGGTATTTAATCTCATAAGGTATAAATTGCTCAGTTTCCGGATTCAGGGGCTGGGGTATTGCTACATTTGTGGGAGATGCTTCTTTAGGGGCTCTAGATTTGGATTGTGGACACATAAGTTGGGAAGGGGGGGACCTACTTCCTCCTGTACTTTTTCAACATATCCTTCATCACAAATCTCATGTGCCACTTTCCTAAAGTTTTCAGCATCTTCCAACAATCCACAGCAGTCAACTAATCTACCCCTTTGCTGCCGGATGCCTTCATCCCACAACACAGGCTGAAGCCTCCCCTCCACAGGAAAATTTAACACCTTAAACACTTTTGGCACGTGCTTAAATGATCTTTTCCCTTCTCGACTGATCATGATATTCATCACATCCTCCCTCTCCTTCGGGGGAGACAAATTCTTTCTGCTCCACAGAAACATTGATTATTCACTACAACTGACAAAAAGATCCTTAATTTGTGCACAGCGGAGTCTGGCCAGAGCTCCCAGATGTTCCACTACTAACTCACCCCTCCCGTCGGGGGAATTCTTTCACACAACAAATGAAAGGAGGTGCACTTCTGCTGCTATGCAGCTTTGCAGCGCACCGGACACTCGATATACGTATATCTACTTGCGTGTCCTACCCAATCTTCGATCACCTGCCGCGACTGAAACTAACAATGTTCAGTCTCTCCTAAGGATTTTTGTCCAAAGCTGAGAAAGATTCACACAATATTCACTTGTAAATCCGAGGTGATACTGCTTTGAAGTTAAATAATATCAGACCCCTAATGAGACTACACCCCTTATAGTCTCACCTTTGACTATATCCAACCAGGACACCCGGAGATACTGCAAACAACCACACACTACGTGGAAACCACGCCAAACGGTCAGTGTCACTAGTAAAGAACTGGTGCACTTACCGTGGCTTTTTGTGGGGGATGATCAGTCCCAATTCCAGTGGGGGAGGCTGAAGGCAGGTCTCTCTTTGTGGTCGTCCAGAGGTGGAGGGGCGTCCCTGGTTAGGGATCTGAGTCACGGCACCAGCTGTTAAGGGAGGGCAATAACCCTTCACGGTTGACCAAGTGAGTGTCAAAATTATTATGTTGATTGCGCAATCCACAGAAAACCAAACGGAGGCAATGCGTGCTCTGTATTGTCGGGATTCAAAGAATCTCTGATCCCGTTTATTTTGCTTAGCATTTTATATTGTTTTGAGTATATCAAATAGCCAATCAACTCTACAGCCATACTACAATACTATAGGCTAACTGATGTTAGTACAATTATTACGGAAAACACATATATGGTCATATTATCATTGTTAGTTTGAAGCACTATGGAAATTTTACAAGGTCAAACCTGGCCTAAACAAGTTAGATAACAGAGTGTCTGACAAAATGTTCTCTTGAGAAAAAGTTAGTGTGAGATAAGTTCCATGGGAAGAGAAAGAAAGAATATGTTATGCAAGGAGTGATAACATGATTTTAAAGCAAGCAGACAAAATGGAGTTGCTCTAGCATGAGTATCAATATGTCCTTTACAGATGGATCCTGCTGTCTGCATATAGAAAACAGCATGAGGAAAGAATACGTATATTAACAAAAGTTCAGGAATTGGAAAGACAGTTGTGTGAGGCCCAGAATGCATTGATTATAGCACAGTGTCAGAATAAGTTATTAATGGACAGATGTGATGGATATCAGCATGTTGCAGAAAAGGCTGCTGTATGTGTAGCGCAGTATAAATACAAAAGGAGGTGAGGGAAGGTTAATAACAAGAAAGTAGCTTTGGCCATAGCCAAAGCAGGGATAGAGTGGAGCCCTGATCAGTGGGATGGGGATGTATGGGATTCAACTGACTCTAAAAACATCACCAATCCAGAGACTGAGGATGAATATTTCAATGGAAAGAGAGAAATTGATCCTCCTCTTAACCCAGTGAAAGTTCATCCTATATGTCGGAGACGGATTGTAGAGACTGCTGCAGGTAAACAGAATAAGAATGCAGTAGAGGATTACAGTCAGCAGGAGCTTAATGACCTTCATGATTGTTTCTCTCAAAAGCCAAATGAATCTTTAGTAGCTTGAGCTGTCAGATTATGGGAGATGGGGGCTCATGGAATGCAGGTGGATGCTGTGGATGGCCAAAAATTTGTCCAATTCAGTCATGAACCTGTAGTGAAGGAGGCCTTTCGTACCTTGACAATTCAGCAGCCACATGTGGTGTGTAGTATGCTTGATGTGGCCATGGCATTGCAGCATAAATACCCATCCGAGGCGGACTGGCCGCCCAATGAAAAACCATGGTTTACATTGAAAGATTGTACTCAGAGGTTGAAAGAGGAGGTCATGAAAAATGCTATTTCGGCAAGCTCTTATGATGATTATATGCAAGTTGTTGTGAGTGTATCTGTTAGAAATCGTATCATTAGAAATGCCCCTGCAGCCTACAAGCATATCATGATGACGCTAATGATAAATCAGACTGGGAAAACTATCGCAAATACATTGGAGGCAATTAGACAGTTAGGGGATCTGGGAGATTGGGGTCCCAAACAAAAGGGTAATTTTCCCTCTGAAGAGCAGCATGACAATGTCAAAAGTAACTACAATCCTAGATCTTGTATTACCCGTAAAGATATGTTTATGGCCCTGATAAAGGATGGTGTCCACAGGGATAAAATAGACGGGATTGGTACTAACGAGATGTGGAAATTGTATCAAAAGAGAGGACTTAATAAAAAGTCAGGGTTTCACATAATAGAAAGGTTACAGTAAAAGATTCTGAATCCCCACAGCAGGGGCCGGGCAGGACACAGGGAGAGAGAGGGCCAACTCCCTCCTCGTCGCCAGCAAAGCCCACAGCACAGGGGTTTGAGGATCTTTATGCTGAAGTTAAATCCTTGATACAGGAATTTAAAGCCCAACAGAAGGGGGCATCATTTTCTCCTAATATGATGTCTTCATCTGAAATGGAGGATCGATGGAGGGAGACAGATAAAAGTGATTGACATGGCCACACCCCACAAATGTTGGTAGATACAGGGGCGGAGGCCAGTTTGATTAAGGGAACTCCAAAACAATTCAGTGAGTGCAAGGTTATAACTACAGAATTAGGAGGAAAGCAAATTGAGGCAATTCAGGACAGAGCAAAACCAGGAGTTAGTGGAATCTCCACATTGCATGAGAAGTTAGGCAAAGTCCCTATGGGACTTCAGGAGCAGGAGATATCCTTTGAACAATTGATTCCTGAGCAGAGGAAACAAGCGTGGTTTACAGAAGGGTCAGCTAGGTACCAAGGTAACAACCGTGTGTGGAACGCAGTGGGCTATCAGACTACAAGTATACATAGCAAAGAAGTATGGGGAAAAGAGTTGTGGCAAGATATCTGGGCAATTGTACAAATAATTAAAGTGACTGTGTTTCATGTTGATGCTATTTGTGCTTCAGATACCCTGGAAAGATTCAACTCAGTAGCAGACTAACAGTCCGAAATATCAGTCACTGAATCCAGTAAAGACTGATACCTCTGAGGAGCTGCTTGGACTGACTCAATGGGCACAGACCAGAGGGGTGCCCATCAGGTTAGAGTTCATAAAGGAAACCGTCATTAAGTGTCAATATTCACAACAGAGACCAATCCCTCATGTGGTGAGAGGCCAGAAAGCTCAAGGAAAACTTCCTGGGCAAATTGACTACATTGGCCCTCCTCTACATGATGGAGGATGTGTATGCGTATGCACAGCTTTGTATGCATATTCTGGGTTTACGTTGATTTGTACCTGTAAAATGGCCAATGCTAACAATACTATTAAGACTTTGGAAACAATGGTATTGTACTGTATCCCAATACAGATTCAAAGTGACAATGAAAGTCACTTCAAAGAAGTTGTAAAGAAAATCAGGACTGCTATAGGCTTGCAAATGCCACCTGAGCATTTTTGTCTTATAACCTCAAGGTCAGGCTTGGCCTTAAAGGGTATTCAGGTAATGGGAGGAGTGATAGACCAGGATTATCAGGAAGAAATTAAAGTACTTTTAATGAATGATGAAGAAAAAGTCATGATAATACAGAAGAGAGATAAGATAACTCAGTTACTGGTACTGTCTATTTCTAAAACGAAGGTGGTCAGAGTAAGGACCCCTGCAGTTGTGACAGTCAGAGGAGGTGAAGGATTTGGATCCTCAGATCCTATCAATGATGGTGCAAAAATCTGGTTGAAACAACTGGGTGACAAAGGTCCTCCAGAACCTGCAGAGGTAATTGTTCAAGGAGCAGACAATGTGTTGATAGTTATGAAACCCGGGCAAAAGAAAGGGGAACACGTCCCAACTGACCGGGATTTTGTGCAGAGAATAATATGTGTTTTCCCTTTAGATCAAAATCTGGAAATGATGACCCAAGCAATCTTCAGACCGAAAATCGAGAGGCCAACCGTGGAAAATGTGGCGTCATGGAAAACCAAACAGAATCTATAGATTTACTTGGCTCAAATGATGAACACTAGCCATTTTTGCGTGACAAAGGTTACCACTGCTATCAATATATTTGAGACTTGGTGGCAGTACTGACCCCCTCTACAGTTATGGACAAAGCTTATAGGGGTAGCTACTCAAGATGAGGACACAGAAGGAGAAGCTGTGACACAGAACTTCACGTGCAATCCATGTTGTGCCTGTGTGAACTGCATTGGGGAAAGTTTTTTGGCAGAGGAGATGATTGAATCATAGAATCATAGAATGGTAGAGTTGGAAGGGACCTCCTGGGTCATCTGGTCCAACCCCCTGCTCAAAGCAGGATTCACTAAATCATCTCAGACAGATGTCTGTCCAGCCTCTGTTTGAAGACGTCCATTGAAGGGGAACTCACCACCTCTCGTGGCAGCCTGTTCCACTCATTAATCACCCTAACTGTCAAAAAGTTTTTTCTAATATCTAATCTGTGTCTCCTCCCATTTAGTTTCATCCCATTGCTTCTAGTCTTTCCTTGTGCAAATGAGAATAAAGATGATCCTTCTACAATGTGACAGCCCTTGACATATTTGTAGACAGCTATTAAGTCTCCTCTCAGTCTTCTTTTTTGCAAGCTAAACATTCCCAAATCCTGCAACCGTTCCTCATAGGACATGGTTTGCAGACCAGTCACCATTCTGGTCGCTCTTCTCTGAACTTGCTCCAGTTTGTCTATGTCTTTTTTAAAACGTGGTGCCCAAAACTGTACACAGTATTCCAGATGAGGTCTGACCAAAGAGGAGTAAAGACTGATAATGACTTCACGTGATCTAGACTGTATGCTTCTGTTAATACATCCCAGAATTGTATTTGCCTTTTTTGCTGCTGCATCACACTGTTGACTCATGTTCAGTCTATGATCTATTAGTATACCTAAGTCTTTTTCATATGTACTGTTGCTTAGCTCTATTCCTCCCATTCTGTATATGCTTTTTTCATTTTTATTGCCCAGATGTAGTACTTTGCATTTTTCCCTGTTAAAAACCATTCTGTTGGTTGCTGCCCACTGCTCCAGTTTATTTAGGTCTTTTTGAACCCTCTCTCTCTCTTCTCTAGTATTAGCTATCCCTCCTAGCTTTGTGTCATCAGCAAATTTAATCAGTTTACCCTCAATTCCTTCATCTAAATCATTGATAAAGATGTTGAACAATACAGGTCCCAGGACGGAGCCCTGTGGTACCCCACTTGAGACATTCATCCAGCTGGATGTGAAGCCATTTACAACCACCCTTTGAGTCCGATCACTAAGCCAATTATGAATCCACCTAACAGTTGCCTGGTCCATTGCATACTTGGTCATTTTTTCAATAAGGATGGTGTGAGATACTTTGTCAAATGCTTTGCTGAAGTCAAGATATACTATATCTACAGCATTTCCCTGATCCACCCAGTCAGTGATTATGTCATAGAAGGAAATTAAGTTAGTCTGACATGACTTGTTAGTTACAAACCCATGCTGACTCTGGTTAATCATTTCATTCTTATCCATGTACTTACATACATGTTGTTTAATAATTTGTTCAAAGATCTTTCCTGGTATAGAAGTCAGACTCACCGGCCTATAGTTCCCTGGGTCCACCTTCTTCCCCTTTTTGAAGATAGGAACAACATTTGCTCTTCTTCAGTCTTCTGGGACTTCTCCTGTTCTCCAAGAATTTTCAAAGATTATGGAGAGTGGTTCTAAAATTTCTTCTACGATCTCCTTCAGTACTCTGGGGTGTAATTCATCTGGACCTGGAGACTTGAACTCATTTATGTTAGCTAAATATTCCCTCACAATCTTTCTGTTTACAGATAACTTGGATTCCTCTATTCCTTTAACCCCTTACTTACCGGGGACGTATTAGTACGCATATTTGCGTACCGCTGGTTCAGTGAGGGCTCCGGCGCTGAGCCCTCACTGAACCGAGCACATGTCAGCTGATTCTTACAGCTGACATGTGCCCGCAACAGCCGCGGGTGGAATCGCGATCCACCCGCGGCTGTTAACCAGTTAAATGCTGCTGTCAATCTCCGACAGCAGCATTTAACGCGCGCTTCCGGGTAGCGCGTCATAAGCCCCGCCCACCGGCGACCCCGTCACGTGATCGCGGGTCGCCGATGGGCGTGCATGACAACCTAGGGTCTGCAGCAGATGCCTGTGGTTGTCATGATCTTGTCGCTATGAGCGCCACCTAGTGGTCGGCGCTCATAGCACAGGACCATTTCTGCTGCATGCAGGGGACCTGCTCGTCCCCTGTATGTAGCAGGGGCGATCGAATAGTTGCTGCTTCTAGTCTCCTATGGAGACTATAGAAGCATGCAAAAAGTAAAAAAAAAAAGTTTTTAAAAATATAAAAAAAAAATAAAAAAATATAAAAGTTTAAATCACCCCCCTTTCGCCCCATTCAAAATAAAATATATAAAAAAAAAACCCACATACACATATTTGGTATCGCCGCGTTCAGAATCGCCCGATCTATCAATATAAAAAAAGAATTATTCCGATCGGTAAACGGCGTAACGAGAAAAAAATTCTAAACGCCAGAATTACGTTTTTTGGTCGCTGCAAAATTGCAATAAAATGCAATAACGGGCGATCAAAACATCGGATCTACCCCAAAATGGTATCAATAAAAACGTCAGCCCGGCACGCAAAAAATAAGCCCTCAACCAGCCCCAGATCCCAAAAAATGGAGACGCTACGGGTCTTAGAAAATGGCGCTATTTTTTTATTTTTTTTTTTACCAAATTTTGGAATTTTTTTTCACCACTTAAATATAAAAGAACCTATACATGTTTGGTGTCTATGAACTCGTAATGACCTGTAGAATAAGAAGAGCAGGTCAGTTTTAGCATTCAGTGAACATAGTAAAAAAAATAAATAAAAAACAACTGTGGTATTGCACTTTTTTTGCAATTTTACCGCACTTGGAATTTTTTTCCCGTTTTCCCGTACAGGATATGATAAAACTAGTAATGGCGTTGAAAAGTACAACTCGTCCTGCAAAAAATAAGCCCTCACATGGCCATATTGACCAAAAAATAAAAACGCTATGGCTCTGGGAACAAGGGGAGCAAAAACGAAAATGCAAAAACGAAAAATGCTCCGGGGCTTAAGGGGTTAAAAGGACAGTGAAGATCAGTTGATGTTACATTTTCTTTCTGAGAGAAAACAGATGCAAAATAGAAATTAAACAGTTCGGCCTTCTCAACATCCTCTCTTACCATTTCTCCATTTTCATCCTGTAAAAATCCTATAGCATCTTTGACTTTTCTTTTACTTTTGACATACCCCCAAAATCCTTTTTTATTGCTTTTGACATCTCTTGCAAGCCTTAATTCATTGTCAGCTTTAGCTAACCTGATACGTGCCCTACAGGATCTGCAGACTGCATTATAATCTTCTTTAGATATGCCTCCCTCTTTCCATTTAATAAACATTTCTTTCTTTCTTTTTAGCATGTGTTTAAGTTCTGTGTTCATCCATCCTGGTTTCCTTAAATGCTTCCCATTCTTCCTACTTTTCGGGATTGTTAACGATTGTGCTTTGAGAATCTCATTTTTAAAAATTTCCCATCCTTCCTGGACATTTTTGTCCTTAAGGACATCCAGCCATTGGATCCCTCCTATTCTCTTTCTGAGTCTCTTAAAATCTGCCTTTCTAAAATCTAACCTTGAAGTTTGAGTCTTCACATGTCTTCCTCCTCTAGTTATCCAAAATTCTATAATAGCATGATCGCTGCCTCCTAGGGTCCCAGCCACCTTTACCTCCTCAACCATTTCCTCCCTGTTTATAAGGATTAGATCCAAAGTAGCAGATCCCCTTGTTTTCTCCCCTACCTTTTGGAAGATAAAGTTGTCAGCAAGAGAGGATAAGAATTTGCTTGACCTGTTAGTTTTACTTGAGAGAGATTCCCAACAAATGTCTGGATAGTTGAAATCTCCCATGACCACTACGTCATATTTTTTGGAGAACTTGGTCATTTGATACATAAAGAGTTCATCCATATCTTCAGCTTGCCCAGGTGGCCTGTAGTAAATGCCTACAATGGTGTCCTTTCCGTTGTTCTCTCCTTGTATTCTTACCCAAACAGTTTCCACAGAACTCCCAGTCTCTGAAGCTTTAATCTCTGTGCAGATATACGCTTTTCTAACATACAATGCGACACCTCCTCCTCGCTTATCAAGTCTGTTTCTTGCAAATAAGTTGTATCCTTTTAGCCTTTTATTCCAATCATGTGTATCGTCCCACCAAGTTTCAGTGATTCCAATGACATCATATTTCTTTTCCTGCATTAGTAGTTCCAATTCTCCTTGTTTGTTGCCCATGCTTTGTGCATTTGTATAAAAACATTTTAGTTTGTGATTGGTTTCTCTTCCTCCCATATTTTTATTATTTAAATTGTTTTGTCTTTGTTCTTCCTTTCCACTTCCAGTAGCAGAGATCTCAATAGTATTTGTCAGCTGTATGGCTTTTTCTGGCCTTTTGCTTCCCTTCCCACATTGTTCTAGTTTAAAGCTCTCCTGATGAGTGTAGCAAGGCGACTTCCAAATACATGTTTTCCAGTCTTCGTAAGGTGTACCCCATCTCTAGCAAGTAGTCCATCGTATAGGTAATTCATTCCGTGATCCAGAATTCCAAATCCTTGTTGACGGAACCATCGACGTAGCCAGTTGTTCACCTGTAGAATCTTATTCCACCTCATTGTTCCATGGCCATCCACTGGGAGGATTGCCATGAAGACTTTGAGTATTAGGCCAGCTGATTTATTTTTTGCTATAATTTGTTCATGCATTGCTTTGTGTTGTTGTACACAGTGTACACTTCCATTATTATTTTTATGGCAATCATCCGCTAAAACCATCCCCTTTGGATAGGGTGCTTTGTGTAAATAATGTGTGGCTATAAGATATCCAAATGTGGATTGTATTGCTAATAAAAATATGGATATCTTATAGCCTACATATTGTAACATATTGTTTATATGCTTTGATAAAGTGTGGTCATTAGACCAAGTGTGGAATGTATTGCAAATATGGTTGCGTGAATTCAAGCACTATAATATTGCAATATACTGCAGTATAATATTGATTTACTCTGATACTGAGAAACTAGCTCTTTCACATGAACTGTCTTTGATGCATGCTATCCACAAAGTGTTTGCTAGGAGTCAATACAGTAAGACAATGTTAATTGTTCTATGGTCTATGAAGTTGTGTGTTTCAAAGATTCATTATCCTGATTTGTACAAAAGTGACCACTGTGATATTTGCTTTGACTAATAGTGTTATTGTAACCAAAATATTGATTCAAATAATGTGTGTACACTTACCATTATGCTCCATGAGAAATACACAGATCTATTGTCTAAAACAATGTTTAAAAGTAAACTTCTCGAGATTACAGAATCTGGCCAATTCGGTATTATCGACGAATCATACTTATAAACATTAACCAGCTTTATGCTTCCATTGTCTAAACCTTATAAAAGTCACTGGAATCATGATACAGACAGAAGCTTTCTTGTGTAGACTTCTCAGGGGTTCTCTGTCAATTAGACAGATGATGCTCATAAACTCCTAGATGAAGAAGCCATAAGTTGTACCTGCACTGATGTGTAGTGTTGTATGTACAGTACAGACCAAAAGTTTGGACACACCTCATTTAAAGATTTTTCTGTATTTTCATGACTTTGAAAATTATACATTCACACTGAAGGCATCAAAACTATGAATTAACACATGTGGAATTATATACTTAACAAAAAAGTGTGAAACAAGTGAAAATATGTCTTATATTCTAGGTTCTTCAAAGTAGCCACCTTTTGCTTTGATGACTGCTTTGCACACTCTTGGCATTCTCTTGATGAGCTGCAAGACATAGTCACCGGAAATGGTCTTCCAACAATCTTAAAGGAGTTCCCAGAGATGCTTAGCACTTGTTGGCCCTTTTGCCTTCACTCTGCTGTCCAGCTCACCCCATACCATCTCGATTGGGTTCAGGTCTGGTGACTGTGGAGGTCAGGTCATCTGGCGTAGCACCCCATCACTCTCCATCTTGGTCAAATAGCCCTTATACAGCCTGGAGGTGTGTTTGGGGTCATTGTCCTGTTGAAAAATAAATGATGGTCCAACTAAACACAAACCGGATGGAATAGCATGCCGCTGCAAGATGCTGTGGTAGCCATGCTGGTTCAGTATACCTTCAATTTTGAATAAATCCCCAGCAGTGTCACCAGCAAAGCACCCCCACACCATCACACCTCCTCCTCCATGCTTCACGGTGGGAACCAGGCATGTAGAGTCCATTCGTTCACCTTTTCTGCGTCGCACAAAGACACGGTGGTTGGAACCAAAGATCTCAAATTTGGACTCATCAGACCAAAGCACAGATTTCCACTGGTCTAATGTCCATTCCTTGTGTTCTTTAGCCCGAACAAGTCTCTTCTGCTTGTTGCCTGTCCTTAGCAGTGGTTTCCTAGCAGCTATTTTACCATGAAGGCCTGCTGCACAAAGTCTCCTCTTAACAGTTGTTGAAGAGATGTGTCTGCTGCTAGAACTCTGTGTGGCATTGACCTGGTCTCTAATCTGAGCTGCTGTTAACCTGCGATTTCTAAGGCTGGTGACTTGGATAAAATTATCCTCAGAAGCAGAGGTGACTCTTGGTCTTCCTTTCCTGGGGTGGTCCTCATGTGAGCCAGTTTCTTTGTAGCGCTTGATGGTTTTTGCAACTGCACTTGGGGACACATTCAAAGTTTGCCCAATTTTTCGGACTGACTGACCATCATTTCTTAAAGTAATGATGGCCACTCCTTTGTCTTTACTTAGCTGCTTTTTTCTTGCCATAATACAAATTCTAACAGTCTATTCAGTAGGACTATCAGCTGTGTATCCACCAGACTTCTGCACAACACAACTGATGGTCCCAACCCCATTTATAAGGCAAGAAATCCCACTTATTAAATCCCACTTATTAAACCTGACAGGGCACACCTGTGAAGTGAAAACCATTTCCAGAGACTACCTCTTGAAGCTCATCAAGAGAATGCCAAGAGTGTACAAAGCAGTCATCAAAGCAACAGGTGACTACTTTGAAGAACCTAGAATATATGACATATTTTCAGTTGTTTCACACTTTTTTGTTAAGTATATAATTACACATGTGTTAATTCATAGTTTTGATGCCTTCAGTGTGAATGTACAATTTTCATAGTCATGAAAATACAGAAAAATCTTTGAATGAGAAGGTGTGTCCAAACTTTTGGTCTGTACTGTATGTACAGGAGTGGATTAAGAGTAGTAAGAGTAGCCAGGGCACTGGGTAGTTTAGAAGGTGTGCCCCCCCCTCAGGTACTGGATGTATCACGTGACTTGTCACATGATCCCCTTTGATAGATCATGTGATTCTATCTACACATGTGCATCAAAGGTTCTGTGAGTAACACACAGACGCTTTGATGCACATGTGTAGATGGAAAATGTGCAGCACTTTAGCACTTTGCATAACATAGCACTATATATAATAGAGCAAGAGTGGGCGATTAATTTTCCCAAGGGACAACATGGGAGACCGTGACAGTTGTGGAGGCTGCACCAATAGGCTGAAATTAATTCTGCTCAATATTAATATTAACATTAATTTTATTTTATTTTTTTATATTAATTGTATGCAGCATCGGGCTGCAGAACCTTGGATCCCCAGAGTAAATCATTCTTGGGGCCCACTATGCTGCTGTAGCAACAATATAGAAATAATACAAGACCACCAATTGTATAATAAAATGTGCCAATATGTTTCCGTAATATAAAACACAATGGGCTCGATTCATCAAGACCGACGTTGTTCACAGCAATCTTGATGAGGGGCATGCTGGAGTCGGATGATCCTGATTCATGAAGAGGTGCTCAACTACAGCGTCCAGTTTAGGACATGACAGATATCAAAGTCAAACATCAGAATAATGTCAGTTTGAGGCTAAATACCTTGTCTGAGAACTGACTTTGATATGTGACTTTGATAAGTGACTTAGACATCTGACTTTCACAACTGATGAAAATAATAATAAAAAGTTCACTGTATGCTGCTGGGAATTGAACCCAAAACTCTATGTCTAGAAGCCAGTACACTTACCATTGACTTAAACACTCAGTTGAAGAAACTTAAGCATTCTATTTGGTTATGTGATTTTCAGTGCAAACTTGTCTGAAACGCATTGGGACTTTCACACAGACCTCCTCCAGGCCAAATTCAAATGATGTGTGATTTTGATATGTGACTGATATCTGACTTTCTTCAAATATTAGAATCAGAATCACAATGACTTTTAGATACCAGTTTGATCTCATAAGCCAAGAAAAACTAGCAGTCACTATCACTTGACCCTATGGCTGTATGGTAACTCTTCAGCCTCATTTTTTCTTTCCATCCAGCAAGAAATGACTGCAAACTCCAAACGGCTAGGGGTGTCAACTGCCTGCTAAGCATGGTCCTTCTCTAGCAGCAAAAACAGGCATGATAAGGGGTTGTCCTGTCCAAACCGATAAGTCTGCAGTCACTCTGTGTGTGTCACGCAATGTGTGGGAAAGACTTAGTGCAACACAAAGGGAAGAGGGAAAGGGAGCCCAGACTCTAGGGAAAGGGGGAAGTGGAGACATCCTAGGCTGATCTAATATCACCCTGTCTCCACTAATGTCCCTATATTGGTTCTTCACCAATTGCTGCACGCGAACCTTGCCCTGTCTTTCCATGGTGTTAAGCCCTGGCCAGGGAAGGGAGGGGGATGAGCGACCAACAGCAGGGCGACTGTCACTTCTGACACACCCGTGACAGTACACCCCTCTCTACGAGTGGCCTCCGGACACTCAGGACCGGGTTTCTCAGGATAAGAGGTGGGGAATGAATGAACCCACCTGGGAGCATTCATCTCTGATGCTGAAACCCACATCCTCTCCTCTGGACCATAACCTTTCCAGTGCACCAAGTATTGTAGAGAACGACGTTGGAGACCAGAATCTACAATACTCAAAATCTGGAACTCCAGATTACCACAACCATTACTGGGGGTGGTGGTAGAGGTGAGGGCTCAAGAGGTTCCACATACTTCTTGAGTAAGGACCTATGGAACACGTAGTGGACTTTAAGGGCCAGAGGAGGTTCAAGACGAAACGCTGATGGGTTAATGACGGCGGTTATTTTATAGGGACCAATAAGCCTAGGTCCCAGCTTCCAATAAAGAACTTTCAATCTTATATTCCTGGTAGACTACCATATAAAGTCATTCACATTCAGCTCCAGACCTGGCTGGCTGTCAGCCATACATTTATACATGTGGTACCCCAGGGGTCTGGTTGCCACAGTGATAGAAATATCACGTCTGAGAGCAAGTGGGAGGTTTCCTGGTCAGGAGCCCTTAAACATGCAACAGCTCCTGTCCCAGGCCAGATAGGGGAGGAACCTGCCCTACATAAACTGGGTCTGGGGCGGGGTTAGTCAGTCTAAGAGTCTAGAGAGGAGAAAGACAGGGAAAGCAACAGCTAGGAGCTCTGTAGGAGCAGGAGCTGAAGACCAGGGGCTGGAGCTAAGCAGAGTTCGCCCTGGCAGAAGAATATAAGAACCGGACACCAGAGTCCGAGGCTGCGGGGATCTTTAAGTCCAGCAGCAGAAACCAGCCGGCAGGGGATTCCAGGTCCTCTGGCCATAGAAGCCCGGAGGCTCAGTCACAAGGAAGGGACCAGCACCGCCATCGAGGAGCGAAGGCTATCAGAAGGCCCCAAGTCACCAGCCATACGGGTGAGCACCACACGGTATACTCAGGGACGTGGGCTACTTCCACACGCTTACAGCAAGGTAGCCAGGAAGAGTGCAGATAGACGGGGAGGCCTACAACTCCACCTGGCCAGGGGAACTCCTGTTTGTTCACAGACTGACCAGGCCCCTTATGCTAGCCAGTACTCCCGGGAGGGTCTGCCTTAATATCATCAGTAAAGACCCTGAACTGCACTGCAAAGACTCTGAGTCGTTCCTGCTTTCTCACCGCATACAGCACTACTAATACTAGGACGCCCGTGCACCATCACTCCCATCATCCACATTCCCTGCCCTGAGGCTATACTCTTCCCGTGGGGAGTTATCCCATCCTTTGCTGCGCATACCACACCAGCCTCAGTGGTCTGCCTCGCAGCGGCGGTACACCCTGACCGCAACCCATGGGTGGCGTAGTCGGACAATTAACCTAAAACTTATACTATACCGCCACTGGTTTGACCACCCTGAGTCACGGGACCGGGTCGCCGCCACGGAGACTACAATCCCCAGAGACCCGGCTCCGGGTAACCCACTACATGTGTACACTAGGCCCAGGGGGCGCGTCAACTTTGGCGTAGTCGGCAGGATTTCGTGCCCGCAACCACCGGGTACTGCGCGCCTTCAAAAGACTGTCACACCTGCCGTGGTGAAGGTCCCCGCCATCCGGAGCCATTTCCCGCCATCCGGAGCCGTTTCCCGCCATCTTCAGCTGTTTTCCCGCCATCCGCAGTCGTTTTCCCGCCGTCGGACGCCATCTTCAGGACGCCGCGCGGGAAGAAGAGGGGTGTGGACGCCGAAAGCGCGCGAGACCTGAAGCTCCACCCTACGCACCGACGCTGCGCAAGGTCCTGGAAGGAGAGGGAGTGACGCTGACGTCACCAGAGCGCGATGCATGGTCCTCCACCCTGACGATCGTCTGCGGAGCCGCGGCCTACGGAGAAGAAGCAACAGAAGGTAGGCCACGCTTAACTAGGGGGGAGGATACGGAGGGACCCTCTACCACCAGCGTGGCCGCTGCCGCAGTAATGCCGTTCACCATGCCTTACATCCCCGGATACTCAGGGGAGTCGCATACCCTAAGCGACTTTAAAGAGAGACTGTACAGCCTGTTTAAAGTATACCCCCTGACGGAGGGACAAAAAGTGAGCATATTGGTAGGCCAGTTAACCGGCGCAGCCCAACGTGAAGTAAAGTCCTGGTCAGTCAGGGACAAGGAGACCGTGAAGGAGATCTTAGCCCGTCTGAGGGACACGTTTGATACCCGCACCTCTGCAGAGATCAAAATGAAATTTTATGGGTGCAAGCAGCGGGCCCAAGACAGTATAAGAGACTATGCTTTGAATTTGCAAGAGGCCCTGGGAGCCATTAAACAGGCAGACCCTGACAGTGTGCGGAATGCAGATGAACTGTTGACTGAGCAATTCATTGAGGGTCTGCTGTCCAACGCCCACCAAACCCAGTCACATGCAATGGCCTTGCAGATCCCTGGGTTAGACTTTGCAAAGTTCAAAGACAGGGCCATCCGGGTGCTCCGAGAACCGGCACCGGGTAGCTCTGTAACCCACTGGCGCCCTGCTATTACCTATCACCAGGAGGCGGCGCCCTTGTCTACAGAGTCTGTAGGAGCTGGTGCGCAGGCTTTGGATAACAACCCGGCTACAGACTTGCACCATCAGGTCCAAGAACTGACCAAAAGCGTAGCCGCGCTAACCAGAACTGTGCAGTCTTTACAGGTCTCTCCTCCAGGAAAGATCCAGCTGGAATCCGGACCGGAGGACGTCCCATGGCGCCGACAGAGGAGGATCCCGCCGTCCAGAGGAAGACCCAGCGACCGCTACGAGGACGGACAGCCCATCTGCCGCTGCTGCAATCAACCCGGACATATGGCAAGGTACTGTCATTTAAACGGGCACAACCTGGGGTAGAGGGCCAACCCCCAGGCATAAGATCATCAGGCCCATCGAACTGGCGTGATAAATACGTAGGGGGACGTCCAGTCTTGCCTGTGGTACTGGATGGCATTCCTTTGAGTGCCCTACTAGACACTGGGTCACAGGTGACTACCATCCCGTACGTGCTCTTTAAGCGGTACTGGAATGACTCGGACATAACCCGCTACCCAGATGATGACCTGAGTATCATCGCCAGCAATGGTCAGCCCGTGCCGCAGGTGGGGTTCAAAGAGGTGACCATTAAGATCGGTAAAGTCGAACTGGCGGCACAAGGACTGATTATTGTGGACATTGACCGTCATGAGAGTCACCCTAAAATAACCTTGGGAACTAACGTAATTGAAAATTGTCTTGCAGAGGTAATTCTCATTTTGCAGCAGGTTACCAAGAACGCCAGTTCCAGCCAGCAGCGTGTTCTCCAAAAAGAGATCCGGGCACTGATGAAACGGCAACAAGTGGAACTATCTGGTGGTGAGATTGGTAGCGTGAGAATGTGTGACCCGTTCCCTATTGCCATGCTCCCGAAAAGTGAGATGATGATCTGGTGCCGGGCAGCTATTGGTCTAAGAGGTAGAGACTACCAAGCAATGGTAGAACCCGTCTACTTAGACAGTAGGCCCACCATTTTGACAGCACGGGGGGTGGTCGATGTATGCCATGGGAGGGAGCCCGTCCGCATCATAAATATCGGGGGGAGAGAAGTATACCTGCCCCGGTATGCCACGCTAGCCAAATTGTTCACCATAAACCAAAATTCTGTAAGGGCCGTGGAACCCTTGCCTCCATCTCAACCAGAGGAAGGTAACGGCTCTAAGAAACAAATGGAGGACTGGTGTCAGCAACTGCATGTGGGTACTACCTCCACTCCCTCACACCAAAATCAGGGAGTCTACCGGGTGGTTCGGGAGTATGAAAGAGTCTTTAGTAAACACCCGCTAGACTTCGGGCGAGTAAAGGGGGTAGAACATCACATCCCCACAGGAGACCATCCACCCATAAAGGAAAGATACCGACCTGTACCCCCTGCACACTATCAGCATGCAAAGGGGATGTTGCGGGACATGAAGGAGGCTGGGGTAATCAGGGACAGCTGTAGCCCCTGGGCAGCTCCACTAGTTCTAGTGAAAAAGAAGGACAACACAATGAGAATGTGTGTAGACTACAGAAAGGTCAACCGTATCACACACAAAGATGCGTACCCGTTACCTAGAATAGAAGAATCTTTAGCTGCATTAAAATCTGCTAACTTCTTCTCCACTTTGGATCTTACTAGCGGGTACTGGCAGGTTCCTGTAGCAGAGGCAGACAAGGAGAAGACTGCATTCACCACTCCGATGGGTCTCAGCGAATTCAACTGTATGCCATTCGGACTCTGCAATGCACCAGGAACCTTCCAGCGGTTGATGGAATGCTGTCTGGGACACCGGAATTTCGAGACGGTCCTGTTATACCTGGATGATGTCATCGTTTATTCCAAAACCTACGAAGACCATCTGAAACACCTGGCAGAAGTGTTTGATGCCCTGGCAAGCTACGGCCTAAAGGTGAAACCTCCTGAAACCAAAGGTGCAGTACCTGGGACATGTGGTGAGTGCTGACGGAGTGGCTCCTGACCCCGATAAGATCACCGTGATTAAAGACTGGCCAAGACCCTCCAGCATAAAGGAAGTGCGGCAGTTCCTCGGGTTGGTAGGCTACTACCGAAGATTCATTCCCGGTTTCACCAAAATGGCAGCCCCTATGCAGGACCTCCTGATAGGTCAATCCAGGAAGGCCAAAAACCAGAAGCCGCCCTTCAGGTGGGAAAAGCTGGAAGAGGAGTCCTTCCACCAGCTGAAGATGGCCCTCACGGGGGATGAAATCCTGGCGTACCCTGATTACGGCCAACCCTTTATCCTCCACACGGACGCGAGCAACATCGGGTTAGGAGCCATACTGTCCCAGATCCAGCAGGGGAAAGAACGGGTAATCGCTTACGCCAGCCGAAAACTACGGCCCACAGAGAGAAACCCTGAGAATTATAGCTCATTCAAGCTAGAGTTCCTGTCAGTGGTGTGGGCAGTGACCGAACGTTTCAAGCATTACCTTGCCTCTTCCAAGTTCACCGTGTACACGGATAACAACCCGTTGACACACCTGGACACTGCAAAACTTGGTGCCCTGGAGCAGAGATGGATGGCCCGCCTGTCCAACTATGAATTCACCATCAAATACCGGGCGGGACGCTCGAATGCCAACGCGGATGCCCTGTCCAGAATGCCAAACTAACCGGACGTAGGGGAAGATCCAGAAGAACTGGAAGAAGTCGAACTCCCTGCGTTCCACCGTCATGGGATTACCCTGTATTCCCACCGTGTGAGGGACAGGCGCTCTGCTACGTTCAATCCCTTACCCCACTACAGCTGGGCGGAGACACAAGACAGTGATCCCGCAGTCCGTCTGGTGAAGGAAATGCTGACACAGGCCGATGCCCGTCTTGACCCAGATGCTCCAGAGGAGACCAAGCAACTGTGGAAGGAGAAACGTAAGCTGTTTCTCTACAAGGAGAAGCTGTGCCGGAGAGTGGTCAACTCTAGAACACATGAGCTGACCTGGCAGGTAGTGGTCCCAAGACGAGACGCGGCTATGGTTCTGGAGGCATACCACGATGGAGCAGGACACTTCGGATGGAAGAAGCTGGAGTTCCTGTTGCGTGGATGGTTCTACTGGGTAGGCATGAGAGGAGCCATCGAGAGATGGTGCAGAGACTGTGGCCCGTGCAACCTAAGAAGAAAGGACCGTGCCAGCCAGAAGACTCCCCTGCAGTCCATCATCACCAGGCAGCCACCGGAACTGGTAACCCTGGACCATGTGAAACTGGCTCCAAGCAAATCTGGGTAAGTCTACGCCCTCACCATCGTAGATCACTACTCCCGGTTCCTGGTGGTGGTCCCTGTCAAAGACTTAACAGCTCAAACAACAGTCAGAGCCTTCCAGCTGCACTTCTGCCGTCCACACGGGTATCCGGAGCAAGTGTTGACGGACCAAGGACCAGCCTTCGAAGCGGAGGTCTTCCACTACAGCTGGGCGGAGACACAAGACAGTGATCCCGCAGTCCGTCTGGTGAAGGAAATGCTGACACAGGCCGATGCCCGTCTTGACCCAGATGCTCCAGAGGAGACCAAGCAACTGTGGAAGGAGAAACGTAAGCTGTTTCTCTACAAGGAGAAGCTGTGCCGGAGAGTGGTCAACTCTAGAACACATGAGCTGACCTGGCAGGTAGTGGTCCCAAGACGAGACGCGGCTATGGTTCTGGAGGCATACCACGATGGAGCAGGACACTTCGGATGGAAGAAGCTGGAGTTCCTGTTGCATGGATGGTTCTACTGGGTAGGCATGAGAGGAGCCATCGAGAGATGGTGCAGAGACTGTGGCCCGTGCAACCTAAGAAGAAAGGACCGTGCCAGCCAGAAGACTCCCCTGCAGTCCATCATCACCAGGCAGCCACCGGAACTGGTAACCCTGGACCATGTGAAACTGGCTCCAAGCAAATCTGGGTAAGTCTACGCCCTCACCATCGTAGATCACTACTCCCGGTTCCTGGTGGTGGTCCCTGTCAAAGACTTAACAGCTCAAACAACAGTCAGAGCCTTCCAGCTGCACTTCTGCCGTCCACACGGGTATCCGGAGCAAGTGTTGACGGACCAAGGACCAGCCTTCGAAGCGGAGGTCTTCCAGGAGTTCTGCAACCTGTATGGCTGCAGGAAGATAAGAACAACGCCTAATCACCCTCAGACCAATGGACTATGTGAGAAAATGAACCAGGTGGTGATAGACTTGCTAAAAACGTTGCCCCTGGAAGAACGCAGTCTGTGGCCTGAAAAACTGCCTGATCTGGTGGACTTGTATAATCACATCCCCGTAGGTTCCACCAACTGTACCCCGGCTTACCTAATGAGAGCAAGACCTGGTAAGCTGCCTATTGACCTGGATATGGGAGTCCTGACACCTGAGGACACCTCACCAGAGGCAGACTGGGATACAGAACGGCAGCAGCAGTATTGGAAAGTACAGGAGAGCGTCGAGCGAAGTCTGTCTCAAGCAAGAGAAAGGCAAGAGAAGGCTTATAACTAGCATGCTCCCGCTGTTCCCCTGGTACCCGGAGAGCAGGTCTTGAAGAGAAAGAGGCGGCTCCACAAGTTGGACGACCAGTGGGAGAAGGACCCGTACACCGTGCTGCCCTCAAGCCATGAGAACCCAAAAGTGTGTGTCATCAGTAAGGATGGAGGAGAGACCACAGCCATTGTCTCCAGAGACCACCTGAAAAAGTGTCCCGAGCTGCTGCAAAGCCCTGAGGAAGATCAAGAGAACCCTCAACCCGCAGAGGAAAGGGAAGAAATGATCAGTACCGTACTCGGAGACTTTCCCCGGTCATGGACTCAAATCAACAACGCAGTCGTGGTACCCATCCTCACCTTTCTCCAGCCAGCCCCTCAAGGGCCTACAGAAGAACAGGAAGTGTCGGGAGAGCAACCAGCCCAGGAGGCAGAAGAATCCATACCAGCAGACCAGGAGAATCAACCCTCTGCTAGTAGTGAGCCTGCCGTGCCCCTAGTAAGCCAAAGAGAACGCAGAAATCTGCCAGGCCTACCCACAACACCTCCTACACCCTGTAGTTCAGAACCAGATAGTGGCTTACGTAGGTCCACCAGGAGCACTAGAGGACAGATGCCCGCGCGCTGGAGAGTCTAATGCCAAGTATATATTTACCTGTACCTACGTAAATGCTGAAAAAGGTTTATGTTTTTGTTGCCTGTTTATTGATTATGTTTCTCTAGTTACCCTGCAGGTTTATTTGGACTGACAGGTTATGGACGCTGAATAACCGGAACTACAATGTAGATAGTTGCACCTTGGTGCCTCTTGCGAAGATGGCCGCGGAAGAGAAAAACCTGTCTGGCATGGCCTCCTTGTGGCCCAAAGTAGCTAGCCTCAGCCTTGCAGCCACACCCAGGGCCAACGTTTGGGGTTTGCTTTGGACAGGTCCCCTACTCTGTTCCAAGACTTCACCTTGTTGGGTGACATGGACACCCTGTTACGGACACGCCGTGACCTCTAAAGACTAAAACTTCTTGTATATATGTTGAAATGTTATTGTTTATGCCCTGTATGTGTTTTCTTGAAAATGTGTTTAGTCCTGGAGTGCTAAAATTCACTAGGGGGGAATGTGACACCCCAGGGGTCGGGTTGCCACAGTGATAGAAAAATCACGTCTGAGAGCAAGTGGGAGGTTTCCTGGTCAGGAGCCCTTAAACATGCAACACATCCTGTCCCAGGCCAGATAGGGGAGGAACCTGCCCTATATAAACTGGGTCTGGGGCGGGGTTAGTCAGTCTAAGAGTCTAGGAGAGGAGAAAGACAGGGAAAGCAACAGCTAGGAGCTCTGTAGGAGCAGGAGCTGAAGACCAGGGGCTGGAGCTAAGCAGAGCTCGCCCTGGCAGAAGAATATAAGAACCGGACACCGGAGTCCGAGGCTGCGGGGATCTTTAAGTTCAGCAGCAGAAACCAGCCGGCAAGGGATTCCAGGTCCTCTGGCCATAGAAGCCCGGAGGCTCAGTCACAAGGAAGGGACCAGCACCGCCATCGAGGAGCGGAGGCTATCAGAAGGCTCCAAGTCACCAGCCATACGGGTGAGCACCACACGGTATACTCAGGGACGTGGGCTACTTCCACACGCTTACAGCAAGGTAGCCAGGAAGAGTGCAGATAGACGGGGAGGCCTACAACTCCACCTGGCCAGGGGAACTCCTGTTTGTTCACAGACTGACCAGGCCCCTTATGCTAGCCAGTACTCCCGGGAGGGTCTGCCTTAATATCATCAGTAAAGACCCTGAACTGCACTGCAAAGACTCTGAGTCGTTCCTGCTTTCTCACCGCATACAACACTACTAGTACTGGGACGCCCGTGCACCATCACTCCCATCATCCACATTCCCTGCCCTGAGGCTATACTCTTCCCGTGGGGAGTTATCCCATCCTTTGCTGCGCATACCACACCAGCCTCAGCGGTCTGCCTCGCAGCGGCGGTACACCCTGACCGCAATCCACGGGTGGCGTAGTCGGACAATTAACCTAAAACTTATACTATACCGCCACTGGTTTGACCACCCTGAGCCACGGGACCAGGTTGCCGCCACGGAGACTACAATCCCCAGAGACCCGGCTCCGGGTAACCCACTACACGTGTACACTAGGCCCAGGGGGCACGTCATACATGTCTCCCATGATCTTTAAATTACTCAGAACACCCTGTTACACTGAGGAGAGCGACGAAGCAAACTGTTCCCCCTCAGGAACTCCCGAAGCTCCTCCCCCACTAAAGGTACCAAATTGTGGGTGATAACCGTATGCACCGAAGAAAGGTGACCTGCCAGTGGATTCTTGACAATGATTATTATTAATGGCAAATTCTGCCAGCGGTAAGTAGGATGTCCAAACCTCCTGATTTTCGGAGATGAAACACCTGAGCTAGGTCTCCAAATTCTGAATGATACACATGGTCTGTCCATTCGACTGAGGGTGGAAGGCAGAGGAAAAGGACAGCTGCACCCCCAGTCAAGAACAGAATGCCTTCCAGAGCTTGGAAACAAACTGGGTCCCCCGATCTAACACCACATCGGAGGAATATCTGTGAAGCTTCACGATCTCATTTATAAGCACCTGAGCAAGTGTCTTGGCATTTGGAAGTGCAGGTAATGCGGCAAAGTGAACCGTTTTACTGAACCTATCTACAACCACCAAAACTACCGTTTTGCCTGCAGAAGCTGGTAGGTCAGTATTAAAATCCATGGACAAGTGTGCCCATGGCCTACTAGGGATAGGTAGCAGAAGAAGAGTACCAGACGGCCAGGTATGCGAAGCTTTAGAACGCGCACAAATACTACAAGCAGAAACATGTTCAATCACATCCTGATGCAACCCCAGCCACCAAAAACGACGAGAGAGGAGGTCCGCGGTTGCCTTACCATCTGGATGCCTGGATGCCCAGCAAGCAGAGTTGTGATGTTCCTTAATAACTTTGCGGCGCAGATTAGATGGTACAAATAACCTTGCTTAAGGGCAGAAGGCAGGAGCGTCCCCCTGAGCCTCCAACATCCCACCCTCCAGTTCAGGATACAGTGCCGAAATGACTACCCCTTTCCGTAATATCGAGGCAGGGTTCTCATGGTCACCACCACCAGGGAAGCTCCGGGACAAAGCGTCAGCCTTGACAAAGCATCAGCCTTGACATTTTTGACCCCTGGACGAAAAGTGACAACAAAATTGAACCTAGTAAAAAACAGGGACCATCTGACTTGCCTAGGGTTGAGACGTTTAGCTGACTGGAGATATGACAGGTTATTATGGTCAGTAATAGAATGGACTGCCCCCTCCAACCAATGTCACCATTCTTCGAACGCCAATATGATCGCCAAAAGTTCACTATTACCCACGTCATAATTTCTCTCAGTCGAAGACAATTTTTTAGAAAAGAAGGCGCATGGATGCCATTTACCAGGGGACGGACCCTGAGACAACACAGCCCCAACCCCCGACATCCGACGCATCAACCTCCACAATAAAGAGTTGGGAAATATCGGGTTGACTGAGTATAGGTGAAGTGGCAAAATGATTCTTTAAGGAAGAAAAAGCCTGGAGGGAGGCATCCGACCATTTTGAAAAATTGGACCCCTTCTTAGTTCTTAGTCATGTCAGTAAGGGGTTGCACAATTACAGAGTAATTTTGGATGAATTTCCGGTAAAAATTAGTAAAGCCCAGAAAACATTGAAGAGCCTTCAGGTTCTTGGGACAGTCCCTATCAAGGATTGCAAGGATCTTCTCCGGATACATCCGAAAACCCGAAGATGACATCAAGTACCCAAAAAACTGCACCTCCTTAACAGCGAAAACACATTTTTACAGTTTGGCATAAAGTTTGTTATCCCTTAATATCTGGAGCACCTTCTTAACATGCCCCCGATGTGTCTCAAAATCAGGTGAGTAAACCAAAATCTCATCCAGATAGACCACCACAAACCTCCCCACCAAATGATGGAAAATATCATTTATGAAATGCTGGAATACCACAGGTGCATTGGTCAAACTGAAAGGCATAACCAGACTCTCGAAATGCCCTTCAGGGGTATTGAATGCTGTTTTCCTTTCGTCCCCTTCTCTGATTCTAACCAGATTGTAGGCTCCCCTTAAATCAATTGGAGAATACCTTAGCTCATACAACCTGGCTGAACAAATCAGGAATAAGGGGATATGGATCACAGATGGTAATTTGATTTAATTCCCGGAAATCTAAACAGGGACGTAGACCGTCATCTTTTTTCTTCACAAAGAAAAACCCTGCCGCCACGGGCGAAGATGATGGTCTGATATGTCCCTTTTCCAGACTTTCCGCAATGAAATCCTTCATGGCTTGTCTCTCAGGGCCAGAAAGATGATACAGTCTGGACTTCGGTAGTTTAGCTCCGGGGGTCAGGTTAATAGGACAGTCATATGCACGATGAAGAGGCAAATCCTGATACCCCCTCTCAGAAAAATACATCCTCAAAACCAGGCAGAAAAGCAGGTAATATTTCCGTAGAGACAGTAGCAAGGGAAATATCTAAACCGTTCTCATGGCAGTAATCCGTCCATTCAATAATCTCCCCGGTTTGCCAATTCACCAACGGATTATGTTTAACAAGCCAAGGAATACCCAAAACAATAGGTGTGGAAAGACTGTCCAGGACATAGCAAGGGATTTTTTCACAATGAACTGACCCCACTCTCAGTTTTACATTATGTACAATCTGAGTAAATGCTCTCTGTGCAAGTGGCGCCGAGTCGATGGAGAAGATTGAACTAGGTTTAGCTAAAGTACAGCAAGCAAGTTTATGAGTTTTCACAAACTCAGCATCAACCATGTTGACTCCGGCTCCACTGTCAACAAACACAGAAATTTTCTCGGTTTTGCTCTCTAGCACCACCTCTGCTGTCAGGACCAACCGGGAACTGCAGGTTGGCAACAAATTCACCCCTTGTTTATCCAACTCCAGACTACCAAGAGTTAATCGAGTCTCCTTTTGTTTGGACAGGTCCCAAGAATATATCCCTTTTTTCCACAAAAAAAACATACGCCTTTTTTTTGCAAATCTCCTGGGAAATGTATGATGCAGAGACACCCCCTAACTGCATGGGTTCCTCCACCTCCCGCAGTACTGGTTCACTGCCAGACCGCTCCCCCTGCAGAGGTACATAACCCCGACAAGAAGGCTCCGGAGAAGGTGGTCTCACCCACCTACCCCGAAGGCATCTATCAAGACGTATGACCAACGACATGGCCGCCTCCAAGGACTGAGGGGTTCCATATACTACCAAGGAATCTTTCAACCTTTCAGTAAGACCCTTACAAAATTGACTTCTAAGGGCTGAGTCATTCCATTTGGAATCCGTTGCCCATCTACGGAATTCCGGACTGTACGTTTCCACTGACCGAAAAACCCCTCCACAGACAGGAGACAAACCGAGTCCTGTGGTAAAGAAAACGTCCACGACTGAGGATCTCCCTGCAGTAGAGAGATCACAATTCCAACCCATTGCTCTTCATTTCCAGAGGGGTAAGGACAAAGTTTAAAATACAGTTTGCAGGCCTCATTGAATACAAAAAACTTGTCCCTACCTACTGAAAACCTTTCCGGGAGGGCAACCTTGGGTTCAGGCTGGATAGGCCTACCTGCAGAGACCCCCACATTGGCGACCTGTAGCCGCTAATGCTGCTGCTGAACCTCACAACGGATGTCATTCACCTCCAGAGACAGACTGCACAGCCGCTCTGTGAGCTTTGCAACTGAACCCATACCAAGGAGAAAGGAAAAAAAAAACACGCCCAAAAAAACACACACACACAAAAAAAAAAGTGTCAATTTTTTTTTCCTTTTCAAAATGTGCTCGGCCGGTGATAATGTCACACAAGATGTGGAAAGACTTAGGGTAACACAATGGGAAAGGGAGCCCAGACTCTGGGGTAAGGGGGGAGTGGAGACCTCCTAGGCTGATCTAATATCACCCTGTCTCCACTAACATCCCTATATTGGTTCTTTAACAATCGCCGCACGCGAACCTCGCCCTGTCTTTCCCTGGCGTTAAGCCCTGGCTAGGGAAGGGAGGGGGATGAGCGCTAATCGATCTCCACTGACAACTAAAGACAACAAGGGGGAACAAACAAGGGAAGATAGCTTAGCTTTAAGTTGACTTCAGAGAGATAAACACCCTTCCTCATTGCTCCAGAGAGGAAGAAGTAATGCACTTGCTCCGAGCCTTCACAAGGGATAATGTGAGTATCGCCGGCACCTCCCTCTAGCAGACAGCAGGTATTTAAACACCCAGGCCAGGGTGTTAATTAGCCAGAGGAAGGTAGCCCCTGGGTCCTAGAGACACAGCCTCTAAGAAGGACAGCGGTGCCCAGTAAGATGGCGCTACCCATTTTTGTAATCATTTGCAGCTGTGGAATTGTCAATATAAAACTCCCACATCCCCTCACACCACACTCCCTGATGAAGCAGGAGCGAAGCGGCATTGGAGTGGTGTGAGGGGGTTGTGGTATGTCCCTATTACTAACATCTGGATGTTTATTGCACTTTTGGCCATTTTTTCTTATTTGTATTATGTTAAGGCACTCTGCACTTTTATCATTGGGATACCTCACTTGAGAATTTTATAAGCTGAGTTGCTTTATTTACTGAGATTTTACTGACCTCTAGTGGTGTATATATATGTGTCACCCAGGGAGATAAAGGGGACTCGGTACCCTGGCCTTTTACCTTGTTTAGGAGGTCACGGCAGTCGGCTCCCGGGCCCGTACTCTGGGTCTCTCTTTAAAAAGGGATTTTAGTGTACAGTTTGTCTCGTGACGCCACCTGTGGTTTCCGGTAATGGTTACCGGCGCTGCTGCAGACCTCCGGGGGGGTGGGGGGGTGATAGGATGGCAGCTGGGATGTTTCTGCTCCCCACAGGCAGAGCGGGCCCCCGGGGCAGTGTAGGTGTAGATCGTGGTGATGCTGGGGCTTGTGGTGCAGGAGAGATGGCGCAGTGGAAATAACTGACGGAGGCAGTGCAGTCATCTGAGTTTTACTCACAGTTCTTGTTCAAGTTTCTCAGGTACACTGCACGGGTGTCAGCCTCCGCGTCGCACTGCGTCCACCTGGTAAGGGGTCCAGCACTTTCTCAAGTATATCAGGAGCGCTTGACGGAACCCCACTTTCTTTATGTTCCTTACTAGACCGACTTCTCGCGCCGGGTCTTCTCCCTCCTGCCCTGCGCTTTCCCACACACAGTCCTGATCGGGTGCTCTGAAGTCCGCCTGGGCAACCTGGGGTTCCCGGACCTACTTGATGCCCTTCACGGTGACTAGGGTGAGACTGTGGCAACTGCACCATGAAAGTGCAGAAGCCTCCAGTTTTCCAGCCGAGACCTGGAGTAACACGGTTGGTCCAGGGACAGGTTCCCTTCTTGCGGCCTGGTCCCTCCGTCACTTGACAGATTAGAGTGTACGGGTGGCTTCCTGCTCCTTCCGTACCCCTGGTACCCCTTCAGTTACCGGAGCCTTCATCCTCTGCTCCCCTCCTGGGCCTCTGTTACTAGGCCCCACTTGTGGAGCAGAGCTCCTGAAGAGACTCTGCTCCCCTCCTCTCCTTACTACTCACTGACTGACTGTCCTCACTGACCTGCTACCCTAAGATGGCTTCCCTTTAAATACCTCCTACAATGGTGCTCCCCTACACTACATCCTCCACCCACACCCACTACTGGTTCCCCCTCTCTTTGGTTCCCCCCACTCCAGCCAGGGACAGGGCTCAGCAGAGACACAATGCATCTTGCCCTTCCAGCTGGCATGGAGTAGTGTAGTGTTGTGTGCAGGTGTTGGGGGTTCCGGGCAGCACTCCCTCCTTACCTGAGAGAAGGAGGCACTACACCTCTGGGTGAGGGGCAGTACCTCTGTGGCGACTGAACCCTCAGGGGCGCCACATATACTATTTCTGTGGTCCAGCTTTCTGATGTAATATAATACAACATGTCAGCATTGCACTTGATCTTAAAGACATCGGCATTATTTACTATATCTGAATGACTAAACTATATGTGTTCATTATGATTTAACTTGGAATTGACCATCCATATTAAATATATAGCTGTGTATGTACATAAATTACGGACCTAGTGTATTCATCTTTTGTTGTATAATCATGAAGTGCAATTATTAATTTATCTATTGCGGACATGCTCATCCCCCCTCTTATATTAATTTTTAATTTGTTTGTTGCATTTTTAATGTCCTTGCCTGTGTGTATTTTTTAATCTTTTTTGTATAATAAAGGTTATTGCATTATATAAAGCCTGTTGGGTACTCTTTATAAGGTCTTTGGTTAGTTGGGTAACTAACTTTAATTATTGGCATTTCCTTCATTGATAGGATTTCTAGCCTCTAAGAAGGTGTCTGTAATACCAAACGAAGAGATCTCCTGCAACCAACATCAAGGCGACTGTCTGTCACTTCTGACACACCCGTGACAGTGTGACTGCAGACTTATGAATTTGCAGCCAGTGGTCTGGAGTTTGCAGGCAGTTCTTTTGTGGATGGAAAGAAAAATTTACAAAAAATAAATTTGGTCATTAGACCCTTTCTTAAGAAGCTCGGCAAACGTACAGTCACATGGAAATTGATATATAGTAAATTAGTGCCTCCTAATTTACTTTGGCTACGTGATTTATCATGCAAATAGACAGCGTGTCTGAAACTCTTTCTTAACATGGCAGGATGACAATCAAAATGTCAGATATTAAAAGTAAAATATCACTGTAGTTTGTGTCCTAACCAGCATAATTTAAAAAATATATATATATAGTACAGACCAAAAGTTTGGACACACCTTCTCATTCAAAGATTTTTCTGTATTTTCATGACTATGTAAATTGTACATTCACACTAAAGGCATCAAAACTATGAATTAACACATGTGGAATTATATAGTTAACAAAAAAGTGTGAAACAACTGAAAATATGTCTTATATTCTAGGTTCTTCAAAGTAGCCACCTTTTGCTTTGATGACTGCTTTGCACACTCTTGGCATTCTCTTGGCACCCCCAATCCTGGTATGCATGGCACCCCTCACCCCCAATCCTGGTATGCATGGCACCCTTCACCCCCAATCCTGGTATGCATAGCACCCCTCACCCCCAATCCTGGTATGCATGGCACCTCTCACCCCCAATCCTAGTATGCATGGCACCCCTCACCCCCAATCCTGGTATGCATGGTACGCAATCCCTATCCTGGTATGTATGGTACCCCTCATCCTGGTATGGATGGTACCCCTCATCCCTGTCCTGGTATGGATGGCACCCCATCCCTCTTCCTGGTATGCATGGTACCCCTCATCCCTATCCTGGTATGCATGGCCCCTCATCCGAATCCTGGTATGCATGGCCCCCCACATCCCTATCCTGGTATGCATGGTACCCCTCATTCCTATGCTGGTATGCATGGCCCCCTCATAACCAATCCTGGTATGTATGGCACCCCTCATTCCCAATCCTGCTATGCATGGCACCCCTAATCCCCAATCCTGCTATGCATGGCACCCCTCATACCCAATCCTGCTATGCATGGCACCCCTCATCCCCAATCCTGCTATGCATGGCACCCCTCATCCCCAATCCTGGTATGCGTGACACCCCTCATCCCCAATCCTGCTATGCATGGCAACCCTCATCCCCAATCCTGCTATGCATGGCACCCCTCATTCCAAATCTGGTATACATGGCACCCCTCATCCCCCAATTCTGGTATGTATGGTACCCAATCCCTCATCCTAGTATATATGGCACCACTCATCCCCCAATCCTGGTATGCATGGCACTCCATCCCTCATCCTGGTATGTATGGTACCCCTCATCCCTATCCTGGTATTTATGGTATCCCTCATCCTGGTATGCATGGCATCCCATCCCTCATCCTGGTATGCATGGCACCCCATCCCTCATCCTGGTATGCATGGTACCCCTCATCCCTATTCTGGTATGCATGGTACCCCTCATCCCTATTCTGGTATGCATGGCACCCCTCACCCCCAATCCTGGTATGTATTGCACCCCATTCCTCATCCTGGTATGCATGGCACCACTCATCCCCCAATCCTGGTATGTATGGCACCCCTCATCGCCCAATCCTGGTATGTATGGTACCCCTCATCCCCCAATCCTGGTATGTATGGTACCCTTCATCCCCCAATCCTGGTATGTATGGCACCCCTCATTCCCCAATCCTGGTATGTATGGTACCCCTCATCCCCCAATACTGGTATGTATGGCACCCCTCATCCCCCAATCCTAGTATGTATGGCACCCCTCATCCCCCAATCCTGGTATGTATGGTACCCTTCATCCCCCAATCCTGGTATGTATGGTACCCCTCATCCCCCAATCCTGGTATGTATGGTACCCCTCATCTCCCAATCCTGGTATGTATGGTACCCCTCATCCCCCAATCCTGGTATGCTTGGTACCCCTCATCCCCCAATCCTGGTATGTGTGGGCCCCTCATCCCCAATCCTGGTAAGTATGGTACCCCTCATCCCCCAATGCTGGTATATGTGGCCCTTCACCCCCTAATCCTGGTATGCATGGCACCCCTCATCCCCCAAACCTGGTATGTGTGGCCCCCTCATCCCCAATGCTGGCATGCATGGCACTTCTCACCCCCCAATCCTTGTATGCATGGTACCCCTCATCCCTAGCATGGTGTGTATGGTCCCCTCACCCCACAATCCTGGTATGTATGACACCCCTCATCCCTTTTACGCTGCCCACATATAAAAAAATAAACACTTATACTCACCTTTCTTCCCTGTGCTCCAGCGCTGCGGTGTCCTTTTCTGCCAGAGGCCGGGGATGGAGTGTGGCTCCGGAGTACGCACGTGCCCATACCGCGCTGTCCGCCGCCATTTTGCTGCGAATGTATCTTCAGTAAAATGGCGGCGGATAGCGCTATGCACATGCGCCGATTCCGACGCCTTCACTCCTGCCCCGGTCTCCGGCAACGCTCCTCCCAGTCAAGTAAGTATGTAAGCATGGCGCCGGAGTTCGCGGTATGCACTCAGTGTCTACGCATACCGTGATCTCCGGCGCCATACACACTCCTCTTACCTGTAATGGCTCCATGCGTGCTTCTGTTTGGAGCCAGACTGCGCAGGCGTGTCGCGCTTGTGCAGTCTATAAAGGCTTCAGACAGAGGTACGCATCTCCCGTTATTTTATAGATATACAGTGGGGAAAAAAATATTTAGTCAGCCACCAATTGTGCAAGTTCTCCCACATAAAAAGATGAGAGGCCTGTAATTGACATCATAGTTAGACCTCAACTATGAGAGACAAAATGAGAAAACAAATCCTGAAAATCACATTGTCTGATTTTGAAAGAAATTTGTTTCAAATTTTGGTGAAAAATAAGTATTTGGTCAATTACAAAAGTTAATCTCAATACTTTGTTATATATCCTTTGTTGGCAATGACAGAGGTCAAACGTTTTCTGTAAGTCTTCACAAGGTTGGCACACACTGTTGCTGGTATGTTGGCCCATTCCTCCATGCAGATCTCCTCTAGAGCAGTGATGTTTTGGGAATGTCGCTAGGCAACACGGACTTTCAATTCCCTCCAAAGGTTTTCTATAGGGTTTAGATCTGGAGACTGGCTAGGACACTCCAGGACCTTGAAATGCTTCTTACGAAGCCACTCCTTCGTTGCCCTGGCGGTGGCTTGGGATCATTGTCATGTTGAAAGACCCAGCCATGGTTCATCTCCAATGCCCTTGCTGATGGAAGGAGGTTTGCACTCAAAATCTCACGATACATGGCCCCATTCATTCTTTTATGTACATGGATCAGTCTTCCTGGTCCCTTGGCAGAGAAAAAGCCCCAAAGCATGATGTTGCCACCCCCATGCTTCACAGTAGGTATGCTGTTCTTTGGATGCAACTCAGCATTCTTTCTCCTCCAAACATGATGAGTTGTGATTCTACCAAACAGTTCAACTTTGGTTTCATCTGACCATATGGCATTCTCCCAATACTCTTCTGGATCATCCAAATGCTCTCTAGCAAACTTCAGACGGGCCAGGACATGTAATTGTGGCACCCCAGGGGTCTGGTTTCCACAGTAACGGCAATGTTATGTCTGAGAGCAGGTGGGAGGTCTCTTGGTCAGGGATCCTGTGCATGCCACACCTCCTGCCCAGTCCCTGGGAGGGGAAGAACTTCCCCTATATAAACCTAGGGCTGAGGCAGGGTTAGTGAGTAGAGAAGAAGTAGAGACAGAGAAGAGAAGCAGATATAGGAAAAGAACATCAGGAGCTCTGTGGGAGCAGTGCTACAAGGAGTCAGGGGCTGGCAGCTGCAGAGCTCGCCCTGACTGAGAAGTTATCACCGGACCCGGAGTCCGAGGCTGTGGGGACTAACTCCTATCCAGCAGCAGAAACCGACCGGCAGGGGATTGCAGGTCCTCTGGCCCAGAAACCCGAAGGCACGGTCACACACGTGGGACCAGCACCGCCGTCGTGGAGCGGAAGCTACTAGAAGGCCCCGAGTCACCGGCCATACGGGTGAGCACCACACGGTACACTCAGGGACGTGGGCTACTTATACCCGCTTCTAGCAAGGTAGCCAGAAGAGTATCGTTAGTTTGGGAGGCCTACAACTCCGCCTGGCCAGGGGAGATCCCATCTGCTCAAGGACTGACCAGGCCCCAATCGCTAGCCAGTACTCTGGGAGGGTCTATCGTTGTCACCAGTAAAGACCCTGAACTACACCGTACCGTCTCCGAGTGGTTCCTGCTACCCCCATCATCCACGTCGGCTGCCCTGAGGCCATACCCCTCCCGTTGGGGGTTATACTATCACGCTGCACAATCCTACCACCGGCCTCAGCGGTCTGCCCTGCAGCAGCAGCTCCTTAGCTGTACTCAACGGGTGGCGTAGTCGTCCAACATCTACCGCTAATACAGCGCCACTTAGTCTGACTCCCTGGGCACGGACCGGATCACCGCCACGAGACTACAACCCTCAAGAGATCCGGCTCCGGGTAAGCTCCCGCGTGCGCAACGCAGCGCGACACAGGCCCAGGGGCGCGTCAACTTTTGGCGTAGTCGGCAGGATCTCGTGCCCGCAACCACCGGGTACTGCGTGCCTGAAAAAGACTGTTCAAACTTACCTGTGGTGAAGATTCCCGCCATCCGGCGCCATCTTCCGCTTCCTTCCCGCCATCGGTGGAGTTTTCCCGCCATCTGGCGCCATCTTCAGCCTTCTTCCCGCCATACGTGGAGTTTTCCCGCCATTGGACGCCATCTTGAGGACGCCGCGCGGGAAGTAGAGGGGCGTGGACTCCGAAAGCGCGCGAGAACTGAAGCCCCGCCTCACGTCCGGACGTTGCGTAAGGTCCTGGAAGGAGCCCAGCAGACGCCGACGTCACAGGAGCGCGACGGAAGGTCCTCAACCCTGACGATTCACTGCGGAGCCGCGGCCTACGGAAGAGGATCATCGCAAGGTAGGCCACGGTCCACTAGGGGGGAGAAGGATGCCGGATACGGAGGAGAGCTTCACCGCTTCAACCCCCGCCAGCGCCACCGCTGTTGCGGTCATGCCTTTCACCATGCCCTATATCCCGGGGGCAGCCTGGCTACCCCAGTACTCAGGGGAGTCACATACCCTGCATGACTTTAGAGAAAAGCTGGATAGCCTCTTCCAGGTGTACCCCCTCACAGAGGAGCAAAAAGTGAGCATCCTGGTGGCCCAATTAACCGGGGCAGCCCAAAGGGAGGTAAAGTCCTGGCCACCTGGGGGGAGGACTGTCGCAGGGATACTAACCCGGCTGAGGGACACCTTTGATACCCGCACCTCAGCCGAGATCAAGCTTAGATTCTACGGGTGCAAACAGCGGGCACATGAGAGTATAAGGGACTATGCCCTGAACCTACAAGAGGCCCTGAGAGCCATTAAGCAGACCGACCCTGACGGCGTGGGAGACGAGGACAGGCTGTTGACTGAACAATTTATAGAGGGTTTATATTGCAATGCCCACCGAACCCAGTTGCGGGCAATGGCCTTACAGGACCCTCATCTGGGATTTGCACAGTTCAAGGACAGAGCCATCCGGGTGCTTCGAGAACCGGCACCAGGTGGCGTTGTGACCCCCAGACGCCCCACTACCACTTACCACCAGGAGGCGGCGCCCTTGTCGGCAGGGCCTGTGGGAGCTGATGCGCAGGCTTTGAACAATGACCCGGCTCCAGACCTGCACCATCAGGTCCAAGAGCTAGCTAAACGCGTTGCTGCGCTAACCCGAACTGTGCAGTCTTTACAGGTTTCCACTCCAGGGAAGATCCAGCTGGCATCCGGACCGGAGGACATCCCGTGGCGTCGATCAAGGAGGACCCCACCGGCCAGAGGAAGACCCAGCGACCGATACAACGAGGACGGACGACCCATCTGCCGCCGCTGCAATCAACCCGGACATATGGCAAGGTACTGTCCTTTAAACTGGCACAACCTGGGGTAGAGGGCCAACCCCCAGGAAAAAGATCACCAGGCCCATCGAACTGGCGCGACAAATATGTGGGAGGACGTCCAGTCTTACCCGTGGTACTGGATGGCATTCCTATGAGTGCCCTACTGGACACCGGGTCACAGGTCACCACCATCCCGTACGTGCTCTTCAAGCAGTACTGGAATGACTCGGATATCACCCGCTACCCTGACGACGACTTGAGTATCATCGCCAGCAATGGTCAGCCCGTGCCACAGATTGGATTTAAAGAGGTGACCATTAAAATCGGTAGAGTCGAACTGGCAGCACAGGGACTGATCATTGTAGACATTGACAAACACGAGAGTCACCCAAAGATAACTCTAGGAACTAATGTAATTGAAAATTGTCTTGCAGAGGTGATTTTCCTTTTACAGCAGGTTGCCAAGAACGCCAGCTCCGGCCAGCAGCGAGTGCTCCAGAAAGAGATCCGGGCACTGATGCGACGGCAACAGCTAGAACTCTCCGGTGGTGAGATTGGTAGCGTGCGAATGTGTGACCCTTTCCCTATTGCCATGCCCCCGAAAAGTGAAATGATGATTTGGTGCCGGGCAGCTATTGGTCTGAGAGGTAGAGATTACCAGGCAATGGTAGAACCAGTTTACTCAGACAGTAGGCCCACCATTTTGACAGCACGGGGGGTGGTCAATGTACGCCATGGGAGGGTGCCCGTTCGCATAATAAATATCGGGAAGAGGGAAGTGTACCTGCCCCGGTATGCCACGCTAGCCAAATTGTATACCATCAATCAAGATTCCATACAGTCCGTAGAACCCTTGCCTCCATCTTCCCCGGAGGAAGGTAACGGCTCTCAGAAAACAATGGAGGACTGGTGTCAGCAACTACATTTGGGTACTGACTCCACTCCCTCACACCAGAAACAGGGAGTCTATCGGGTGGTTCAAGAGTACGAGAGAGTGTTTAGTAAACACCCGTTAGACTTCGGGCGAGTCAAGGGGGTAGAACACCACATCCCCACGGGAGACCATCCTCCCATAAAAGAGAGGTATCGACCCGTACCCCCTGCACACTACCAACACGCCAAGGGGATGCTTAGAGACATGAAGGAGGCTGGGGTGATCAGGGATAGCTGTAGCCCCTGGGCAGCTCCACTAGTCTTAGTCAAAAAGAAAGACAACACCATGAGGATGTGTGTAGATTACCGGAAAATCAACCGTATCACACACAAGGATGCGTACCCCTTACCAAGGATAGAGGAGTCTTTGGCTGCTTTAAGATCTGCTAACTTCTTCTCTACCTTGGATCTCACTAGTGGGTACTGGCAGGTTCCTGTAGCAGAGGCGGACCGGGAGAAGACCGCATTCACCCCGATGGGACTTAGCGAGTTTACCTGCATGCCGTTCGGACTCTGCAATGCACCAGGAACCTTCCAACGATTAATGGAGTGCTGTCTGGGCCACAGAAACTTTGAGACGGTCCTGCTGTACCTGGACGATGTCATCGTATATTCCAAGACGTATGAGGACCACCTGAAACACCTGGCGGAAGTGTTCGAAGCTCTGGCAAGCTACGGCCTAAAGGTGAAACCCTCCAAGTGTCACCTCCTGAAACCAAAGGTGCAGTACCTGGGACACGTGGTGAGCGCTGATGGAGTGGCTCCCGACCCTGATAAGATCACCGCAATTAAGGAATGGCCAAGTCCCTCCAGTGTAAAGGAAGTGCGGAAGTTCCTCGGGTTGGTAGGCTATTACCGCAGATTCATCCCCGGTTTCACCAAAAAGGCAGCTCCTATGCAGGACCTCCTGATAGGCCAGTCCCGGAAGGCTAAGAACCAGAAGCTACCCTTCAGATGGGAGAAGTTAGAAGAAGAGTCCTTCCGCCAGCTGAAGATGGCCCTCACGGGGGATGAAATCCTGGCGTACCCTGATTACAGCCAGCCCTTTATCCTCTACACCGACGCAAGTAACATCGGGCTAGGAGCCGTGCTATCCCAGATCCAGCAGGGGAAAGAACGAGTAATCGCTTACGCCAGCCGAAAACTGCGACCCACCGAAAGAAACCCTGAGAATTACAGCTCATTTAAGCTAGAGTTCCTGGCAGTGGTGTGGGCAGTCACCGAACGCTTTAAGCACTACCTCGCTTCTTCCCGGTTCACCGTGTACACGGATAACAACCCGTTGACACACCTGGACACGGCAAGACTCGGTGCCCTAGAGCAGAGATGGATGGCCCGTCTGTCCAACTACGAGTTCACAATCAAATACCGGGCAGGACGCTCCAATACCAACGCGGACGCCCTGTCCAGGATGCCAAACCTACCGGACGTAGGAGAAGATCCAGAGGGACTGGAAGAAGTCGAACTCCCCGCGTTCCACCGTCATGGGACTATCCAGTATTCCCATCGGGTAAGGAGTAAGCAAGCCGCTACGTTTAACCCCTTGCCTCACTACAACTGGGAGGAAACGCAAGACAGTGACCCTGCCGTCCGGCTGGTGAAGGAGATGCTGACTCGGCCAGAGGCTCGCCTTGACCCAGACGCTCCGGAGGAAGCCAAGCAACTGTGGGCTGAGAAGAGTCGACTGTTCCTTTACAAGGGGAAGTTGTGCCGCAGAATGGTTAACTCCCGGACGCATGAACTAATCTGGCAAGTAGTGGTGCCACGGAGAGACGCAGCCATGGTGATGGAAGCATACCACGACGGGGCTGGACACTTCGGATGGAAGAAGCTGGAGTTCCTGCTGCGTGGGCGGTTCCACTGGGTAGGCATGAGGGGAACCATCGAGAGGTGGTGCAGAGACTGTGGCCCGTGCAACCTAAGAAGGAAGGACCGTGCCAGCCAGAAGACTCCCCTGCAGTCCATCGTCACCCGGCAGCCGTTGGAACTGGTAGCCTTGGATCATGTAAAACTGACCCCAAGCAGAAGTGGCTACGTCTACGCGTTAACCATTGTGGATCATTACTCCCGGTTCTTGGTTGTCGTCCCCGTTAAGGACTTAACGGCTCAAACAGCAGCTAGAGCCTTCCAGCAGCACTTCTGCCGTCCACACGGGTACCCGGACCAAGTGCTGACGGACCAGGGACCTGCCTTTGAAGCGGAGGTCTTCCAGGAATTCTGCAATCTGTATGGCTGCCGGAAGATAAGGACGACACCCTATCATCCGCAAACTAATGGACTTTGTGAGAAAATGAACCAGGTGGTAATGGATCTCCTGAAAACGTTGCCCCTGGAAGAACGCAGTCTGTGGCCTGAGAAGCTGCCCGATCTAGTGGACCTATACAACCACATCCCGGTAGGTTCCACCAACTGTACCCCGGCTTACCTAATGAGGGCGAGACCTGGTAAGTTACCTGTTGACCTGGAAATGGGAGT
Organism: Phyllobates terribilis; assembly: GCF_046119375.1. Lineage (NCBI taxonomy): Eukaryota > Metazoa > Chordata > Amphibia > Anura > Dendrobatidae > Phyllobates > Phyllobates terribilis. The sequence goes on from NW_027363395.1 coordinate 588,744, forward strand.
CCTGACACCCGAGGACACTTCACCAGAAGCAGACTGGGACACAGAGAGGCAGCAGCAGTACCGGAAAGTACAGGAGAGCGTGGAGCGAAGTCTCTGTCAGGCTAGGGAAAGACAAGAGAAAACTTACAACCAGTATGCTCCCGCTGTTCCCCTGGTACCCGGAGAGCAGGTCTTGAAGAGGAAAAGACGGCTCCACAAGTTGGACGACCAGTGGGAGAAGGACCCGTACACCGTACTGCCCTCAAGCCACGAGAACCCGAAAGTCTGTACCATCAGTAAAGACGGAGGGGAGACCATAGCCATTGTATCCCGGGATCACCTGAAGAAGTGTCCTGAACAGCTACGGAACCCTGAAGAGGAACAGGAAGACCATCAACCCGTAGAGGAAAGGGAAGATATGGTTAGTACTGTGCTCGGAGACTTCCCTCGGTCCTGGACTCAAGTCAATGGTGCAGTTGTGGTACCCGTCCTCACGTTCCTCCAACCAGCATCCCAAGTGCCTACGGAGCAACAGGTAGAGCTGGAAGAGCAGCCGGTCCAGGAGGCAGAAGACTCCACACAAGCAGAACAGGAGGATCAACCCTCTGCTTATAGTGAGCCTGCCGTACCCCTAGTGAGTCAAAGAGCCGGTAGACAGCTGCCCAGTTTACCCTTGACAGCTCCTACACCCTGTAGTTCAGGGCTAGACAGTCAGCTCCGTAGGTCCACTAGGGCCACTAGAGGCCAGTTACCCGCACGTTGGAGGATTTGAAGTGTATAAATTGTTTTATTTGTGGTTACCTGTTTTTCTTGTTGCTTGTGTATAATTATGTGTTTCTAGTTATTTATAGGAGTCCTTGGTGGATTTACCGGGAATCCTTTGTGTATAGTTGGAGCGTAACCCAGGACGGACTAAAGACTGTTAAGGACTCGGGGCAGGACAGACCCCTACCTGGTTACGTCTCCCTGTTTTGGTGAAATGGACACCTTGCTTTTCTTCAAAGACTGCGCCCGGTTGCGGACACGCCGTAACCATCTTTATGTGTTTTTCTTATTGTATTATTATTGTTATTATCTTGTTATGTTTTTCTAAAAATATGTTTAGTCCCGGAGTACTAAATTTCACTAGGGGGGAATGTGGCACCCCAGGGGTCTGGTTTCCACAGTAACGGCAATGTTATGTCTGAGAGCAGGTGGGAGGTCTCTTGGTCAGGGATCCTGTGCATGCCACACCTCCTGCCCAGTCCCTGGGAGGGGAAGAACTTCCCCTATATAAACCTAGGGCTGAGGCAGGGTTAGTGAGTAGAGAAGAAGTAGAGACAGAGAAGAGAAGCAGATATAGGAAAAGAACATCAGGAGCTCTGTGGGAGCAGTGCTACAAGGAGTCAGGGGCTGGCAGCTGCAGAGCTCGCCCTGACTGAGAAGTTATCACCGGACCCGGAGTCCGAGGCTGTGGGGACTAACTCCTATCCAGCAGCAGAAACCGACCGGCAGGGGATTGCAGGTCCTCTGGCCCAGAAACCCGAAGGCACGGTCACACGCGTGGGACCAGCACCGCCGTCGTGGAGCGGAAGCTACTAGAAGGCCCCGAGTCACCGGCCATACGGGTGAGCACCACACGGTACACTCAGGGACGTGGGCTACTTATACCCGCTTCTAGCAAGGTAGCCAGAAGAGTATCGTTAGTTTGGGAGGCCTACAACTCCGCCTGGCCAGGGGAGATCCCATCTGCTCAAGGACTGACCAGGCCCCAATCGCTAGCCAGTACTCCGGGAGGGTGTATCGTTGTCACCAGTAAAGACCCTGAACTACACCGTACCGTCTCCGAGTGGTTCCTGCTACCCCCATCATCCACGTCGGCTGCCCTGAGGCCATACCCCTCCCGTTGGGGGTTATACTATCACGCTGCACAATCCTACCACCGGCCTCAGCGGTCTGCCCTGCAGCAGCAGCTCCTTAGCTGTACTCAACGGGTGGCGTAGTCGTCCAACATCTACCGCTAATACAGCGCCACTTAGTCTGACTCCCTGGGCACGGACCGGATCACCGCCACGAGACTACAACCCTCAAGAGATCCGGCTCCGGGTAAGCTCCCGCGTGCGCAACGCAGCGCGACACAGGCCCAGGGGCGCGTCATAATGGCTTAATCAGGGGGACACGTCTGGCACTGCAGGATCTGAGTCCCTGGCGTCGTAGTGTGTTACTGATGGTAGCCTGTGTAATGTTGGTCCCAGCTCTCTGCAGGTCATTCACTAGATGCCCCTGTGTGGTTCTGGGATTTTTGCTCACCGTTCTTGAGATCATTTTGGCCCCACGGGTGAGATCTTGTGTGGAACCCCAGATCAAGGGAGATTATCAGTGGTCTTGTATGTCTCCCATTTTCAAATTATTGCTCCCACAGTTGATTTCTTCACACCAAGCTGCTTGCCTATTGCAGATTCAGTCTTCCCAGCATGGTGCAGGGCTACAATTTTGTTTCTGGTGTCATTCGCAGCTCTTTGGTCTTCACCATAGTGGAGTTTGGAGTGTGACTGTTTGAGGTTGCGGACAGGTGTCTTTTATACTGATAACAAGTTGAAACAGGTGCCAGTGCTACAGGTAATGAGTGGAGGACAGAGGAGCCTCTTAAAGAAGATGTTACAGGTCTGTGAGAGCCAGAAATCTTACTTGTTTGTAATTGACCAAATACTTATTTTCCACCAAAATTTAAAAAAAAATTCTTTCAAAATCAGACAATGTGATTTTCAGGATTTGTTTTCTCATTTTGTCTCTCATAGTTGAGGTCTAACTATGATGTCAATTACAGGCCTCTCTCATCTTTTTAAGTGAGAGAACTTGCACAATTGGTGACTGACTAAATTCTTTTTTCCCCACTGTGTATATACAGTACAAACCAAAAGTTTGGACACACCTTCTCATTTAAAGATTTTTCTGTATTTTCATGACTTTGAAAATTGTACATTCACATTGAAGGCATCAAAACTATGAATTAACACATGTGGAATTATATACTTAACAAAAAAGTGTGAAACAACTGAAAATATGTCTTATATTCTAGGTTCTTCAAAGTAGCCACCTTTTGCTTTGATGACTGCTTTGCATACTCTTGGCATTCTCTTGATGAGCTTCAAGAGGTAGTCACCGGAAATGGTTTTCACTTCACAGGTGTGCCCTGTCAGGTTCAATAAGTGGGATTTCTTGCCTTATAAATGGGGTTGGGACCATTAGGTGTGTTGTGCAGAAGTCAGGTGGATACACAGCTGATAGTCCTACTGAATAGACTGTTAGCTGCTTTTTTCTTGCCATAATACAAATTCTAAGTAAAGAAAAACGAGTGGCCATCATTACTTTAAGAAATGAAGGTCAGTCAGTCTGAAAAATTGGGCAAACTTTGAATGTGTCCCCAAGTGCAGTTGCAAAAACCATCAAGCGCTACAAAGAAACTGGCTCACATGAGGACCGCCCCAGGAAAGGAAGACCAAGAGTCACCTCTGCTTCTGAGGATAAGTTTATCCGAGTCACCAGCCTCAGAAATTGCAGGTTAACAGCAGCTCAGATTAGAGACCAGGTCAATGCCACACAGAGTTCTAGCAGCAGACACATCTCTACAACAACTGTTAAGAGGAGACTTTGTGCAGCAGGCCTTCATGGTAAAATAGCTGCTAGGAAACCACTGCTAAGGGCAGGCAACAAGCAGAAGAGACTTGTTTGGGCTAAAGAACACAAGGAATGGACATTAGACCAGTGGAAATCTGTGCTTTGGTCTGATGAGTCCAAATTTGAGATCTTTGGTTCCAACCACCGTGTCTTTGTGCGACGCAGAAAAGGTGAACGGATGGACTCTACGTGCCTGGTTCCCACCGTGAAGCATGGAGGAGGAGGTGTGATGGTGTGGGGGTGCTTTGCTGGTGACACTGTTGGGGATTTATTCAAAATTGAAGGTATACTGAACCAGCATGGCTACCACTTCATCTTGCAGCGGCATGCTATTCCATCCGGTTTGAGTTTAGTTGGACCATCATTTATTTTTCAACAGGACAATGACCCCAAACACACCTCCAGGCTGTGTAAGGGCTATTTGATCAAGAAGGAGAGTCATGGGGTGCTACGCCAGATGACCTGGCCTCCACAGTCACCAGACCTGAACCCAATCGAGATGGTTTGGGGTGAGCTGGACCGCAGAGTGAAGGCAAAAGGGCCAACAAGTGCTAAGCATCTCTGGGAATTCCGTCAAGATTGTTGGAAGACCATTTCCGGTGACTACCTCATGAAGCTCATGAAGAGAATGCGAAGAGTGTGCAAAGCAGTCATCAAAGCAAAAGGTGGCTACTTTGAAGAACCTAGAATATAAAACATATTTTCAGTTGTTTCACACTTTTTTGTTAAGTATATAATTCCACATGTGTTAATTCATAGTTTTGATGCCTTCAGTGTGAATGTACAATTTTCAAAGTCATGAAAATACAGAAAAATCTTTAAGGCTATGTGCCCACGATGCAGAAATGCTCAGGATTTTTTCCTGAGCGTTTCTGCATCTCCCTGGCAGAAAAAAACGCATGCGGATTGTACATGCGTTTTCCTGCCAGGGACATGCGGAAATGAAGCGTTCTTCACTTGCATTTCCGAATGCGGGTGTCAAGCGCTTTCCAAGCGATTTTAGCATCACTTGGAAAGTGCTTGACAACTCGGTCACACTATATAAATCCATGCAACCGGCATGGATTTATATAGTGTGACCCGAGAGAATGTTAAAAAATAAAAAATAAACCTATACTTACCTTCCGATGGCCCCTGCAGACTCGCTGCGCTCCTGTGCTGGCTGCCGACAGACCGCGGTACGCTGTACTGAAGGACCTGCCGTCACATGACTGTGACGTCACCGCAGGTCCTTCAGTCCTGCGCGATCTATCGGCAAGCACAGGGAAGGAGTCCGGGGGTCGTCGGAAGGTGAATATAATCTTTATTTTTTATTTTATTCTTTTTTTTACAGCTTTTATAATGGTACCTGGGTGTGGAGGAGAGTCTCCTGTCCTCCACACCCGGGTAGCATCCGCACATTATAACGCGCCAATTACGCAAGTACAGATGCAGTCTTGCGGAATTGGCGCATTGCAATGCAAGTCAAGGCGGCGAAAACGCAGCACTTCCGCAAAATAATTGGTAGTGCTGCGTTTTTTTCCGCAATGATAATCCGCAGCGAAAATCTCCGCAGAATGTGCATAGCACATGCGGATTATCATTGGGGGACATGGCAGGCCTTCTACCATGCTTTTTTTTAGCGTTTCTGCAGCGTTTTTGCCGCTGCAGAAACGCTTAAAAACGCATCGTGGGCACACAGTCTAAATGAGAAGGTGTGTCTAAACTTTTGGTCTGTACTATATATACAGTACAGACCAAAAGTTTGGACACACCTTCTCATTTAAAGGTTTTTCTGTATTTTTATGACAATGAAAATTGTACATTCACACTGAAGGCATCAAAACTATGAATTAACACATGTGGAATTATATAGCTAACAAAAAAGTGTGAAACAACTGAAAATATGTCTTATATTCTAGGTTCTTCAAAGTAGCCACCTTTTGCTTTGATGACTGCTTTGCACACTCTTGGCATTCTCTTGATGAGCTTCAAGAGGTAGTCACCGGAAATGGTCTTCCAACAATCTTGAAGGAGTTCCCAGAGATGCTTAGCACTTGTTGGCCCTTTTGCCTTCACTCTGCGGTCCAGCTCACCCCAAACAATCTCGATTGGGTTCAGGTCTGGTGACTGTGGAGACCAGGTCATCTGGCGTAGCACCCCATCACTCTCCTTCTTGGTAAAATAGCCCTTACACAGCCTGGAGGTGTGTTTGGGGTCATTGTCCTGTTGAAAAATAACTGATGGTCCAACTAAACGCAAACCGGATGGAATAGCATGCCACTGCAAGATGCTGAGGTAGCCATGCTGGTTCAGTATGCCTTCAATTTTGAATAAATCCCCAACAGTGTCACCAGCAAAGCACCCCCACACCATCACACCTCCTCCTCCATGCTTCACGGTGGGAACAAGGCATGTAGAGTCCATCCGTTCACCTTTTCTGCGTCGCACAAAGACACTGTGGTTGGAACCAAAGATCTCAAATTTGGACTCATCAGACCAAAGCACAGATTTCCACTGGTCTAATGTCCATTCCTTGTGTTCTTTAGCCCAAACAAGTCTCTTCTGCTTGTTGCCTGTCCTTAGCAGTGGTTTCCTAGCAGCTATTTTACCATGAAGGCCTGCTGCACAAAGTCTCCTCTTAACAGTAGTTGTAGAGATGTGTCTGCTGCTAGAACTCTGTGTGGCATTGACCTGGTCTCTAATCTGAGCTGCTGTTAACCTGCGATTTCTGAGCTGGTGACTCGGACAAACTTATCCTCAGAAACAAAGGTGACTCTTGGTCTTCTTTTCCAGGGGCTGTCCTCATATGAGCCAGTTTCTTTGTAGCGCTTGATGGTTTTTGCAACTGCACTTGGGGACACTTTCAAAGTTTTCCCAATTTTTTGGACTGACTGACCTTCATTTCTTAAAGTAATGATGGCCACTCGTTTTTCTTTACTTAGCTACTTTTTTTGCCATAATACAAATTCTAACAGTCTATTCAGTAGGACTATCAGCTGTGTATCCACCAGACTTCTGCACAACACAACTGATGGTCCCAACCCCATTTATAAGGCAAGAAATCCCACTTATTAAACCTGACAGGGCACACCTGTGAAGTGAAAACCATTTCCGGTGACTACCTCTTGAAGCTCATCAAGAGAATGCCAAGAGTGTGCAAAGCAGTCATCAAAGCAAAAGGTGGCTACTTTGAAGAACCTAGAATAAAAGACATATTTTCAGTTGTTTCACACTTTTTTGTTAAGTATATAATTCCACATGTGTTAATTCATAGTTTTGATGCCTTCAGTGTGAATGTACAATTTTCTTAGTCATGAAAATACAGAAAAATCTTAAAATGAGAAGGTGTGTCCAAACTTTTGGTCTGTACTGTATATATATATATATATATATATATATATATATATATATATATATACAGTTGAAACCAGAAGTTTACATACACTATATAAAAAGACACATATGCATGTTTTTCTCAATATCTGACATGAAATCAGAATAAATCTTTCCCGTTTTAGATCAATTAGGATCGCAATAAGTTTTAATTTTGCCAAATGCCAGAATAATGAGAGTGAGATAATGTTTTAAGGCATTTACATACAGTACATGTAAACTTCTTGTTTCAACTGTACTGTATATATATTCTTCTGCTTCTGGGATTTGAACCCAGAAGCTCCACTAAATGAGCCTGAAGCTTTAAATTTCAACCATAGGGTCAAATGATAGGGACTGGTAGTTTTTCTTGGCTTATGGGATCAACCCTGAAAATACTCAGGGTGTTTAAAAGTCATTGTGATTCTGATTCTGATGTTTGAAAAAAGTGAGATATCAGAGTCACATATCAAAGTCACACATCATTTGAATTCGACATGGACGAGGTCTGTGTAGAAGTCCCAATGAGTTTCAGACAGATTTGCACTGAAAATCACAACCAAATAGAATGCCTAAGTTATTTCAACTGAGTGTATAGCTCAATGGTAGGTGTACTGGCTTCTAGGCAGAGTTTTGGGTTCAAGTCCCAGCATCGTACAGTGAACTTTTTTTTTATTATTATCAGTTGTAAAAGTCAGATGTCAAAGTCACATATCAAAGTCACATGTTAAAGTCAGTTCTCAGACAGGGTATTTAGCCTCAAACTGACATTATTCTCATGTTTGACTTTGATATCTGATCATGTCCTAAAATGGACACTGTACACACCTCTTCATGAAATCTGCAGTGTCTGACAAGTGTCACTGCTGAGTAGTCTTGCTGATTGACAGTCAACTTCCCCCATCTAGGCAGCGGGGAGCTGGCTTTCCTTCTAAATGACGTCGGCAGTGGTGCTTCGCCGACAGAGCAGGATGAAAGAGTAGGAGCTGCTCTTTCAATGTGACGTCACAGGCAGCAGGAGAATCGTCAGCAGGAGATACAGTATATACTACACAACACAGGACAGCTGACAGATCCTCTATACTACACAACACAGGAGAGCTGACAGATCCTCTATACTACACAACACAGGAGAGCTGACAGATCCTCTATATACTACACAACACAGGAGAACTGACAGATCCTCTATATACTACACAACACAGGAGAGCTGACAGATCCTCTATACTACACAACACAGGAGAGCTGACAGATCCTCTATACTGCACCACACATGAGAGCTGACAGATCCTGTATATGCTACACCACACAGGAGAGCTGACAGATCCGCTACATACTACACCCCACAGGAGAGCTGACAGATCCTCTATATACTAGACCACACAGGAGCGCTGACAGATCCTCTATATACTACACCACACAGGAGAGCTGACAGATCCTCTATATACTACACCACACAGGAGAGCTGACAGATCCTCTATATACTATACCATATAGGAGAGCTGACAGATCCTCTATTAACTACCTATATACTACACCACGCAGGAGAGCTGACAGATCCTCTATACTGCACCACACAGGAGAGCGGACAGATCCTCTATATACTACACCACACAGGAGAGCTGACAGATCCTCTATATACTACACCACACGGGAGAGCTGACAGATCCTCTATATACTACACCACACAGGAGAGCTGACAGATCCTCTATATACTTCACCACACAGGAGAGCTGACAGATCCTCTATGTAATACACCACACAGGAGAGCTGACAGATCCTCTATATACCACACCACACGGGAGAGCTGACAGATCCTCTATATACTACACCACACAGGAGAGCTGACAGATCCTCTTTATACTTCACCACACAGGAGAGCTGACAGATCCTCTATGTAATACACCACACAGGAGAGCTGACAGATCCTGTATATACTACACCACACAGGAGAGCTGACAGATCCTCTATATACTACACCACACAGGAGAGCTGACAGATCCTCTATATACTACATCACACAGGAGAGCTGACAGATCCTCTATATACTACACCACACAGGAGAACTGACAGATCCTCTATATACTATACCACATAGGAGAGCTGACAGATCATCTATTAATTACCTATATACTACACCACGCAGGAGAGCTGACAGATCCTCCATATTGCACCACACAGGAGAGCGGACAGATCCTCTATATACTACACCACACAGGAGAGCTGACAGATCCTCTATATACTACACCACACAGGAGAGCTGACAGATCCTCTATATACTACACCACACAGGAGAGCTGACAGATCCTCTATATACTACACCACACAGGAGAGCTGACAGATCCTGTATATACTATACCACATAGGAGAGCTGACTGATCCTCTATATACTACACCACACAGGAGAGCTGACAGATCCTCTATTAACTACCTATATACTACACCACACAGGAGAGCTGACAGATCCTGTATATACTACACCACACACGAGAACTGACAGATCCTCTATATACTACACCACACAGGAGAGCTGACAGATCCACTATATACTACACCACACAGGAGAGCTGACAGATCCTCTATATACTATACCACATAGGAGAGCTGACTGATCCTCTATATACTACACCACACAGGAGAGCTGACAGATCCTCTATATACTACACCACACAGGACACATTCTCTATATAATACACCACACAGGAGAAATTATATATCCTGTATATACTACACCACACAGGAGAGCTGACAGATCCTCTATATACTATACCACATAGGAGAGCTGACCGATCCTCTATATACTATACCACACAGGAGAGCTGACAGATCCTCTATATACTACACCACACAGGACACATCTATATATATAATCGTCTTATCCCGTCTGTCTGTCTTTCTGTCTGTGCAGGAAATCCCGCGTCGCTCATTGGTCTGGCAGCGGCCAATCAGCGCCGCGGGATTTCTGAAAAAAGATGGCAGCCGTTAGCGGCTCATCTGCGGGACGGAGATGCAGCAGGGAGATGACCGGCGCAAGGCGCTCATCTCCCGGCCGATAGCAGCAGAAGGACCTCGACCGCCGGCGCTGCTGACCTCCATGCGGCTAGGGTGTCAAGGGAGAACCGGGGAGCGGCGCTGCGGGTCGGGATACTTCTGCTGCGAGCAGCCACTCATCTCCCGGCTTCTTGCAGCGGAAGTAGCCGCACAGGCAGCGGCGCTGACATCCATGCGGCTAGGGTGTCAAGGGAGGACCGGGGAGCGGCGCTGCGGGTCGGGACACTTCTGCTGCGAGCAGTCGCTCATCTCCCGGCTTCTCGCAGCGGAAGTACCCGCACAAACAGCGACGCTCCCCGGTCCTCACCAATACGATTCCGCTCCCCGGTCCTCACCAATACGATTCGCTGATTGGTCGCGCTCTCCTGCCACGACCAATCAGTGATCTTGGCGCAAAAGTTAAAACCGCTGTGCAGATTGGTCGCGGCCACTGCACGCGTCCAATCAGCGATCTTGGAGCCACATTTAACCCCTTAACAACATCTGACGTACTAATACGCATCTGTGCCCTGGGACTTAAGAGCCAGACCTGTATTAGTACGTCATGGCGATCGCGCGCGCGCACACAGGCTGTGCGGGCGTGATCGCCGCCGGGTGTCAGCTGATTTTCACAGCTGACACCCGATACTATGTGCAGGGAGCGGTCCTGCACCGCTCCCAGCACATTAACCCCCGCGATGCTGCGATCGAAGTCGATCGCAGCATTGCGGGGGGAAGGGGAGGTGATCGCAGATACTCACCTCCTCTTCCGGCTTCCAGCGCTGTCTGCAAAGGCTTCCTGGGTGTTGCCATGACGACCCGATGTCGTCATGACAACATCCGGGTCACCAGACAGCAGGAAGATTGTTTGGACATGCGCAGTGCATCTCCAAACAATCTTCTCCCTGTCCAGCGCTGAGAGCCTGCATGACACAGGGATGGTGCTTCATTCCTGTGCCATGCAGGCGATCAGAGAAAAAAAAGTGAAAGTCCCAGAGTGGGACAAAGTAATAAAATATAAAAACTGTCAGAAAGTGAAAAAAAAAAAAAAAAATTGCAAAAATATAAAAAAAATAAAATAAAAATAATCCACCAAAAATAAAAATATAATGTACCCATCAATAAATATTATTATAAAAAAAAAAAAAAAAAAAAAAAAAAAAGTACACATATTTGGTATCGCCGCGTCCGGAACAACCTGACCTATAAAACTGTCCCACTAGTTAACTCATTCAGT